>NC_137065.1:20311094-20582987 GCF_032717465.1 Coenobita brevimanus | reverse complement strand
TATTGGTTTCTTTATCTTTACTTTGCGGTGAACTTTGTGGGGTGGGTGTGTTGCCCCAGTGCTCTCCTAATTGTGTATCTGCAGTGGGCGCTAACTGTGTATCATCTGGTACTAACACGGGTGGAGGTGAAAATATTCCTGTCATATCACTCAGCTAAAAAGAATTCATATTGCTCAGGTATGGTGTTATGAAATACATCTTTTGTTTATATCCTAACTAAATAGATGAATAAATGAGTTGTAATGAATGATAGATAGTGAGTGTATAAATGTATATATAAAAATAAGTAAAGGAGGTGATTGTACCTAATTTAAACACTGAGAAGAAATGAGTAAGTATAATTACACCCACTTGATACAGATGGTCTTTCGGAAAGGCGAGTTGAAAGCAGCTGTCGATCTCGGAAGATAAACGCAGAGTTGAATGAAGATCTCCACTTGATAATTCTAGGGCTGTGTTGATGGACGATATTACTCAGGAAATTCCATAGCCTGATGAATGTAGTGGTTAACAGATGTACTCACAGGCGAACCTCACCATAGAACGTCGAAATCCCACTCAATACTGTGGAAATAAATGAGTATGAGTAGGAGGTATGTGAATAATGAGTAACGAGTAGTGGGTGAGAAGTGCCTGGTGTCAGTCACACACTGATTCGCGTGGCGTCATCTCAGCAAACACGCATGGTGACGTCATCTCAGCAGATACATGTGGTGATGTGGGCTTCCCACACTGGTAGCTGTGGTGGGTAACTGAGTAACAATAAGTAACCTGAGTGAGGAAATGTAAGACGCGTTATAAATGTGGCTCTGGTGTTTTGCCGTGTCGTCTTGACCTCTGCGTCAGCGAAGAAGGTTGGGGGCGGCAGGAAAGAGCGGAGGGGTTCTAGTGCTTGTTGCTTTGTTCTTGCTTTTCGTTTACTTGTTTTGTTTTTTATTCTTCTTGCTGCTGCTTGAAGTTGTGTGAAGAAGATTATAGAGTTGTACTGTAGACCTGTTATTTGTAATTAATCGTAGAGATTGTTGATCCTCACTCATAACTTGTCATTGCTACTGTAGACTCGTAGACTCGTAGGCGTGTGGACTCGCAGGCTTGTAGACTCGTAGGATGCCACCATTTAATGTAACTCTTAATTCTTGTAATAGGTGAGTCTTGAGTTAAGTGAAGAGCAGGAGGAGTTAAAGATGAATACAGGGAGTTGATCTTGATTTATTATCTTCAGAGAAAGTCTAAGCCGAGCAGCATATGTATTACAGAGACAATATACTAAGTCTAGTTGGACCCCTCTTCTTGTTCACTCTCTCCATTACCTGCCGGTCCAACGTTGCCAGCCACCTTCTCCCTACTCCTTTCGTCTCTATGGCTTGTCTCCTTCTGAGCTCTGGTTCCTATATTCTCATTTTAGCAGGGGTTGTGTCACGTGGAATAAACTGATGTGAAGTTTCTAGAAGCCTGTGTGTGAGTATGTGTGTATGTGTGTATGGTCACGAGGTGCTGTCGTGTGCCTATTAAGCATTCCTTGAGTAAGAATGTGTAAGCATGTTTACCATTGCTTGAATCTCGCTGACACTACCCATCTCATCCCCTGGCTTGCTGCTTCTATATCTATATCGATCTATCCATCATGCTATTATCATTCGTATTTATAATATGGAGTCCTGACACCGTTTTGGATAAAAAAAAAATCAGTAACAAGTCTAAATGAGGAAATACGTAAGATGAAATCGATTCACAGGTAATGAAGGCTGGCATTTTGATGGTTTGAGCCCAGAAAGTTTCGTCTGATAGACATGAAAACAATTTGGAAATTTAAAGATAAGACGGATATAATTTTTAACTATAACTGGAGCTTAAAAGTTTCATTTTTAGCCTCCTGATCAAATTTAAAAATAAAATATTTTCGCAGTATGATTGTTAGTCTGATAAGAGTATCCATGTTTACCAAGGTAAAATAACTCCCAAAGGAAATATATCATTTACAAGAAAATTGTTACGCATTATCATATATATATATATTAGGAAAAACTAAATATACTGATATACAATTTATAAACAGTACTTGGACTTCACATACGACGTTTTATTGTTCATGATGGGTCTTAAAAAATCATGTTGCAGGAGCGTCGACCTGAAGTGCTGCGTCTACCGTATTGAGATTAACTGGATTCTTAATTTGCGTTTTTTTTTTTTTTTTTTTTTAGTTCATTCCGGCCGTCACTTCACGGATAAAAGGTAGTGCCAATTGAGAACAAGTTATGGCTGATAGCATCCACTTTGGGGGTAGTTCAAAACTATTTTACTGGTATAGTTCAAAACTTTCTTACTATTTTACTGGAGAATGGGGATAGAATACTTCCCCAATATTTCCTGCTTGTCGTAAGAGGCAACTAAAAGGGAAATTTTTACCTACATTCTTTTTGCTGTCTCTTTTTCCCATGTACTTTGTCCTAACCCTCTGCATTTTATTTTCTTTTAGGTAATGTCCTCTCTCCACTGTCTGGTTCCTGCGAGCCACTGGCATTGGCTCCAGGGTAAAATATTTTTCTGCCTAAGAAATCTTGATGAACTCTGGTTATGAAGCAATGGCCTTCAGTTCCGTGCAGTCCTTAAGTGGGCAGGGGGTGCTAAGAATTCCATTAATCCAAAAGGAACCTTAAGAATAGGAAAATGGAATGTTCAAACTCTCAATCAGGCTTGTAAAATGGAAGAACTTATTTCAATGTTCAAGGAATACAATATAGATATTTGTGCTCTTACAGAAACGAGGTTGCTTGGAGCTGATAATATGAATTGGAAGATTGTATTACTGTGTTGGTTTCTGGTCAGAGTGATGGAAATCATTACCAAGGAGTAGGCTTTTCATCATACAACCTCCTCTTATCACGTCTAACGAGTCTTTTTACTCCAGTTTGTAAACTCCGGTACTTTGCTCTATTTCAACTACCTGGCCTTTTCTGAATTGTATTCCATGTTTCATCTGACATCCACTTTTTCCTTCTCGCTTTTCCCTTTTTCTTAATAGTAACCTTAGCACTCTCATGCAAAACCTCTTTTACTCCCACCGAAACTTTTCCTTCGTGTTCTCATCATTTACCAGCTCATCAAAATCATATTTATTACCTCCTGTACAAATACCATTAACGTTTCTCTTAAGTTCTATTATAATCTTTGACAACATGTTGATGATCACTACCTATATCCTCCCCCCCTCCTTATGCAAACATCTTGCAGATAACTCCTATGCCTTCTGCTAATTGCAATGTGGTCAATTTGGTTACAATATTTACCACATGGTGAAATTGAAATAGTTTTATGTATTTTTCTGTGCTCAAAGATAGTTCCACCAATCGTAAGGTCATTTGCCAAACAAAATCTTTCAAATCGCACCCCATTTTCGTTTCTTATACCAACATCCTCCTTACCCATACAGTCTTCAAAGTCATCCCACCTACTACCAGTAATTGCATTAAAATCACCAATGCAAACTAACACATATCTTGCCACTCTTTTCACTACATCCTGCATCTTCTCATAAGTCATCCCTCATTTTACCAGCAGCCTCATTTGTTGGAGCGTACCTTACCACCATACTGATATAACCATGGTCAGATATTTAAACGAGTATAAAGGAAGCATTTATTAAATTGCTCAAACTCACATAGTGCCTTGCAAACATCACTGCTCAACGTACAATTGCAACAGATCAAAAAGTATTGGGATTTCAGAATAAAATACTGAGAAGGATTCTTGGGGTAAAGTGGCGAGACGGAGTTACAAATAAAAGAGTAAGGGATATTACAAGAGTGGAACCAGTTGATGAATGTGAGTGTCTCTGGAATGCACATATATTGAAAAGAAGGCGGTGTAATACAGAATGTGCCAGAGTGGACTGCTAGTGGAAGAAGAAGCAGAGGTAGGCCGAGGGAAACCTGGTTGATGACAATGAAAAGAGAAGCAGGAGAGGAGTATTGGTGGGACCTGAAGGAGATGGCAAGAGACAAACATTGGTGGAGAGAGTTCATCGAGGCCCAATGCATCCCGTGGGGTGTCACAGGAAATGATTGATAGATTGATTTCGGTATTAACATATTTATGGTCGAAATCGCTAAATTTGGAACTTCCACAAATGTACTGTACTCAGAATTGATCGCAAAACAGTCCTAGCTATTTCCAAAACTCAGAAGACATTTCTGAGTCAGAAAATTACATTTAGGAAACATACAACAAGAAATTGATTGACACGTAAAGAGAGCTGGCATCTGATTTGTTCAAGAACAATAGATATGAATTGATTTGGGGGTCACCCGAGCATGCGAGAAACTTCGAATAAGTATTCTTTTTTACCTGCAGTGAAGCACTTAAAAATTTAATCGAGGCTTGTGCCTGAATGTTAAAAAAAAAAAAAAAATACTAGCACATTATGAAGGTTCGTGTTACACCATAAGCCACATTTCCTTAGGTCAGAGGTTCTTAACCTGGGAGGCGTGAGCAAATTCTAGGGGGGGCGCGATCCCGGGGGAAAAAGTAGGAATTTCTCTAATTATATATGTAATTCTCTTAACAAGAGCGTTGCTAATATCGAGATGATTATTAAGAAAATACATAACATCCTAGGACTGCTTTATGAACTACTAGAAAAAGTAGCAATATTTCTAGATTCACAGCAGAAGTCAGGTCTTCATAAGTTCCAGTCTGAAGGTTTTCTGCTATCTCTAGCGTACCTGGTGGACGTCTTCGAAGAGCTGAATGCAGTCAACCTTAAAGTACGAGGAAAAAACATCATCATGCACCACGACCCCATTCGAGTCTTCATGGCCAAACTCGACCTCTGGAAATGTCGAATTCAGGATGGAAATACGGCCAGTTTTAGTAACTTGGATTCTGCTCTCATTAACAGTTACCTTGATTCTCAGAAAAAAAAAAAAAATCTGACTTGAAAGCAGAATTCATCAGATACTTCCCAGATATAGCTAAGAATCGTGAAGCCTCAAGATGAAGTACAGAAACCGGCTGAAGGGTGAAGGGGATTTACATTGTGCACCCTCTGGCATTCCACCAGGCATTCAAGATCTTTTAGCTAAGACACAGTGTCAAGTATCGCATAAAACTGGTAAGAAAGTAACCTCATAAAATATGGTGGGTATATTGTCTGCACAGAAATCATGCTCAGTAAAGAATAAAAGCACCCCTTTTTTCAGTTTTTCCTAAAAATCTTGGAGGGAATTTTATCAATTTGGTTGAAGATGCGATGGGGGCGTGGAGGAAAGGACCAACAACTGAAGGGGGCGTGGTAGCAAAAAGGTTAAGAACCACGGCATCAGGTAAAATCTCTTGAAATTTGATACCTCGTGAGAAGAAATATTGATGAGGTTTTGACTCTCACCCGAACATTTATACGAGAAAGTATAAAGAGTATCGCAATAACGACATATAATGAATTATAACTTATAATTTTAATCCTCGTCGCCGTAGACATATAGTGCACTATAAAAAATTCAGGGTGAAGGAATACTGAATGAACTGTAGTAATGTCGTCTGGAGATTGGATTTTTACGTCACTTTGCAGTGGTAACCAGATAAATAAATGGCAAAGTTTTTTTTGTTAACCTAAAAGCATCTGCTTTAGGAATAATTCAAAACTATTATACTTGTGATCCATAAGACTGTATAATTTAGAGCGAAAACACTAAATATGCAACTTCCACAAATGTACTCTAAATTAGCTGGGAAACTCCCAATTGTATCAAAAATTCAGAAACATTTCTTACGGTGCGAAAAAATAGTCTCGGAAAAAAGTAAAAACTCTAAATGAGGTAATACTTAAGATGAAATCGAACTTTGGGGGTTTAAGCCTAAAGAGTTCCGTCTGATTAGGGACGTGAAATCAAATTAGAAATTAAGAGATAAAACGGATATTATTTTTAGTTGTAATTATGGCTTTAAAGTGGCACCTTGAGCCTCCTGATCAAAATGTAAAAATAGAATAATCTTGCAATATAACGGTTCGTGTGATATTATCAATATTTTCCAAGATAAAATAACTCAGGCAATAAATTGTTTAGAAGAAAATTGTGTAGATATTGATTACTAGATATATATTATTAGGAAAAATCAAATACATAGCCATACTGAGATATACAATTTACAAACATTACTTGGTTCACATCATACGCAGTTTTATGGTTCATCGTGGGTCTAAAAATATCATGTTGCAGGACCGCCGACCTGAACTACTGTGTCTGCCGTGTTGAGATTAACTGGATTTTTATTTTCCAATGTCCTTTTTTTTTTTTTTTTTTTTTTTCACCCTAGCCGTGACTTCAAAAGGTAGTGCCAATTGGGAACTAGCTACGGCTGGTAGCATCTGCTTTGTGGGTAGTTCAAAACTATTTTGCTGGAGTGATTTCTGTATAAACATATTTTTGGTCGAAATGGCCTAACATGCAGCTTCCTCAAACGTACTCAAAATTCATTGCAACACTCCCAGTTCTTTCCAAAACTCAGATCTTTCTGGGGGCGAAAAATTCACATTTAAGAAACATAACAAAAATTGATTGACACGTAAAGAGAGCTGGCATATGAGGTGTTTAGGGGTCATCGAATCAAGCGGATAACTTCGAATCAGTATTACTTTTAATCTGCAGAAGAAGCACTTGAAAATTAGATCGATCCTTACGAATGAATGTAAAAAAAGAAAAAGAAAATAATTGCACATTATGAAGGTTCGTGTCCTTTGGTGAAATCTCTCAAAAGTGTCATACTTCGTGAGCTTTTGACTCACGCAAAAATTTATTCGAGAACCTATAAATACTCTTACAATACAGAAATAAATATAATTACCATTTATGGCTTTATACTTCATCTCCCTAAATATATAGTGCATGATTGATACAAGAAATGCAGGTTAAAGGAACACTGAATGAACTGTATTAATATCGACTGAAAATTTTCAAATTTTGTTAGGTAGTGGGTCATTTGTGACTTTCTTCATTGGTAGTGGATACATCAGACAATATAATGATCAAGTTGTTTTAATAAGGTAAAAGTATTTGCGTTAGGAAAATTAAAAATTCATATACCTGAGCAGTCCTAAATGTGCATAATTGACGGCGAAAACACAAGAAATGTAACATCAACAAATCTAAACTAAATCAGCTGGAAAATACTGCTCATTATCTAAAATTGAGAGAACATTTATTCCGGTGTGAAAATACACCCTTGGAGAATAATAAATCAGTAAAATTGTTAAGGTAATATGTAAGATGAAGTCGATTCATATGTTTGAATATATTTACAACAATTAGTTTCGTTTGATTAGAGACTTTAACACATTTTGAAATTTTAGAGATCCACAGGATATGATTTTCATCTATATAACTACTAAATTAAAGTGGCATTTTGAGCCGCCATAAAAAAAAAAAGAATATTTTCTCAACATGAAGGTTCGTGCTATATCAATATCCATATTTACCAAGGTAAAATCGCTCAAAAAGGCAATAAATCGTTTGTAATTATATATTAGAAGAAAAAATTAAAATTAGCAGGACTGAGATATACAATTCATAAAGATTACTTGGTTCCTAATATACGCAGTTTTATTTTTGATGATTGGTCTAAAAACAATTCATATTGCAGAGCGTCGAACTGTCACTGAAGTGTTGAATTTAACTGGATTTTTATTTTTAGATTTTTTTTTGCATCCTAGTAGCGACTTGACAGATATTGTGAAGCAGTTGGGGCTCATAGCATCCGCTTCTGGGAAAGTAAATAACTATTTTACGGGATTGATTGCTAAATAAACATTTTACGTTGAAATCGCTAAATAATCAACCTCCACAAATGGACTCAAAATTACTTGCGACACAGTCCCAGTTATTTCCAAAACTCAGAAAACCATTCTGAGAACGAAAAATTATTATTAAAGAACCATTGCAAAAAATCGATTGACACGAAAAGACTGCTTGCATCTGAGGTTTTTAAGAACAGTAAATTTACATTAACATGGGAGTCAAAGAAACAATGGAGAAACTTAAAATGTTTCCTTTTTATTTGCATCATAAGTGCCACAGAGTTACATCGAGGCTTACGACTGACTGAAAAATAGAAAAATCGGAATATTTGCTCTTCATGAAGGTTCGCGTTACACCATTTACCCCAACTCGTTATGTTAAATCACTTCAAACCGTCATACCTAGTGAGAAGGAATATTAAGAAACCTTTGACTCTGACCAAAAAATTTATGAGAATATAAAAATTATCGCAATACCGAGATATATATAAATAATTACTTTTTTTGAATTTATTCCTTATATCCGTGGACATGTAATGCATGACAGCTACATAATATGCAGGTTGAAGGAGCACTGAAGATTGTTTGGATTTTTAAGTTAGGTACAAAGTTATTTGTGATTTTCCTCATTTGTAGTAGCAACTTTATAAAAAAAAAAAGAAAAGAAAATGGGCAAGTTGATCTTTACGGTAAAAGCATCTGCTTTAGGAATAATTTAAAATATTTTACATGAGTCAATGTAAAATCCGCATAATGCAGAGCGAAAACAGTAAATATACAACAGACACAAAAGTACTCTACATTTGGTGGGATACACTCCCCATTCTATGTAAATTTCGAAACACATTTACTGTGAGAACGTACCATCTCGGAAAAGAAAGATAAGTAACAATGGTAAATGAGTTAATAGGTAGGATGAAATCAATTCAATTGTAAAGAAGGCTGGCATTTGGACGGTTTAGGGCCAAAGAGTTTCGTCTGATTAGAGCCGTGAAAAGAACCTAAAAACGAAGAGGTACAACTGACAATTTTGATCTGTATAACAACATCTTTAAAGTCACATTTCGAGCTTCCTGTTCAAATTTAAAAAATGGAATATTGTCGCAGTATGACGGTTCGTGTGATATCATCCAAATTTATCAAAGTAAAATCACTCGGAAAGACAATAATTCGTTTACATTAATATTGTTAAGGTATTAATTATAAGATATATTTATTATTAGGAAACACTATATATATATAGCTGTACTGAGATACACAATTCATAAACATTACTTAGATCCTCGGATACGCAGTTTTATTGTCCATGATTGTTCTAAAATAGTTCATGTTGCAGAAAGTCGTACTTAAAAGTTGTGTCTGCCGTGTTAGCAGTGAATGGAATAGTAAAAAGTCAGTAGAACTGGTGACATCCTCGTCTAGGAGAGATCAAAACAATTTTACTGGAGTAAATGGGGTCGTTATCGCTGCAACTTTCACAAATTCTCTGAATATTGGTTGCGAGACAGTTATATATATATATATATATATATATATATATATATATATATATATATATATATATATATATATATATATATATATATATATATATAAATTGGGTCGAAAATTTCATATTTAGGAAACACATAACACCAAATCGATTGACACGTAAAAGAGCTGGCGTCTAACGTGTTTAAGAACAATACAGTAAGTTTGAATTGATTTGGGGGTCATGGAGTCAAGCGAGAAACTTCGAATGATTATTCCTTTTTATCTCTGCAGAACCACTTTAAAAATACAAGAAGCCATAATAATTCATGGAAAAAGGAAAAAAAATATTTGCATTATATAAAGGTTCGTGATACAGCATTAGCCGCAATTCCTTAGGGAAAATATGTCTAAAGTGTTATACCTGGTGAGAAGGATTATTGATTCACTGTTGACTCCATCCCAGATATTTATACGAAAAAGTATAAATAATGTCGGAATACGGATATATATACTTTTTACCAATTATGACAATTTTTCATCCCAGTAGACATGACAGCAACAAAATATACAGGTTAAAACATGACCAAATGAACTGTATTAATGCCGTCAGATGGTTTGGATTTTTACGTTCGGTAAAGGGTCATTTGTGACTTTCTTAATTGGTAGTGGTTACATTAGACAACATGATGGTCAAGTTGTTTTAATACGGTTAAAGCATTTGCATTAGGAAAATTAAAAATTGATACTCTTGAGCAGTCCTAAATGTGAATAATTGACGGCGAAAACACTAGAAATGAAACATCAACAAATCTACTCTAAATCAGCTGGAAAATACTTCTCATTGTACCTAAAATTGAGAAGATTTTTTTTGGTGTGAAAATACACCCATGGAGAAAAATAAATCAGTAAAATTGCTAAATGAGGTAATATGTAAGAGTAAATCGATTAATATATAAAGAAGGCTGGCATTTGATTGGTTTTAACCCAATTAGTTTTGTTTTATTAGAGACTTGAACACATCTTGAAATTTTACAGATCCACAGGATATAATTATCATCTGTATAATTACTGCCTTAAAGTGACATTTTGATCCCCCTGTTTAAATAAAAAGGGAATATTTTCTCATCATGAAGGTTCATGCGATATCAATATCCATATTTACCATGGTAAAATCGCTCAAAAAGACAATAATTCTTTTATAGTTATATATTAGTAGAAATAATTAAATATTAGCCGGACTGAGTTATACAATTCATAAACTCAGTTTTATTTTTGATCTTTGATCTAAAAACAAATGACGTTGCAGAGCGTCGAACTGCCACGAAAGAGTTTTGAGATTAACTGGATTTTTATTTTTCAATTCTTTTTTTAATGCATCCTGGATGGGACTTCACAGATATTGTGAAGTAGTCGGAGCTCATAGCATCCGCTTGTTGAAGAGTAAATAACTATTTTACGGGAGTGATTTCTAAATGAACTTATTTTACGTAGAAATCGCTAAATATGTAACTTCCACAAATGGACTAAAAATTACTTGCAACATTGTCCCAGTTATTTCCAAAAGTCGGAAAACCTTCCTGAGAACGATAAATTATCATTAAAGAACCATTTTAAAAATTTCATTGACATGTACAGGCAGCTTGCATCTGAGGTTATTAAGAACAGCAAATTTACATTGACGTGGGAGTCACAGAAACAAGGGTGAAACTTAAAATGAGGTTTCCTTTTAATTTCAAGCATTAGTACCATAAAGTTACATGGAGACACGTCTTAGTGAAAAAAAAAAGAAAAAAAAAAAGGAATATTTGCTCTTTACGAGGGTTCGTGTTACACCATTTACCCGAACTCGTTAGTTAAAACACTCCAAACCATAATACCTAGTGAGAAGGAATATTAAGAAACATTTGACTCTGACCAAAAAATGTCTACGAAAAATTGTTAATACTATCGGAATACCGAGATATATGTATTTAATTACATATATGAATTTATTCCGTACATTCTTGGACATGCAGTACATGACAGCAAGAAAATATACAGGTTGGAGCACTGGAGATTGTTTGGATTTTTACGTTTGGTACAAGTTTATTTTTGATTTTCGTTAATTGTACTAGGAACTTAATCGAAAAAAAAAAAGAAAATGGTCAAATTCTCATTTACGTTAAAAGCATCGGCGCTGGAAATAATTAAAATACGTTATATTTGAGTGATTGTGAAAACGTATCATTGAGGGAGAAAACAGTATATATACAACATACACAAAAGTACTCTAGGTGGGATACACTCTCCATTCTATGTAAATTTCTAAACACTGTCAGAACATACCATCTCCGAAAAAAAAAATATAAATAACGGTAAATGAGTTAATACGTAGGATGAAATCTATTCAAATGTAGAGAAGGCTGGCATTTGGACGGTTTAGGGCCAAAGAGTTTCCTCTGATTAGAGCCGTGAAAAGAACCTAAAAACGACGAGGTACAACAGACAATTTTGATCTGTATACCAACATGTTTAAAGTCGCATTTCGAGCTTCCTGTTCCATCCATCCATCCATTGCCAGAAGCCATGTATCCCAAATGGGGTGGCCAAGGGCTTAGAGTTAATTGTTTTACAGGGAGGGGCACTAATCCTCCACAAACCCCACTTGACACGTAGGGAGAACGCTATGCCAACAGCATCTGGTGTTCCCAGGCGGTCACCCATCCAAATACTAACCAGACCCAAAGTTGCTTAACTTCGCTGATCGGACGGGAAGCGGTGTACTCAACGTGCCATGCTTCCTGTTCAATTTTTTTTTTTTTAAATGGAATATTCTCGCATTATGTCGGTTCGTGTGATATTATCCAAATTTATCAGTAAAATCACTCCGAAAGACAATAAATCGTTTAAATTAATATTGTTAAGGTGTTGATTATCAGATATTATTGTGAAATATA
The DNA here is from genome assembly GCF_032717465.1 of Coenobita brevimanus. Taxonomy (NCBI): domain Eukaryota; kingdom Metazoa; phylum Arthropoda; class Malacostraca; order Decapoda; family Coenobitidae; genus Coenobita; species Coenobita brevimanus. The sequence goes on along the minus strand of NC_137065.1, from coordinate 20,570,788 downwards.
TATATATATATATATATATATATATATAGCCGTACTGAGATATACAATTCATAAAAATTATTTGTATCCTCAGATACGCAGTTTTATTGTCGTGATTTTTCTAAAAAAAAGTTCATGTTGCAGAACTTCGTACTTAAAGGTTGTGTATGCCGTGTTAGGAGTAAATGGAATAATGAGAGTAAAAAGTCATTAGGGCTGGTAGCATCCTCGTCTAGGAGAGTTCAAAACAATTTTACAGGAATGAATTCGGTAAAATCATATATGGGGACGTTATCGCTAAATATGCAACTTTCACAAATTCTCTCTATATTGATGGCGAGACAGTTCCAGTTATATCAAAGAAACAAATGACATTTCTTGGGTCGAAAATTTCATATTTAGGAAACACATATCACCAAATCGATTGACACGTAAAAGAGCTGGCATCTAACGTGTTTAAGAACAATACAGTAAGTTTGAATTGATTTGGGGGGTCATGGAGTCAAGCGAGAAACTTCGAATGATTATTCCTTTTTATCTGCGCAGAACCACTTTAAAATTACAAGAAGGCATAATAATTCATGGAAAAAGGAAAAAAAAAATGCATTATATAAATCTTGATGTTACAGCATTAGCCGCAATTCCTTAGGGAAAATATGTCTAAAGTGGTGAGAAGGATTATTGATTCACTGTTGACTATCCCATATATACTTATTTACCAATTATGACAATTTTTCATCCCCGTAGACATGACAGCAACCAAAAGTGCAGTTTGAAAGATGTCATCAGGAGATTGCTTAGATTTTTACATTCGGTAAAGGGTCATTTCTGACTTTCTTCATTGTCAGTGGTTAAATCAGACAACATTATGGTCAAGTTGTTTTAATACGGTAAAAGGATTTGCGTTAGGAATATTAAAAATTTATATACTCTCCTAGACGAGAATGCTACCAGTCCTAATGACTTTTTACTCTCATTATTCCATTCACTCCTAACACGGCAAACACAACTGATAATTAATACCATAATATTAATGTAAATGATTTATTGTGGTTCGGAGTGATTTTACTTTGATAAATTTGGATAATGATATCACACGAACAAAATACTGCGAGAATATTCCATTTTTTAAATTTTAATAGGAAGCTCGAAATGCGATTTTGAAGATGTTATACAGATCAAAATTATGTTAGTTGTACAGTTGCGAGCAGATGACTTTAGGCCACCTAGTCCACCAACATGTTTGTTTTTTCATCTGGCAACAGTAGTAGCTATGAACTTAACCGAGACCCAGTCGGCTGTTCTGGCGAAACAAACTCAGTGATGAATTGTCAATGTGCAGTTCTAACTGGTCTCCAATCAGTATAATGCAAGTAAACGTATTATACTGATAATGATTAACGTGTCATACACATGGTAGATATATTTATAACCATAGTATTACAACATAGGCTTCCAAGTAGTGGTTCATTCATTCATGTGAAACACACGGGTATCGGTAGTGATTTTTTTTGTTCGACCATCGTCATGAACCAAACGACCCTTACCAGTTTTCAAGAGATATGCCGTTGGGTTATCGTTTCCCCGCAACCTAGCATTATTATCACAAAAATACCGTCATGCCAGTCATCCCTCACCGTGAACATCATTTTCGTCGACCTTTGAATTCGAAGCAGGTGGGAAAGTTAAAGGTTCACACCATAGTATGCGGAACAGGGGGAGGGGGATGTGGGAGTTATAAGAAGGATTGTGGGTGAGGAAGGGAGGGACGAGGTGGGACGTCTGATGGAAGGGGGGGCGGGTGGCATTGGTTACCTCTTTGCCAATATATATATATATATATATATATATATATATACAGTTGTATTTCCAATAATTGATACAGGATAGCCAACCTTACTGCCCTGAAAGTAGATCTCCCACCTCGACCCCACCCTTTCATACCCATTGTCCTCCTCTCTCCCAGGCCCTCCAACTCCTCCTCCCCACCCTTCCTCACCCATCGTTCTCTTCACGCCCACATCCTCCTCCTCCTCCCAACCCTTCCTCACCCACCATTCTCCTCAGTCCCACCTCCTGCTTCCCCTTCTATAGCAATAACTGTGGTATGCACCTTTAACTCTCCCAGTTGCATCAGATTCGCTGATAACAGGTTTATGTGTCTCAGGTTGACGAGGCGGGGAGCAGGGCATCACGAATTATTTGTGATCATGCTAGGTTGCGGGGAAGCTGATAATCCTACGGCATGTCTCTTAAAAACTGGTAGAGGTTGTTTGGTTCACGACGATAGACGAACAAAATAAATCTACCGATACCCGTGTGTCTCGCATGAATGAACGCACCACTATTTGGACGCCTAGGTTGTAATATTATGGTTATAAATATATCTACCATGTGTATGACAAATTAATCATTATCAGTATAATACGTTTACTTGCATGATATTGACTGGGGACCAGTTAGAACAACACATTGACAAATTATCACTGGGTTTGTTTCGACAGAGCAGCCGACTGAACCTCGGTCAAGTTCATACCCACCACTGTTACCAGAAAAAACAGCATGTTGGTGGACTAGGTGGCCTCGAGTCATCTGCTCGCAACTGTACCTCTTCGTTTTTAGGTTCTTTTCACGGTTCTAATCAGAGGAAATTCTTTGGCCCTAAACCGTCCAAATGCCAGCCTTCTTTACATTTGAATAGATTTCATCCTACGTATTAACTCATTTACCGTTGTTATCTTTTTTTTCCGAGATGGTTCGTTCTCACAGTAAATGTGTTTAGAAATTTACATAGAATGGGGAGTGTATCATACCTAATGTAGAGTACTTTTGTGTATGTTGTATATTTACTGTTTTCGCTCTGCATTATGCGGTTTTTACATTCACTCATGTAAAATATTTTTAAATTATTGCTAACGCTGATGCTTTTACAGCGAAGAAGAACTTGCCCATTTTTTTTTTTTTTTTAATGTAAAGTTGCTACTACAAATGAGGAAAATCACAAATAACTTTGTACTTAACTTAAAAATCCAAACAATCTCCAGTGCTCCTTCAACCTGCATATTTTGTAGCTGTCACGCACTACATGTCCACTGATATAAGGAATAAATTCAAAAAAGGTAATTAATTATATATATCTCGGTATTGCGATAGTATTTATACTTTCTCATAAATTTTTTGGTCAGAGTCAAAGGTTTTTTAATATTCCTTCTCACTAGGCATGACGGTTTGAAGTGATTTTACATAATGAGTTGGGGTAAATGGTATAACACGAACCTTCATAAAGAGCACATATTCCGATTTTTTATTTTTTCACAGTCGCAAGGCTCCATGTAACTTTATGGTACTAATGTTCCAAATTAAAAGGAAACCTCATTTTAAGTTTCTCCCTTGTTTCTGTCAATGTAAATGTACTGTTCTTAATAACCTCAGATGCAAGCTGCCTGTACCTGTCAATTGATTTTTTAAAATGGTTCTTTAATGATAATTTTTCGTTCTCAGAAAGGATATCTAAGTTTTGGAAATAACTGGGACAGTGTCGCAGTTAATTTTCAGTCCATTTGTGGAAGTTACATATTTAGCGATTTCTACGTAAACTAAGTTCATATAGAAATCATTCCTGTAAAATAGTTATTTACTCTCCCAGAAGCTGATGATATGAGCCCCAACTACTTCACAATAAGCACTACCTTCTATCTGTGAAGTCGCGGTCAGGATGTATTAAAGAGAAACTCGAAAAATGAAAATCCAGTTAATCTCAACACGGAAGAATCAACCTTTCTGTTCGACGCTCTGCAGAATGAATTGTTTTTAGACCAATCAACAATAAAACTGCGTATATGAGGAACCAAGTAATCTTTTTGAATTGTATATCTCAGTCCGGCTATGTATTTAGTTTTTCCTACTAATATATAACTGATAATCAGTACGTAAGAATTGTTGCTATAAACGAGGTATTGCCTCTCTGAACGATATTACCTTGGTAAATATGGATATTGATATCGCACGAACCTTCATACTGTGAAAATATTCCTTTTTTTTTTTTTTAAACTAGCGGCTCAAAATGCCACTTTACGCACTAGTTATATAGATGAAAATTTTATCCTGTGGATCTCTAAAGTATCAAGATATTTTCAAGTCTCTAATCAGACGAAACTATTTGTGTTAAAACCATTCAAATGCCAGCCTTCTTTACATATGAATCGACATCTTACATATTACCTCATTCAGCCATTTTACTGATTTATTTTTCTTTAAGGGTGTATTTTCACACAGGAATAAATGTTCTCTCAATTTTAGATACAATGAGAAGTATTTTCCAGCTGATTTTGAGTAGATTTGTTGATGTTGCATTTCTAGTGTTTTCGCCGTCAATTATGCACATGTAGGGCTGCTCAAGTTTAATTTTCCTAATGCAAATGCTTTTATCGTATTAAAACAACTTGACCATCATGTTGTCTAATGTAACCACTACCAATTAAGAAAGTCACAAATGACCCTTAACCGAACGTAAAAATCCAAACAATCTCCAGACGTCATTAATACAGTTCATTTGGTCATCGATCAACCTGCATTTTTTGTTGCTGTCATGTCTACGGAGACGAAAAATTTTCATAATTGGTATAAAAGTATATATATATATATCTGTATTCCGACATTATCAATACTTTCTCGTATAAATATTTGGGATGGATTCAACAGTGAATCAATAATCCTTCTCACCAGGTATAACACTTTAGACATATTTTCCCTAAGGAATTGCGGCTAATGCTGTATCACGAACCTTTATATAATGCAAATATTTTTTTTCCTTTTTCCATGTATTATTATGGCTTCTTGTATTTTTAAAGTGGTTCTGCGCAGATAAAAAGGAATATTCATTCGAAGTTTCTCGCTTGACTCCGTGACCCCCAAATCAATTCAAACTTATTATATTGTTCTTAAACACGTCAGATGCCAGCTCTTTTACGTGTCAATCGATTTGGTGTTATGTGTTTCTTGAATATTAAATATTCGACCCCAGAAATGTCATTCTTTTTTTTTTTTTTTTTAATATAACTGGAAGTCTCGCAATCTATAGGGACAGAATTTGTGAATGTTCCATATTTAGCGATAACGTCCCCATTTATGATTATACCGAATTCACTCTAGAAAAATAGTTTAAACTCTCCTAGACGAGGATGCTACCAGTCCTAATGACTTTTAACTCTCATTATTCCATTCACTCCTAACACGACAGACATAACCTTTAAGTACGACGTTCTGCAACATGAACTTACCTAAGAACAATCATGGGCATTAAAACTGCGTGTCTAAGGATCCATGTGTATGAATTGTGTAATAATGTTTATATATCTGATAATCAATACCTTAACAAAATTAATGTAAACGATTTATTGTCGTTCGGAGGGATCTTACTTTGATAAATTTGGATAATGATATCACACGAACCGTCAAATTGCTAAAATATTCCCTTTTTTAAATTTGAAGAGGTAGCTCGAAATGCGAAATTAAAGACGTTGTTATATAGATCAAAATTTTGTCTGTTGTACCTTTTCGTTTCTAGGTTTTTTTCACGGCTCTAATCAGACGAAACTCATTTACCCTTGTTATTTATCTTTTTTTTACGTGATGGTACCTTCTCACAGTAAGATATTTTCAAAATATTGATAGAATTGGAAGTGAATCCCAATTAATGTAGAATACTTTTGTGTATGTTGTATATTTACTGTTTTCGCTCTCCATTATGCGGTTTTTACTTTCACTCGTAAAATATTTTAAATTATTCTTAACGCAGATACTTTTATAGTAAAAGACCATTTTTTTTTTTTTTTTTTGTATAAAGTTGCTACTACAAAATGAGGAAAGTGAAAAATAACCCTATACCTAACGTAAATATCCAAACAATCTACAGTACTCTTTCAACCTGCATATGTTGTAGCCGTCATGCAGTACATGTCCACGGATATAAGGAATAAATAAAAAAAAAGAATTAATTATATATATCTCGGTAGTACGATAGTATTTATACTTTCTCGTATAAATTTTTTTGGTGTCAAATGTTTCTTAATATTCCTTCTCACTAGGAGTGATTTTACCTAACAAGTTAGGGTAAACAGTGTAACACGAACCTTCATAAAGAGCAAATATTCCGATTTTTCTTTTTTTCACTCAGTCGTAAGGCTCGATGTAACTCTATGGTACTTATGATGCAAAAAAAAAAAAAAAAAAAGAACATTTTTAATTTCTCCCTTGTTTCTGTGACTCCTACGTCAATGTAAATTTACTGTTCTTAAAAACCTCAGATGCAAGCAGTCTTTTCGTGTCAATTGATTTTTTGCAATGGTTCTTTAATAATAATTTTTCGTTAGTATGGTTTTTGTGAGTTATGGAAATAACTGGTACTCCATCCCAATTAATTTTGAGTGCATTTTACTTTCACCAACATTTAGACTGAACAAGCACACGAAAGAATATTGCCAGAGGATTTAAATTACTAATCAAACAACACACTTCAAAATCAGCAACTGAACCCATAGGTTTATTCGGCTCGCGCGAGCGTGTGTGTCTATGTGTGTGAGTGTGTGTGTGTGTGTGTGTGTGTGTGTGTGTGTGTGTGTGTGTGTGAGAGAGAGAGAGAGAGAGAGAGAGAGAGAGAGAGAGAGAGAATTATCAGACAGTATGAGTATAGGTTCACCTATGTGGCCGTCTAAGCACAGTATCTAAAAATGATGATGCTTCCACCGCAACAGTGACCGTTTATTATCTTTTATTTCCAGTAATGTGTGTAAGGATGACAAAATATATTTACAATTTAAAACATTTTTAAAAAACAATAATTTCGTATGAATTAATCAACTAACATTTTATACATTCTCAGTTTTATCTTACAATAATCCCATCTATTATTAGGGAGAGGAGACACACTGTTGGTGTTTCGGGGCCACAGACGCAATATTACACGTTATATACTTTTCAAATCTTGTTCAGTCATGTTAATCTCACCTTACTTTTGTTAATGGTACTCAGCATGGATACATAGGTGACTGTAATTACTCTTGTTACGGAACAGAGAAAGATAATGTACACTTTACGTGAGAATACTAAAAATCACTACTGTCCCGTAAAGTTCCAGGTTCAAAACAAAAGAGTTAGGTAAAATTACAAGTTAAAGTTTAATGCTCAAACTAACAACAAAACATTCAGGACTCATAAGGATAATGTAATGGCAAAAAACAGGTTAAATATATGGTTAACTGCAATAGCCTCTATTAACACGAAATTAGCATGAGTAAATTTATCTGTCAGCCCTGATAAAATGACAATACCAGATAATACTCAGTGAATGCAAGATATATTATTACAAATACAAAATATTATTAATAAGGGCTGACACCCAAAACACATGAATCACAAAAAAAAAAACTTACTAGGCCTAAGAATTAACACCTTACGCTACGCAGTACAAGAAAAAATGCAACAACTTATACTCAAATTACACAGCTGCTAGATGGTTGGAGACTTCCTGAGCACTCACAATAATAACAACTGTACAGGGGAGGACAGAGATGTGAACAAAATGAGGAGTAGATCTAAGTGGCCATAATGCAGAGACTGAGCTCATTATACTGTATAGGGGCCGGCAGAGCTTGATACAACTTGTAAGAAGGACGCGCAAATGAAGCCAGAGGGGACAAAGAGTTGACAATCCTGCTCTGAACAACAGAAAGAACGACTTTACTATAAGGGAGGACGGGGGGAGTGAGGTAGAACACGCTCGTGATCAAACATGCAGCATACTGTACGTTAGAATTACACAAAGGATGATGAAATCATAGGCTATGTAACACTCTATATTGATATAAGAATTAAATTTCATTGCATACCGTTCATAATGTCGTCATAAAAAACAAGGTAGTGAGTAACTTTCCACCCACTGGAGTTCCTAATTGAAGATCTGAAGCATCTGCATATAGGTGAGCGAATGAAACGGATAATATCGACCTGATGTTGTGGGTGAGAGAAGGCCAGCCGTTACAGTGTGCATCCGACTTTCATGCATGGTCGCGGAGGGTGTAGACGTGTATTCATCTGCTCTCTCCTCTAGCTTTGTAGGGCTGCCTCACACGGCGTCATTTTTTTTCTCACCCTTCTGGTGGCTTCTAGGTTAGCTAGTTTCTCACTTTCCTCCCCTCCCTATTAACTAGGAACAGTAGGTGTCTGTTCCTGTACATTAAGATTACCTTTGCTTGCTGCCCCCACTGATCGCTTTGGGGCGTGAATTAACACGGTCGGGCCCCCCTGGAGTGGTTTGAGAGGGCAATTTCAGCCTTAGGTGTTTGGTCCCGGGTTGTTTGGCCCTTGTTCGTTCTCTCCTTCTTCCCACTTCCCCCGCGAGGGGGAAGTGGTTGCTACGGCGGACGCCCCTACAGGGGGGAGGTGGTCCTGACGATCCCATGACGGTACCACGGACTGACCGCCCCCAGACAGAACGGCCCCAGACCCGCCTCCCGCTTGACATCCCTGTAAACGCCACGTTCGTGACCCTACATGCCCTCGGTTCTACTCCCCTGACTAGCCTCAATCCTTTCATGATAAATTAATTGATGGATGTGCTGGTGAGGTAGAATTTGTGAAAAAACTTGCTACTGGAGACCTCCTCATCAAAACTGTAAACTCTGCCCAGGTTATGGACTTGCTTAAACTGCATAAGTAAGTTCCACGAGTATGGCGTCGAGCCGAGGATCCTGCAATCCATGAATTCCTGCAAAGGTGTCAACACTTGCAGGGATCTCATGGTAATGGAAGAGGACGAGATCATACGGGAACTTGTGCAGCAGGACGTAATAGATGCCCATTTCATCACTCGTTTCACGGAAGGCATAAGGACGAAGACAGCTACGATCATCTTGACTTTTGGAAAATTGTCTCTTCCCAGTAATATCAGTGGGATACGAAATTATCAATGTACGTCCATATATTGCCAATCCCCTTCGCTGCTCCAAATGCCAGATTTATGGGCATCTTGAAAAGACTTGTCGGGCTTCCCAATCAGTCTGTGCCAAGTGTGCAACGCAAGGTCATGATACTGAACATTGCACATCAGAGACTGTCAACTGCTATCACTGCAAGGGTGCTCACTCCACTTCCTCTAGGGACTGCCCCAAGTGGAAAGAGGAGAAAGAGGTCTGTGCGGTGAAGGCAACTGAGGGCATCTCTTACTACGAAGCAAGGAAAAAGGTGAAGGAGTTGCATGCAACTCCCACACCGAATAGGTCCTATGCTTCGGCGGTGGTGTCCCGTCCTGTGATGTGCACTGTGGAGACGCAGACTGATCTTGTGCTTGTTACTCAGGCCACTCTACCTCAGCCTCCACTTCTCAGCCTCCTGTACGATCCAACTCTCTAACTGACCTCCCAAAAGCTTCTTCATACTCACAGGCTGCTGCTGCTTCTCAGTCAGTCAAGCCTAAACCGAAATCTGACAAGACTGTTAAGAATAACTTCACCACCCTTTCAAAGACACGTCCTCACGTCCTTCCTGCTCCTGGTCCAGCAAAGGAGAGAAGAGTTAGCTCTTCCTCGGGGGGCTCTAGGAGCCTAGTTATTGACGAGCAACATATGGAGGTTTCCGTTAGTAAGCACCGGGATAAGTCCCCTGGTAGCCACTCGCCTGGTGGCGGGCGGTATAAAGCTAAGCACACTGGCCCCTCTCGTAAATCTTAAACCGCCACATTCACTGTGCTACAATGGAATTGTAGGACACTTGGGAATAAAGTCCACAATATAGCAATTTTGCCATCTATACACAGGCCAGACGTTGTTTGTTTACAGGAGACGTGCTTGGTGGATCATCCTGATCCTCCACAGTTCAAACACTACCATTCGTATAGAAGATATGATGGTCACGGAGTTGCCATATACATACACAAATCACACCCACAAAGAAGTGGTTCTAAATTCTACTCAGGAAGCGTTCGCGTGCCGAGTCAAATTTAATAGCACGTATCTATTTGTTCTATCTACTGTCCTCCCTGTGGTCCCATTGATGGTGATGCATTCATTTCACTAACCCATCAACTTCCAGGTCGAAAATTAATTTTAGGCGATTTTAACGCCCATCACTGTCAGTGGGGAAGCTTGAGGAGTGATGGTAGGGGGGAGTAAGTAGCCAACCTACAGTCAAACCTCTGTCTTCTAAACAATGGTAGAGCGACTCGTGTAGATGACCGCACTGGTAACGTCATGTATATATCTGTCCCTGTCGTCTCCCGATATTCACACTAACATCTCTTGGGACCCGTATGACGACTCGATGGGTAGCGATCATTTTCCAATCTTTCTCTCTTATACACGCGACGATTCTCGGTCTCCTCCACCACCTAAATTTAACTTTAAGAAAGCAGATTGGGGGTACTACTCACGGATCGCCAATCTAGATATATCAGGAGATAACATTGATGAGAAAGTTGCACACCTACAGACTTCCATAATACACGCAGCTGAGGCTGCTGTTCCCAAGACATCTACAATTCCAAACAAGCGTAGAGTTTCGTGGTGGACACCAGACTGCCGACAAGCACTCACTAAGCGCAATAGGAGATACAGGATTTTTGAGAAATAGCCAACAGAATCAAACTTTATTGCCTACAAAGCAGCTAAGGCTGAGGCAAGGAGGACAAAGCAGCAAAACGGAACAACTGCGTAGTTTTGTGTCCACGGTGAATCGCACCACCCCACTGTCAGGTCTGGTCCACCATAAATGTACTAAACAACAAGTGCAACCGGTCACCAATCACCACACTTGAGGTGGCCGGGAATGTCACTGACGATCCCGTGGACATTGCCAATACTACTGCCGACCATTTTGCCCAGGTAAGCAGCTCAGCCAACTATGATCCTCGCTTTCTTCACCATAAGCGTACGGCTGAGCTGCAAAACTTAGACTTTGCCACGGAAGACGGAGATACCAGTTACAACTCCGAATTTACATTAGATGAACTCCTTGCCCTTAAATCCTGTAAAGGTTCCAGTCCTGCGCTGACTGACTGTTTATGTAAAGTCTTTGAACGTATGGTTAATAAGAGGTTACTTTTTGTTTTAGAGTCGAAGGGTGTGTTAAATGATCAATAGAGTGGATTCCGTAAATACAGGTCCACTCTGGATCATTTAGTGCACCTGGAGCATTGCATAGCCGAGGCTTTTGCCAATCGCGAATTCATGATAGGAATTTTTCTGGATATTCATAAGGCTTATGATATGACCTGGCGAAACGGAATACTACGTAAACTCTACGCTTCTGGTTTAAGAGGTAATTTGCCCATTTTCCTTCAGAACTTCCTTACTGACAGAACCTTTTCTGTCAGGTTACCCTGTAACGTAACTTCGGACATATTTGTCCAAGAGAACGGGGTACCACAAGGAAGTGTGCTTAGCCCTACTTTGTTCAGCATTGCCGTTAATGACATTCAGTCGTCTGCTTCCGTCCGCAGGACGCTTAGATACTCACTCTATGCTGATGATTGTGCAGTGTGGCACTCTTCCCGCAATGCACAATCCTCAGCACAGCAGATTCAACTGGCACTTGAATCTGTTCAGCGCTGGGCCCTGGAGTTGGGATTTAAATTTTCCGTCCCTAATTGTATCGGTGTTGTTTTTACTCGTAAACTTAACGGTCCTCCCTTACATTTAACTTCAGATAATCAGTCGATACTGTTACGGAACAGAGAAAGATAATGTACACTTTAAGTGAGAATACGAAGAGTCACTACTGTCCCGTAAAGTTCCAGGTTCAAAACAAAAGAGTTAGGTAAAATTACAAGTTAAAGTTTAATGCTCAAACTAACAACAAAACATTCAGGACTCATAAGGATAATGTAATGGCAAATAAACAGGTTAAATATATGGTTAACTGCAATAGCCTCTATTAACACGAAATTAGCAAGAGTAAATTTATCTAAGTCAGCCCTGATAAAATGAGATACCAGATAATACTCAGTGAATGCAAGATAAATTATTACAGATACAAACTATTATCAAAAATGACTGACATAAAACCCAACATTAATCACAAAGACCTCACTAGGCCTAAGAACTAACCCTATGCTACACAGCACAAGAAAAAATACAACAGTTATACTCAAATTACACACAGCTGCTAGATGGTTGGAGACTTCTTGAGCACTCACAATAATAATATCTGTACAGGGGAGGACAGAGATGTGAACAAAATGAGGAGCAGATCTAAGTGGCAATGATGCAGAGACTGAGCTCATTATATAGGGGCTGGCAGAGCTTGATACAACTTGTAAGAGGGACGCGCAAATGAAGCCATGGGGACAGAGAGCTGAAAATCCCGCAAAGTATAACAGAGAGAACGACTTACTCTACTATAACGGTAGAAGGGGGGGACTGAGGCAGAACACGCTCGTGATCAAACATGCAGCAACTGTGCGTTAAAATTACACAAAGGATGATGAAATCATAGGCTATGTAACACCTCCCCACAAAGAAAAAAGAAATTTACAAAGGAAATTTCTTATTACTCTAAAACAATCTGTATATGGCATTACAGACCATGCAAAGGTCTTTCCTAATGTTACAAAAAATGAGATCTCCCTAGCACGTTCAGTCATAGGTACTTGCCAGTATCCCTTTAACAAATCAAACTTACTTATGTACCTAGCCTTTCCAATCTTGTCTATGCAATCTTCCACACGAGGGAGAGGGTAAGTGTCTGTTTTGGTTATCTGATTAACACGTCTGTAGTCGATGCAAAGCCGCTGCGACCCACCCGGCTTAGGGACTAGAGTGACAGGAGAACTCCACTCGCTCTGACAGGGCTCAATCATCTTGTGGTCCAACAGGTAGCCAAGCTCCTTCTGGATGAGAGGAACTTTCACTGGGTTCACACGGTAAGGAGGCAATTTAATTGGCTTTGCGTCTCCAACATCGACATCATGCATCAACACAGTGGTTCTTCCTGGAGTGGCACGGAACACTTGCGGGTACTCCTGCAGTAATGCCGAAAACTCCTGCCCCTCCCCGGGAGGCAGATGAGAAAGCTCAGTCTGGAGATCATTCACGATATCAGGACTCTTCCCTAAACCATCACTCAGGCCCACACTGCATGGGAGAGCTTCACTTGCAGACTCGGGTGGAACAGCCACAGTGCAGACTGGATCATCCTCGTCCCGCCCGTGACACAACCCCAGCACGCTGACGTGACACAGCCGCTTGTTCCTTCTACGATCTGATGTGGCGATGACATAGTTGACATCACTGAGCCTCCCCTCCACGAAACAAGGGCCACTAAACTTGGGTTGAAGAGGTTGCCCATGAACTGGTAGCAGAATCAAAACCTGATCTCCTGGCTGAAAGTGGCGCAACCTGGACTTCTCATCACACCAAGTCTTCATCTTCTCCTGAGCAGCTCCCAAACTCTCTCTCGCCAGCTGCAAAGCAGCGGACAGCCGCTCCCTGAACTTCATCACATACTCCAGCAGGTTGACGTCATCTTCCTCCGACAGCCAGCATTCCTTGAGTAACTTAAGGGGTCCTCTTACTTCATGGCCAAACAGTAGTTCAAAAGGTGAGAAGCCCAGTGATTCATTTGGAGATTCTCTTGCGGCAAATACAACGAATGGAAGACCTTTATCTCAGTCTTTCTGATGTTCCAAACAGTATTTCTTGAGCATCGATTTGAGTGTTTGATGATATCTCTCCAACGCTCCTTGGGTCTGGGGATGGTAAGCTGAAGACGTGATCTGGGTGATGCCCAACTCTTTCAGAGACTGCTTGAAAACATTTGACATGAAATTACTTCCTCGGTCTGACTGTACCTCCTTGGGCAGACCAAACTTTGTGAAGAACCCTAGCATTTCCTTAACCACGTTCTTTGCTGAGATGTTTCTAAGTGGAATGGCTTCAGGATAACGAGTAGCCATATCAATCAGGGTCAACACATAAGAAAATCCTGAAGAAGTCTTAGGAAGAGGGCCCACAATATCCACCAACACACGGGTGAAAGGCGCCTCAAAAGGAGGAATGGGAACTAGAGGTGCAACCTTTTCGGTCTGATTACACTTCCCCACAACTTGACAGGTGTGACAAGACTTACAATACCAGGAAACATCCCTGAAGATACCTGGCCAGTAGAAGTGTTTCAAAATGCGTGCCACAGTCTTTCTCACTCCAAGGTGTCCTGCCAAACTGGAATCATGAGCCACTCTAATGATATCCTGCCTACAAACACGAGGGATGACAACTTGATGTACAACCTCCCATTCACAGTCGGCTGATGCTGTCGGGGGTCTCCACTTCCTCATAAGTACTCCTGACTTTACATAATAACAAGTAGAAGCACCGGCTGACTCTTCTTCACTGTAAGCAGAGTTAGCTAGACCTTTCAACTCAGGGTCAGCAACCTGCAACTCAACCAACTCTTGACGAGACAAATTATCAACACTACGGGGTACTGCCTCATCTGGTGAGTGGTCCAAATTAGCAAGAAAAGTGTCAGCTAGGATAACATCATCATCATCATTATCCTCTAAATCACCAGTAACTTTAGACTTAGCCCTAGTGACAGCACATGCAGGGAACACATCAGGGACATCACAATCCTGGGACGCAGCCACTGGCTCACTAGACAACTGAGGAGCTGGACACACTTGACTTCCACCAATATCATTTCCAAGTAAGAAAGTTACACCTGACATTGGGAGTGTCTCAACCAACCCAACCATAACAGAACCATTAACAAAACCAGACTCTAAATTCACTCTGCACAGAGGAACAGAGAAGTAATTATTCCCTACACCTTGTAAGATTACAGTTTCATCAGAGGAATTAAAATTAGAGCCTAGAACACTGGTCAGCATAAGGGATTGGCAAGCACCTGTATCACGATATATTTTAACTGATTTCCTGTCATTACTGTCCAGAGGACTGACAAAACCATCAGACAGGAAATTAGCACATGAACTCTTGAGAGTGTCACCCACGTTACTGCTCAAAAGAGGAGCTCCATCATGAGAATTTAAGTTACCCCTCAAAGCAGGTTCAGTTAACTCAGTTAAAGAATTCTGGGAACTCTCAAGAGTGGACACTAGACCAATTGAGTGAATATTTAAAGACTCCTTTTTGTTCACATCACTCTGTCTCCTGAAACATCTCTCCGTAGTATGACCAAGCTTACTACAATAAGTACATTTACTTTTCTGAACTCTAGAGGTGAAGCTGGTATTTACTTCCTGAGAAACATCATCCTTATTCTCTTTCCTGTTACCTGTACTCTGAGTAGAGGCAACGTACTTACTCTCAGCTTTCCCTTTTTCTCTAGAATATCTCTTGTGAGTGAGAACATACTCATCAGCTAAAACTGCAGCATCAGACAAATTATCTATTCTTTTCTCATCAAGATATAGGCTTACATCTTTACTAATACACCTTTTGAAGTCCTCCAGCAAAATCATCTGCTTAAATTTACCAAAATCAGAATCCACATTCTTAGAATTTAACCACTGGTCCAACAAATCTTCTTTGATTTTTGCATACTCAACATGGGATTGCTTATCTTGCTTGTAAGTTGTCCTAAATTTTACTCTATAAGCTTCAGGAACAAGCTCATAGGCCTTAAGAATCAAGCTCTTAACTACATCATAATTATCAGATTGATCCTGAGGCAAAGATGTATAAGTTACTTGAGCTTTACCGGTGAGAACAGTTTGAAGGAGTACTGGCCAATACTCCTTAGGCCAATTAAAACCTGTAGCTACCCTCTCAAACAACTGAAAATACTTTGTTAAATCAGATTCATTAAAAGGAGGGACAAGTTTAACATTTTTAGCCACATCAAAACCATCAGAGCAAGATGATCCAGTTCCACCTTGTTTCATGCGATACTCATGGTCTGCCTGAATCCTAGCAAGTTCAACTTGTGCCACAGCCTCCCTAGCACGGGCCTCCTGCAGGGCTAGCTGTAACTTCGCTAATTCAATCTGCGTTTGCTCATTTGGAGGAGTTACATTAAACAAGCTTTCATTAATCATGTCAACAATCTGATCTTTAGAATGATAAGAGCGAACAACAATTCCCAATTGTTGAGCAACAAGCTTAAGTTCATTCTTTGTTCTGTTTTCTATATCACACACTGTTTGCACATTTGACAAAAAATCTTTGGCTTCATCAAGTGTAGAAATAGTAGCCATCATGAATATATCACAGTCACAAAATATCAAACAATATCCTTATGATAATATCCTGAATATCCTGATATGAGGTCGCCAAATTTATGTTACGGAACAGAGAAAGATAATGTACACTTTAAGTGAGAATACGAAGAGTCACTACGGTCCCGTAAAGTTCCAGGTTCAAAACAAAAGAGTTAGGTAAAATTACAAGTTAAAGTTTAATGCTCAAACTAACAACAAAACATTCAGGACTCATAAGGATAATGTAATGGCAAATAAACAGGTTAAATATATGGTTAACTGCAATAGCCTCTATTAACACGAAATTAGCAAGAGTAAATTTATCTAAGTCAGCCCTGATAAAATGAGATACCAGATAATACTCAGTGAATGCAAGATAAATTATTACAGATACAAACTATTATCAAAAATGACTGACATAAAACCCAACATTAATCACAAAGACCTCACTAGGCCTAAGAACTAACCCTATGCTACACAGCACAAGAAAAAATACAACAGTTATACTCAAATTACACACAGCTGCTAGATGGTTGGAGACTTCTTGAGCACTCACAATAATAATATCTGTACAGAGGAGGACAGAGATGTGAACAAAATGAGGAGCAGATCTAAGTGGCAATGATGCAGAGACTGAGCTCATTATATAGGGGCTGGCAGAGCTTGATACAACTTGTAAGAGGGACGCGCAAATGAAGCCATGGGGACAGAGAGCTGAAAATCCCGCAAAGTATAACAGAGAGAACGACTTACTCTACTATAACGGTAGAAGGGGGGGACTGAGGCAGAACACGCTCGTGATCAAACATGCAGCAACTGTGCGTTAAAATTACACAAAGGATGATGAAATCATAGGCTATGTAACACCTTCCCACAAAGAAAAAAGAAATTTACAAAGGAAATTTCTTATTACTCTAAAACAATCTGTTTATGGCATTACAGATCATGCAAAGGTCTTTCCTAATGTTACAAAAAATGAGATCTCCCTAGCACGTTCAGTCATAGGTACTTGCCAGTATCCCTTTAACAAATCAAACTTACTTATGTACCTAGCCTTTCCGACCTTGTCTATGCAATCTTCCACACGAGGGAGAGGGTAAGTGTCTGTTTTGGTTATCTGATTAACACGTCTGTAGTCGATGCAAAGCCGCTGCGACCCACCTGGCTTAGGGACTAGAGTGACAGGAGAACTCCACTCGCTCTGACAGGGCTCAATCATCTTGTGGTCCAACAGGTAGCCAAGCTCCTTCTGGATGAGAGGAACTTTCACTGGGTTCACACGGTAAGGAGGCAATTTAATTGGCTTTGCTTCTCCAACATCGACATCATGCATCAACACAGTGGTTCTTCCTGGAGTGGCACGGAACACTTGCGGGTACTCCTGCAGTAATGCCGAAAACTCCTGCCCCTCCCCGGGAGGCAGATGAGAAAGCTCAGTCTGGAGATCATTCACGATATCAGGACTCTTCCCTAAACCATCACTCAGGCCCACACTGCATGGGAGAGCTTCACTTGCAGACTCGGGTGGAACAGCCACAGTGCAGACTGGATCATCCTCGTCCCGCCCGTGACACAACCCCAGCACGCTGACGTGACACAGCCGCTTGTTCCTTCTACGATCTGGTGTGGCGATGACATAGTTGACATCACTGAGCCTCCCCTCCACGAAACAAGGGCCACTAAACTTGGGTTGAAGAGGTTGCCCATGAACTGGTAGCAGAATCAAAACCTGATCTCCTGGCTGAAAGTGGCGCAACCTGGACTTCTCATCACACCAAGTCTTCATCTTCTCCTGAGCAGCTCCCAAACTCTCTCTCGCCAGCTGCAAAGCAGCGGACAGCCGCTCCCTGAACTTCATCACATACTCCAGCAGGTTGACGTCATCTTCCTCCGACAGCCAGCATTCCTTGAGTAACTTAAGGGGTCCTCTTACTTCATGGCCAAACAGTAGTTCAAAAGGTGAGAAGCCCAGTGATTCATTTGGAGATTCTCTTGCGGCAAATACAACGAATGGAAGACCTTTATCCCAGTCTTTCTGATGTTCCAAACAGTATTTCTTGAGCATCGATTTGAGTGTTTGATGATATCTCTCCAACGCTCCTTGGGTCTGGGGATGGTAAGCTGAAGACGTGATCTGGGTGATGCCCAACTCTTTCAGAGACTGCTTGAAAACATTTGACATGAAATTACTTCCTCGGTCTGACTGTACCTCCTTGGGCAGACCAAACTTTGTGAAGAACCCTAGCATTTCCTTAACCACGTTCTTTGCTGAGATGTTTCTAAGTGGAATGGCTTCAGGATAACGAGTAGCCATATCAATCAGGGTCAACACATAAGAAAATCCTGAAGAAGTCTTAGGAAGAGGGCCCACAATATCCACCAACACACTGGTGAAAGGCGCCTCAAAAGGAGGAATGGGAACTAGAGGTGCAACCTTTTCGGTCTGATTACACTTCCCCACAACTTGACAGGTGTGACAAGACTTACAATACCAGGAAACATCCCTGAAGATACCTGGCCAGTAGAAGTGTTTCAAAATGCGTGCCACAGTCTTTCTCACTCCAAGGTGTCCTGCCAAACTGGAATCATGAGCCACTCTAATGATATCCTGCCTACAAACACGAGGGATGACAACTTGATGTACAACCTCCCATTCACAGTCGGCTGATGCTGTCGGGGGTCTCCACTTCCTCATAAGTACTCCTGACTTTACATAATAACAAGTAGAAGCACCGGCTGACTCTTCTTCACTGTAAGCAGAGTTAGCTAGACCTTTCAACTCAGGGTCAGCAACCTGCAACTCAACCAACTCTTGACGAGACAAGTTATCAACACTACGGGGTACTGCCTCATCTGGTGAGTGGTCCAAATTAGCAAGAAAAGTGTCAGCTAGGATAACATCATCATCATCATTATCCTCTAAATCACCAGTAACTTTAGACTTAGCCCTAGTGACAGCACATGCAGGGAACACATCAGGGACATCACAATCCTGGGACGCAGCCACTGGCTCACTAGACAACTGAGGAGCTGGACACACTTGACTTCCACCAATATCATTTCCAAGTAAGAAAGTTACACCTGACATTGGGAGTGTCTCAACCAACCCAACCATAACAGAACCATTAACAAAACCAGACTCTAAATTCACTCTGCACAGAGGAACAGAGAAGTAATTATTCCCTACACCTTGTAAGATTACAGTTTCATCAGAGGAATTAAAATTAGAGCCTAGAACACTGGTCAGCATAAGGGATTGGCAAGCACCTGTATCACGATATATTTTAACTGATTTCCTGTCATTACTGTCCAGAGGACTGACAAAACCATCAGACAGGAAATTAGCACATGAACTCTTGAGAGTGTCACCCACGTTACTGCTCAAAAGAGGAGCTCCATCATGAGAATTTAAGTTACCCCTCAAAGCAGGTTCAGTTAACTCAGTTAAAGAATTCTGGGAACTCTCAAGAGTGGACACTAGACCAATTGAGTGAATATTTAAAGACTCCGTTTTGTTCACATCACGCTGTCTCCTGAAACATCTCTCCGTAGTATGACCAAGCTTACTACAATAAGTACATTTACTTTTCTGAAATCTAGAGGTGAAGCTGGTATTTACTTCCTGAGAAACATCATCCTTATTCTCTTTCCTGTTACCTGTACTCTGAGTAGAGGCAACGTACTTACTCTCAGCTTTCCCTTTTTCTCTAGAATATCTCTTGTGAGTGAGAACATACTCATCAGCTAAAACTGCAGCATCAGACAAATTATCTATTCTTTTCTCATCAAGATATAGGCTTACATCTTTACTAATACACCTTTTGAAGTCCTCCAGCAAAATCATCTGCTTAAATTTACCAAAATCGGAATCCACATTCTTAGAATTTAACCACTGCTCCAACAAATCTTCTTTGATTTTTGCATACTCAACATGGGATTGCTTATCTTGCTTGTAAGTTGTCCTAAATTTTACTCTATAAGCTTCAGGAACAAGCTCATAGGCCTTAAGAATCAAGCTCTTAACTACATCATAATTATCAGATTGATCCTGAGGCAAAGATGTATAAGTTACTTGAGCTTTACCGGTGAGAACAGTTTGAAGGAGTACTGGCCAATACTCCTTAGGCCAATTAAAACCTGTAGCTACCCTCTCAAACAACTGAAAATACTTTGTTAAATCAGATTCATTAAAAGGAGGGACAAGTTTAACATTTTTAGCCACATCAAAACCATCAGAGCAAGATGATCCAGTTCCACCTTGTTTCATGCGATACTCATGGTCTGCCTGAATCCTAGCGAGTTCAACTTGTGCCACAGCCTCCCTAGCACGGGCCTCCTGCAGGGCTAGCTGTAACTTAGCTAATTCAATCTGCGTTTGCTCATTTGGAGGAGTTACATTAAACAAGCTTTCATTAATCATGTCAACAATCTGATCTTTAGAATGATGAGAGCGAACAACAATTCCCAATTGTTGAGCAACAAGCTTAAGTTCATTCTTTGTTCTGTTTTCTATATCACACACTGTTTGCACATTTGACAAAAAATCTTTGGCTTCATCAAGTGTAGAAATAGTAGCCATCATGAATATATCACAGTCACAAAATATCAAACAATATCCTTATGATAATATCCTGAATATCCTGATATGAGGTCGCCAAATTTATGTTACGGAACAGAGAAAGATAATGTACACTTTAAGTGAGAATACGAAGAGTCACTACTGTCCCGTAAAGTTCCAGGTTCAAAACAAAAGAGTTAGGTAAAATTACAAGTTAAAGTTTAATGCTCAAACTAACAACAAAACATTCAGGACTCATAAGGATAATGTAATGGCAAATAAACAGGTTAAATATATGGTTAACTGCAATAGCCTCTATTAACACGAAATTAGCAGGAGTAAATTTATCTAAGTCAGCCCTGATAAAATGAGATACCAGATAATACTCAGTGAATGCAAGATAAATTATTACAGATACAAACTATTATCAAAAATGACTGACATAAAACCCAACATTAATCACAAAGACCTCACTAGGCCTAAGAACTAACCCTATGCTACACAGCACAAGAAAAATACAACAGTTATACTCAAATTACACACAGCTGCTAGATGGTTGGAGACTTCTTGAGCACTCACAATAATAATATCTGTACAGGGGAGGACAGAGATGTGAACAAAATGAGGAGCAGATCTAAGTGGCAATGATGCAGAGACTGAGCTCATTATATAGGGGCTGGCAGAGCTTGATACAACTTGTAAGAGGGACGCGCAAATGAAGCCATGGGGACAGAGAGCTGAAAATCCCGCAAAGTATAACAGAGAGAACGACTTACTCTACTATAACGGTAGAAGGGGGGACTGAGGCAGAACACGCTCGTGATCAAACATGCAGCAACTGTGCGTTAAAATTACACAAAGGATGATGAAATCATAGGCTATGTAACAATACCTTTTCAAAATTCAGTAAGATTCCTAGGTCTACATTTTGACTAGGCTCAGTTGGAGAACACACATTAATCATTTGCTTCTTGTAGTAAAAAAGTTAACATCCTTAAGTTTCTTTCCGGTAAATCGTGGGGAGCAGACAGAACGTCTTTATTGATGGTGTATAAGTCCCTTATCCGTTCTAAGCTTGACTATGGCTCACAGGTGTATGGGTCGGCATCGGATGCTGTCCTCCGTAGACTGGATGTGTTTCAGAACGTGTGCTTGCGCATATGTCTCGGAGCCCTTCGATGTACTCACGTGGAGCGGTTGGAAGTGGAGGCTAATGTGCCTCCCCTCCGTCTACGACGTGACCACTTGCTATTTTCTTACGGTATCACCACCCACCGTAAACGCTCACTTGGCCTTCCGACTTGTCGGATCCTCCTACAATAATACCTGCTGTATGCGGCCCTCAAGCCGGTGGCTGTGAGGCTTCACTTCCTCTGTGAGGCGTTAGGGTACGACCTTTCTACTGGGGATCAGGTTTTAACATCAAAAATAGAGCCCTGGGAGTCTCTTGCCACCACATTCAACAGTGACTGGCTCCCCATCGCAAAGTACAGGGCGCCGGAGGTTGAGGTACGACAATTATTCCGGATGATCCTCATTAGACACCTAGCGTCATTCCACTTGTACACCGATGGCTCTAAGATAGATGAATGTGTGGGTGCGAGTGTGTGGTCTAAAGAGTGCCGCATCCGTTTTCGCTTGCCCCCCCATACGTCCGTATTCACTGCTGAATTATTTGCCATAGACTTTGCTATAGACTTTGCTTTGCTTTCAGATCATGACAGTTTTGTCATTTTTTCGGACTAAGTCCGCCCTTCAGGCAATTCATTCCTGTGGGACTGATTCACATGAGGTCCTGGGCCGCATTATTAATAAGCTTCACACATGTGCTAAATCCTTCTCTCTGATCTGGGTGCCTGGTAATTGTGGTATTTACGGCAATGAGCAGGCTGACATACTAGCTAAATCGGCTGTAGAATTCGAGGAAACTTGGGACGTTCCTCGTGAGCTACAGTCTAGTCTCGCTTTCGGAAAGAAATCAATTAATCTTCTGTGGCAAAGTCAGTGGACCGACCTGGCAATTCCATTAGTCAAAAAGACCATATGTGACTGGTTCAGTTCCTCCCGAGGAAACAGACGAGAGGAGGTCGCTTTAGCAAGCCTCCGCATGAATTCCATCCTAATAACACATATGTTACCATATATTAACAGAAAATTTCCACCGCGTTGTACCACCTGTGATGCGGTGTTATCTATCAGTCACATCCTTTTGTACTGCAGTAGGTATGCTGGGGAACGTACTTCTCTGGGTGCCTACTGTAGGACAAATACGCTCCCTTTCACACTTGATTCTGTCTTGGGTGATGGGGACGTTGGTGTGACTAATAAATTGATGACTTTCCTGAGAGACCAGATTACTCAGAGTTGTGATTTATTTTATGAACTTGGTTGTGGTTTCCTTATTTATTATATATATATTTTTTTTGTATATAGGGATATGGTTTTTGTACATATGTAAATACGTCAATACACTTTTATATATTTGTGGACCCCAGGAGGAGGTTACATTCATATAAATGTGTATTTTTTTTTTCTTTTGTTCAGGACCAGTAAATTTGAAATTGTTCTTTTTCTTTATAAGTATTTCATTATTTTGTAGTAGAATAGTAATGAGTCTACATATGAGGTATAGATGGAAGTATTTGTCCTGGTAATATCTATGTATACTGATGTATTCTTTACGAGTATTACTTATGTTTCATAATCATGAATAATAACTTAATATTGGTATGAAATAGATGCAAATATTTCATATCATTATTTTAGCTTTCATGATTATCGATTCTTGCTGGCCTAATGAAGCTTCAGGGTGATGGCCATTAAAAAAAAAAAAAAAGTGTGTATCCAGTGCTTATTGGGTAAGTAATATCATCTGTCTTTCTTGCAATTATTGAAACGGTGTGTATATATATATATATATATATATATATATATATATATATATATATATATATATATATATATATATATATATATATAATGAAATTTAACTATATTAAAAATGTTTCATTACTTTTCATTGTTTTATGCTATTTATGGTATGACCGTGTAATCTATAATTTGACTACCTGGCAGTTTTACAGGACAGCTAACTGCCCTTCCAACATACTTTTCTGTATATCATCGCAAGCAGTGACTGTTACAAACAACCGATTCTGTAAGTATATAGGCTGCTCCTGAGATAAGACAAAATAAGAAACACACTCTTCTTACTGCAAAACAAGACGTGGCCACACACACACACTTTGAACACACACATCCAACGCTTCACTACACCACAACGCCCATAAACACGCCCACACATTTCTACTCTCTTACACTCCATATCTGCACCGCCTCTTTGCTACTAGAGTTATTCTCCCACCTTAATGATCCTTTGGTGTTAGGCCTATTGTGGGGTTTCGATAATAAAATATCTTCTGATTTGTTAAGTTATTATTAAGAAGCAAAGTCCTACAGCTAAAAAATCTGGCCTTCTGTCGATGAGCAACTAATCCAGTAGTCCAACCATTATGATATATACAGGCAAGCTAAATGTGTAAATAGAGAAAATAGGCTGTAGCTTAATGGTAACAGGGTAACAGTACTCATACTTTGATATTCGACGATTTGAATGAACCACTCACCCTTCATAAACTTCTTGTGGCTTAAGCAACACTTTATTAAAATCTGATAAAAACTAACCAATGCATAGATGTTACATATTTCTATTTTATCGCTTTATAGAAACAGTAATGGATGTACAGCCACGACGTCGTGTGAGGCCACCACGAACGAGGGCTAACCGTCCAGAGGTTATCTCCCATCGCACCAGGATTGTTGCTTATCAGGAGGCAGGGAAGGAGATACGGGAGATAGGTCGCCTCCTCGGTATCTCCAGAGATACTGTTAGGCTTTGGCTGAGACGATATCAAGAGGAGGGTCATGTGCTCACCCGGCCCCGACCAGGTGGACCAAGAGTCACCACACCTGAGGAGGATGAACTGATAATTAGAGAAGCAGAGAGAGCACCACTATCAAATGCCGTGAGCATAACAAATACAACCGGACTTCACTGTCACCCGATAACCACCAGACGACGCTTACAGGAGAGTGGGCTACGGTGTTTCATACCAGCCCACAAGGAAACCTTAACAGAGGCGCAGCGAGAGGCACGTCAAACGTTTGCCCAGACATATGTGAATGTGGGGGATGACTTTTGGAAATCGGTTATTTTCACAGATGAAAAGTGTTTCACGTCTGTCTCGACAGCCACTCGCCAGTGTTGGAGATTGCGTAATACGAGGTATGTGCGTAGAAACATTCAGGAGTTATCAAAAAGTGGGCGTGTGACAACCTCCCTCCATGGATGGATGTGGTGGGGAGGTGTAGGTGAACTGTCAGACACTGAGGGGCACATGAATGGAGAACAATATATAGAGAACAATATATAAATATATTAGAGACCTCCTTTATCCCATCGGTACGAGCTTATGCAATTCCTGAACCACAGCCCATATATATGGTGCAAGACCGTAGCCCAATTCATGTATGTCGTACGGTCAGGCGTTGGTTCGAGGCTCACCCAGAAATTATTCTGTTTGATTGGCCTCCTAAAGGAGCAGACTGCAATCTAATAGAGAATCACTGGGCATTTATGGTTCAGGAATGGGGTGTGGAGGAAAAAACTAGGGAGGCAGTGAGGCGCAAGGTAAGATTAGTATGGGAGGGAATAAGAAACAGGCCGAACATATGTAGCAATTTAGTAGAATCCATGCCAACAAGACTACAGAAAGTCATAGAAGCAAATGGAGGCTGGACAGAATACTAAACTAAGTCCAACAGGTATTTCAGCGATAGAGGCCTTGTCATGTAACTATATTACACATGATATGTTTGATAATGTTATTGTGTTGCAGGGCTGGTAGTTGCACACTGCATACTGGTTGTTTCTATTTTATGTCTAAAGTGTTTGGGATACTTGTAATTATTGTCTAAAATTTTGGGGATACTTGTAATAATTGTGTAAAATTTTTGTAAACTATATTTAATAAACATGACAAATATGAATCCGGTATTATCTCATTATCCAACGCTCGTGTTATACAACACTGTCGATTCTATATAATGTGAAATAATAATTTATATCTGAAAACCATCACCATTTTAATGAGATTATAATACATGGCAGAATGACTGGAAGAATGAAGAATGAGTGTAAAGGAAACACTGAGCTTCAGGAGGAATCACTATCATAATGAACTTTCACTAACGTTAAGCTTACCAGATTTTCGTGCTACACAATAGATACGACTAATCACATTAAAGAAACAATTACGGAGGAAGAATCTTGATGTTACAGTACACACACACACACACACACACACACACACACACACACACACACACACACACACACACACACTGAATACCTGTATGTTCACTGGGTGGTATGGAAGTGCTTCGTTTGATTCGTAATTCTTAAAAACTTATGGGTATATTCCTTTGTGTCCTTGTTTAAGGTAAATATTTGAGGAATTAAAATGCAGTAAAGAAATATATTGATATTTTTGCACCCAAAATATTATTGCATAGTATAACAACAGCAAGAGTTGTACGGTTTACATGACAGTGTCAAGACTCTTTTCTATTTTTCGACGCATATGTGTTCGTGCGTGTCTGGCCTTGTGATTGTTTGAGTGGGCTGTCGTCCAGAAAGGATCCGAGCCATATCTCCGGCCCAAACTCAGGTGGGCTAGAGATTGTGGTGCGCGAGTGTACCTCTTCGTTTTTAGGTTCTTTTCACGGCTCTAATCAGAGGAAACTCTTTGACCCTAAACCGTCCAAATGAAAGCAATCTTTACATTTGAATAGATTTCTATCTATCTATCTATCTATTGCCAGACGCCTCAATCCCGTTTGGGGTGGCCACAAACAAATCGCCTCCAAGTCGCCCTGTCCCCCGCCATTTCACTGCCCTGCTCCCAACTCACACCCCCCTCTCTCATATACCTCTCCACCCCATCCCTCCATCTCATCCTCGGCCTCCCCCTCCCTCTTCCCCCCTCCACCTCACTCACATACACTCTCTTCGTCAGTCTTTCACCCTCCATCCTCTCCACATGGCCAAACCACCTCAGTGTGTTCCTCATAACGCTTCCTATCACATCCACATCCACACCACAACGCTCCTTTATATCCTCATTCGTCAGCCTGTCTCTCCATGTGACTCCACAGGCTCCTCTTAAATAACTAATTTCTACTGCTCTCACTCTTGACTTGTGTCCTTCCAACAATGTCCAAGCTTCACTTCCGTACGTCAGAGTTGGTATCACAATACTGTCATGTAGTAACTTTTTCACTTCCATACTTCCCTGTTTCTTATCACTGCTTTCAAAGAACAAGCAACCTTTCTTCCCTGCTGTACCCTTTCAAGCACTTCACCCTCCAAACCTCTATCCTTACTCATCACACTACCCAAGTACTTAAACGAACTCACATTTTCCAATTCCTCACAATCCAACCTCGCTGTACATTCACTAACTTCACCTCTCTCAAAGACCATCACAACTCTTCCCTACATTCACCTTTAGATTCCGTTTCTTACACACTCTCTCAAACTCATCCACCAAGCCTTGCAACTCCCCTTCGTCTTCACTCAACAACACAGTATCATCTGCAAACGACAGTACAGGGAGTTTCCAAACACTATCCTCTCTCACCAGGGCCACTCCAACATCCACTACCCTACCTTGTACCTCTTTTATTACCCCATCCATGTACAGATTGAAAAACCATGGAGTCATGACACATCCCTGTTTCAAACCAACTTTCAAAGAGAAAAATTCACTTAGTTCACCATCCACACGCACTGCAGCCTTCGCACCATCGTACATACTCTTCACAGCATTCAACAACTTCCTATCTACTCCATATATTCTTAACACTTTCCACAATCCTTGTCTATCCACCCTGTCATATGCTTTCTCCAAATCCATGAAAGCCGCATACAACTTCTTTCCCTTCTCTAGAAACTTTTCCACTAAAGATCTAAGAATGAATATCTGATCTACACAACGTCTTCCCTTCCTAAAGCCTCCCTGTTCTTCTCCAACTAATTTCTCTGTTCTTTCTCTAACTCTGTCAATAAGTATCCTACCATACACTTTTCCTATTATACTAAGAAGACAAATGCCCCTATGATTACCACACACTTCTTTTTCCCCTTTTCCTTTGTACAAGGGAATAATTATACCTTACTTCCAATCCTCCGGGACTCGACCTTCTTCCCAGGCCAATCTGCACATCTTCCACATCCATTCTACTACTATCTCTCCTCCATGCTTCAGCATTCCACCACACACTTCATCAATTCCTGGGGCTTTCCCCGATTTAACTTTCTTCATTGCTTCCACAACTTCTATCCTACTGATTTCTTCCTGTCTTCTCAACTCCTTCTCCCAGCCATTCCCCAGCCACTTATACTCGCATTACTTCCATCCTCTACGTTCAACAATTCCTTAAAGTGTTCTCTCCATCTGCTCACTTTTTCTCCCTTCTCCACTAGTAATCTTCCATTTTTATCTTTCACTCCCCTGCTAACTTCACTTCCACCCTGTCTTATTCTTTTCACTTCTCTCCAGAACATTTTCTTAATTTACACTCAAATTCCTTCCCAATTCCTCATCCACTCTCTTCTTACTCTCTCTAATCTTTTCACCTCTCTTTCTTTCCACATATAACTCTCTTCCGCCTCTCAACTTCTTCCACGCCCCTATTTCTCATCCATTCATTGTATGCTTTCTTCTTTTGTGCCACAGCCTGTTTCACCTCTTCAGTCCACCACGCTGTTCCTTGCCCCCCCCTCCGCCTTCTCTTCCTTCCACACACCACATCACATGCTGCACATATTTCTCCTGTAAATATCTTACACCTTCCACGTCTCCCATCTGCTCCAGTTCATATTTGCCCAATCGTTCCTCCACTTCTCTCTTATACTCTGCCTTTTTCTCATCCTCTTGTAACCTTTCCACTCTCCTTGCAACTACTTCCTCTCGTCTTTCCCTTCTTCTATTCCTCCATCTTACTTGCATTCTAATTCTGGCCACCACCAAGTAGTGGTCAGAAAGTCCACTCCCCCAACCTCTATACACTCTTGCATCCTTTACACATCTTCGCATCCTTTCATCCTCACACACATAATCAATCATTGCCTTCCTTTCATTCAGTTCACCACCCACCCTTCTCATCACTCGCCATGTATACCTGTGGATCATTTTATGCCTGAAGAGGGTATTGGCTATCACCAACCCCCTCCCAGCACAAATGTCCACTAACGCACTCCCATTCTCATCTATCTCAAAAGGCACACCCCACTCACCAACTATTCCATCCACCTTCACATTCCCAACTTTACCATTCATATCACCAATCAAAAACACTCTCATTCCTTCCAAACTTTTCCATGCACACTTCCACATTTGTCCAGAACTCATCTCTCACTCTTCTAGCACGATCTTGCGTTGGCGCATACACACACACAATCGCCCACATTTGTATTCCAACTTTCAACTTTACCCACAGAATCCTTGACCCAACTGATCCATACTGTCTTATGCTCTTCCATCTTTTACTCACAACTATACAAACTCCTTCCTTTTGCCCTCTCATTCTCACCTACTCCTGCACATATACCCCATCCATACTCCCATTCTCTCACACTTTCTCCTCTCCATTTTGTTTCAGTTATTCCACATGCATCCACTTTCGCACCCTCAAGCACCTGGACAATCTCTCTCTCTTTCACCTCATCATTCGCTCCTCTTACATTCCATGTACTCATTACCAAGTCCTTTTGTCCGGTCCTGGGTCGTCATCGTTTGGTCAGTCCTTGTCCGAGACTTCTTGTTTTTTTTAGTTAGTTGTTTTCCGGGGAGGGGCACTAACCCTCCGCCAACCCTTTTAGTCGCCTTTTACGACATGCAGGGATACTGGGGGAGTATTCTTGAAAACCCCCCTACCCCCACGGGTATTAACTCATTTACCGTTGTTATCTTTTTTTCCGAGATGGTAGGTTCTCACAGTAAATGTGTTTAGAAATTTACATAGAATGGGGAGTGTATCCCACCTAATGTAGAGTACTTTTGTGTATGTTGTATATTTAGTTTTCTCTCTCAATGATACGTTTTCACAATTACTCAAGTATAATGTTTTTTAATTATTCCCAACACGGATGCCTTGCATTAAGTTCCTAGTACAATTGACGAAAATCAAAAATAATTTTGTACCAAACGTAAAAACCCAAGCAATCTCCATTGCTCCTTCAACCTGCAAATTTATTAGCTGTAATGCACTACATGTCCACGTATATACTGAATAAATTCAAAAAAGGTAATTAATTATATATATCTCGGTATTGCGATAGTATTAACACTTTCTCGTAGACATTTTTTGGTGAGTCAATGGTTTCTTAATATTCCTCCTCACTAGGTATGACGGTTTGGAGTGTTTAACTAACGAGTTCGGGTAAATGGTGTAACACGAACCTTCATAATGAGCAAATATTCCGATTTTTTTTTTTTTTTTTCACAAATTCGTAAGGCTCAATGTAACTTTATGGTACTAAAACTGCAAATTAAAAGGAAACCTCATTTTAAGTTTCACCCTTGTTTCTGTGACTCCCACGTCAATGTAAATTTACTGTTCTTTAATAACCTCAGATACAAGCTACCTGTACAGTCGTGGCCATAAGTAATCACTTATACTCCCGTACCCCGTGCCCTCAGGCAGGCTCCTTTGCGCGCGGCGTCACACTGGGGTAAGAGGGGCTGAGAGGGAGGGGCCAGGGAGAGAAGGGCAGGTGGGTGGGGGGACGAGCGATGGTGCAGGGTGGAGTGAGGGAGGGGAGGGAGGGTAGGTAGGGGAGGGAGAATGAAATGCGAAGTTGTGGCCACATAATTTGTTTATTTTCTTTCATTCAGGGCATCATATAAAGGAGTTATTATTCCGTAGATAATGCTGCATAACACCTTGTATAGCGGCGTCACATAACAAGCTTTAGGTAGGTGATGATATCAAGGAATGGCTCGTGAGAGAAATATACTGCCGTGACATTAATCATTTGTGCTGAGCCAGATATTTGTGTTTATCCGTGTATTTTGACTTCAGACCCAGAATGGAATCTGGATGACTTTGACTTCCGTAATGTTTGTGTAAGAAATGTCCTCTACCATTACATGTAATTAATTTTTGGAACTAAATATTATATGCAACCTTTGACATGGCTGTGTCCACAGTAACTATAATCACCCTCGCGGTATACACTCCCTCTATACAGTCACCATCATGTAAATTCAATAATTATTTAATGACATCTCTATATGAAAAGGCTATTTAAAATAACCGTGCGTGAAAGGTAAATAAATTTGATGTCTGTTCATGGGTGGATATAGTAACGGTATCTCTCACTACCTGTTAGAGGGAAAATGAAACAAACTCCTACCCAAACTCCCAAAATATATCTATGTCAATGTTTACCGACACTGGTCAAGCCATAGCAACCAGGAAAGCCTTAGCAAGTAGTCCAGTGGCCTCCTGCCTTACAAGCCTCATGAAGGCTTCGCGGCACCGGGCAAACAATGTTGTTGATGGTTTGCTGGTTTAGTCTGAACAGCTCCCACTCGTCTTTGGTGTGCTGGAGAAGGCGGGCCAGTGTCCTCTCGTTCTCTGACTACCACGCGTAAGGTGCCCAGATTTTTTGGAGCTAAAAGCGAGATATTGTCACGTGTGTGTGTGTGGTTATATATATATATATATATATATATATATATATATATATATATCTATATATATATATATATATATATATATATATATATATATATACAGAGAGAGAGATACACTGATTTAAATGCGAGTGACAGCGACGGCTGCTACGCAACACCTCACCCTGAGGCTGCTAATTAAACACTAATGTCTCAAACGAACTCCAATGACCAACATACAGTACGGTACGGTGAATGGGTCGACCAATGTTACCAGTTAGTATTACAGATTTTATATTAACAATTCGGTATTTTATTTGGTTTCGATTAGCCATAATTTTACCAATTCATCATAATTTCTTAAAAATGGTCATATTATATCTAATGTAATAGTAATTTTCAAAAAGCGGGATATTTTAGATAATTTGCACAAAAAGCATGACATTTTTCACAATTAAAAAAGAGGGACAGATGCAAAAAAAAAAGAAAAAAAAAAGAATAAAGAAAGAAAGAAAGCGAGACTGTCCCGCCTAAAGGCTGGACTACTCTGGTCGCCTTATCCACGTGTTTACAATCTGGGCCCACACAATCTTGATGGCTCTGCACTAATAATTGATCTGTCATGTTAGTATACTTGTCTCACGAGCCAGTCCTTGATATCACCACTTACCTAAAGCTTGTTATGTGACGCCGCTATACAAGGTGTTATGCAGCATTATCTACGGAATAATAACTCCTTTATATGATGCCCTGAATGAAAGAAAAGAAACAAATTATGTGGCCACAACTTCGCATTTCATTCTCCCTCCCCTACCTACCCTCCCTCCCCTCCCTCACTCCACCCTGCACCATCACTCGTCCCCCCACCCACCTGCCCTTCTCTCCCTGGCCCCTCTTACCCCAGTGTGACTTGCCGCGCGCAAAGGAGCCTGCCTGAGGGCACGGGGTACGGGAGTATAGGTGATTACTTATGGCCACGACTGTACATGTATATCCATTTTTTAAATGGTTCTTTAATGATAATTTTTCGTTCTCAGAAGTCTTTTCCGAGTTTTGGGAATAACTGGGACAGTGTCGCGAGTAATTTTGAGTCCATTTGTGAAAGTTACATATTTAGAGATTTCTACGTAAAATAGGTTCATATAGAAATCATTCCTGTAAAATAGTTATTTACTCTCCTAGAAGCTGATGCTATGAGCCCCAACTACTTCACAATAAGCACTACCTTTTATCTGAGAAGTCGCGGTCAGGATGTATTAAAGAGAAACTCGAAAAATGAAAATCCAGTTAATCTCAACACGGAAGAATCAACCTTTCTGTTCGACGCTCTGCAGAATGAATTGTTTTTAGACCAATCAACAATAAAACTGCGTATATGAGGAACCAAGTAATCTTTTTGAATTGTATATCTCAGTCCGGCTATGTATTTAGTTTTTCCTACTAATATATAACTGATAATCAGTACGTAAGAATTGTTGCTATAAACGAGGTATTGCCTGTCTGAACGATATTACATTGATAAATATGGATATTGATATCGCACGAACCTTCATACTGTGAAAATATTCCTTTTTTTTTTTTTTAACTAGCGGCTCAAAATGCCACTTTACTGCACTAGTTATATAGATGAAAATTTTATCCTGTGGATCTCTAAAATATGAAGATATTTTCAAGTCTCTAATCAGACGAAACCATTTTGGTTAAAACCATTCAAATGCCAGCCTTCTTTAGTATGAATCGACATCATCTCACATATTACCTCATTCAGTCATTTTACTGATTTATTTTTCTTTAAGGGTGTATTTTCACACAGGAATAAATGTTCTCTCAATTTTAGATACAATGAGAAGTATTTTCCAGCTGATTTTGAGTAGATTTGTTGATGTTGCATTTCTAGTGTTTTCGCCGTCAATTATGCACATGTAGGGCTGCTCAAGTTTAATTTTCCTAATGCAAATGCTTTTATCGTATTAAAACAACTTGGCCATCATGTTGTCTAATGTAACCACTACCAATTAAGAAAGTCACAAATGACCCTTAACCGAACGTAAAAATCCAAACAATCTCCAGACGTCATTAATACTTTCAAACTGTATTTTTTTTTTGCTGTCATTGTCTACGGAGATGAAAAATTTTCATAATTGGTATAAATTATTTTTCATAATTGGTATAAAAGTATATATATATATATATATATATATATATATATATATATATATATATATATATATATATATATATATATATTCCGACATTGTTAATACTTTCTCGTATACATATTTGGGATGGATTCAACAGTTAACCAATAATCCCTCTCACCAAGTATAACACTTGAGACATTTTCCCTAAGGAATTGCGGCTAATGCTTTAACACGAACTATTATATAATGGAAATATTTTTTTTTTCCTTTTTCCATGTATTATTCTGGCTTCTTGTAATTTTAAAGTGATTCTGCCCAGATGAAAAGGAATAATCATTCGAAGTTTCTTGCTTGACTCCGTGACCCCCAAATCAATGCAAACTTATTGTATTGTTCTTAAACACGTTAGATGCCAGCTCTTTTACGTGTCAACAGATTTGGTGTTATTAATTCTTAAATATTAAATATTCGACCCCAGAAAGGTCATTTATTTTTTTGATATAACTGTAACTGTCTCGCAATCAATAGAGAAAGAATTTTTGAAAGTTGCATATTTAGCGATAACACCATTTTTGAGTATACCGAATTCACTCCAGAAAAATAGTTTTGAACTCTCCTAGACGAGGATACTACTAGTCCTAATGACTTTTAACTCTCATTATTCCATTTACTCCTAACACGATAGAGACAACCTTTAAGTACGACGTTCTGCAACATGAAATTACTTTAGAAGAATCATGGGCATTAAAACTGTCGTATCTGAGGATCCAAGTTATGTGAATGAATTGTGCATCTCAGTACGGCTATATATATAGTGTTTCCTAGTAATAAATATATCTGATAATGAATACCTTAACAATATTAATGTAAACAATTTATTGTCTGTCGGAGTTATTTTACTTTGATAAATTTGCATAATGATATCACACGAACAAAATACTGCCAAAATATTCTATTTTTTAAATTTGAACAGGAATCTCCAAATGCGACTTTAAGGATGTTGTTATACAGATCAAAATTGTCTGTTGTACACCCGCGAACCAAAGTTTCGGTACCCCCCTCGATGGAAGGAAGTGGAAGTCAGGGTTAGGGAGAGGGCAGGTGAACGGACAACCGTGAGTGGTACTTTGGAACTGAGCTACGAGGCGAATAGTGAGAAACCTAATGACACTGGATTCGAAACATTTCCATGCAATTCACCTACAAAACATTATGCGTTCGTAACATACATATTGTAACATATAACATAGACTACTGTGTTATCATGGTGTCCTGTGATACTGACCCATCTGTTTCGGATCCTCATCACACAAATAAAGCACCGAGCCAGTTGTATATAAGTCGCAACGTCATTATAACTGCAGTCAATTTTTGTGAATGTTATCCCTGGATTGTCTATAGCTATAATAAAGAATGCTTGTGAATTTAATGTTGATTTTGACAGTAGTTGTGCGGATGGTTATAACTGTGGCAATTATTTTATGTGGACGACTAAACCACGTTGTGATGGACAGCGGAGAGCATTCGCCAATATTTTACTATAACCAGATGAAATTAGATGCAAACCACAAAATATTATGAGACAACGAAGACACAGCTGTGGTATCCTGCTCCGCCTTGTTATCAAGGCCTTAACTGTGGCTTCACCTCATACGTGCATTATTTTCCTTCAGTTTCTGCCTCTTTTATTACTCTTACTTCCCGGTATCCTCTTACTGCGAGTCGTCATATTCCTTGGAGGGTTTCTTGTCGTCCGGTCCTATAACCCCTACTCGCATCATCACTCCCAGACAACGTTAGCCCAAGACTGCTGAATCTGTTAGTACCATTATTGCCACTGCCAGTACTACTGTAATCCCCCTTTTCCTATTGTGTCTAATTTCCCTCAGTAAAACTACTGCTGCTCCTATTACTACTCCACTATAAATCTGTATAATAATAAATATGAATGTCCTTATGTCTGTGTATCTGTTAATCATAATTATTGTCCCTGTCCCACCGTCGACAACTCATCACTGACCCGGCACCGCTACTCCAGTTCCCACCACCATGGATTCTACTCCCCCACTCCGACACCACATTAACCCTTCACCTCATCCTTGGGCCAAAAGGCCTGTTGTTCACCCTTTACCGGTGAATATAAGTGGCATGCATTAATAATAAAAAAGAAGGCATTTGAGAGCTAAACGGTAATCGCCCTCTAAAATATTCTGTTTAAGTCCAAACTTTAGGCCATATTTTGATACCATGAGGTTTTATGTTGATAGCTCAAGCCATTCATGAGATTTAATGGTGGTAAAGGCAGGCACTAAAAACTAGTTGACCTTTAGCAGTTAGTTTGGTGACCTTGACTCTGACCCCGAGTTGCCATTTTCGAACTCCTCCAAGATTTTGCCCATATCTTGATACGCTGAAGGCTTCATGATAGCTCAAGCCGTTCATGAGATATAATAGGAACACACACACACACACACACACACACACACACACACACACACACACACACACACACACACAGATGCAGTTAAAAACATGATCGCTCCGTCTTCTTAAGGTTGGCGATAATAATAATAACAACATCGTAGATGTGTACTGTAGTGTTCCTAACATTACACTTAATAACTGCAGACCCAAACGTGCCTATATTACTGAGCACTGATATATTAACCACAAAACCGACCACAGACCGTTCTTATCATTACCACTGCACCTTCCCTATAGCACTTCACCTCTGTGAGATCGCTACACGTCTTTGGGAAAAATAACTGCACAACATGCCTACAAACCACTAAAATAAGCATATGATGTTTCACTGACATCCATCAAATAGCCTAGGAGAAGTTTGTGGACAAACAAACAAACGACTGGACACAGACAGACAGAAGCAGAATGTCTCGTATCGGTTTTTAACGACCTG
This sequence comes from Coenobita brevimanus, assembly GCF_032717465.1. Classification (NCBI taxonomy): domain Eukaryota; kingdom Metazoa; phylum Arthropoda; class Malacostraca; order Decapoda; family Coenobitidae; genus Coenobita; species Coenobita brevimanus. The sequence continues at coordinate 20,534,238 of NC_137065.1, read as the reverse complement.
ACAAAACTCTTGTGATCTTGCATTGCAGGTGTCATCTCAGTAATAATAATAATAATAATAATAATAATAATAATTAATCATGTTATTAGGCACGATACTGAGAAGGACACACACTGGAATAGCATGTGTCGACGCAATGCAGAATCTGTTTGCCATGACAGAAGGTTGGGTTGCGGTCAAACATTAATTTAGTATTACTATAACCCTACCATTACAGCATATTATGGCACTGTTTGGTTTTATATGTCACAGCTGTTTTCACTTGTTTTATCAGGGAGATTATGGTGTTTGTCCTCTGTATCATGGATATTAACATGTGATTACTACTACTACTACTACTACTAACTACTGCTACTACTACTACTGTTACTATTACTACTACTACTATTACGATTATTATTATTATTATTATTATTATTATTATTATTATTATTATTGAGGAGATGGAAGGAGCACTTTGAGGATTTGTTGAATGTAGAGAGTGAGAGCAGTGTGAGTATAAGTGGTTGGGGAATGGCTGGGAGAAGAAGAGATGAGAGGAGGGAGGAAGAGATCAGTAGGTCGGAAGTAGTGGAAGCGATGAAAAAGATTAAGCTGGGAAAGGCCCCAGGAATTGATGGAGTGTGTGGTGAAATGCTTAGGTATGGGGGTGAGATTGTTGTGAAGTGGATATGGAAGTTGTGTACATTGGCTTGGGAAGAGGGAAGGGTTCCAGAGAACTGGAAATCAGGTATAATTGTTCCTCTGTACAAAGGAAAAGGGGAGAGAGAAGTATGTGGTAACCATAGGGGTATTTGCCTTCTTAGTGTGACGGGTAAAATATATGGTAGAATACTCATTGATAGGGTTAGGCATATGACAGAGGAGCTAGTTGGAGAAGAACAAGGGGGATTTAGGAAGGGAAAAGGGTGTGTAGATCAGATATTTGTTCTAAGATGTTTAGTGGAGAAGTATCTAGAGAAGGGAAGGAAAGTGTATGCTGCCTTCATGGACTTGGAGAAAGCTTATGACAGAATAGATAGGCAAGGTATGTGGAAGGTATTAAGAATATATGGAGTGGAGGGGAAATTGTTGAGTGCTGTGAAGAGTATGTACGAGGGAGCTAGGGCTATGGTGCGAGTGGATGGTGAGCTGAGTGAGTTCTTTGATCTCAATGTGGGACTGAAACAGGGGTGTGTGATGTCTCCATGGCTGTTTAATATATATATGGATGGGGTTGTAAAGGAGGTGCAAGGTAGGGCAGTGGATGTAGGGGTGGCCCTAATGAATGAGGGTGAGATTTGGAAGCTTCCGGTGTTGCTGTTTGCTGATGATACAGTATTGTTGAGTGAAGATGAATGGGAGTTGCAAGGTTTGGTGAATGAATTTGGGACAGTGTGTAGGAGGAGGAAGCTGAAAGTTAATGTAAACAAAAGTAATGGTGTTTGAGAGGAATGAAGTCTCAGAGTGTGCAGTGAGGGTGGATGGTGAGGATATGGAGAATGTCAAGTACTTGGGTAGTGTGATGAGTAAGGATGGAACTTTGGGGGATGAGGTAGGTGAAAGGGTACAGCAGGGAAGAAAGGTTGTTGGTACACTGAAAGCAGTGATGAGAAATAGGGAGGTGAGTATGGAAGTTAAGAAGTCACTGCATGATGGTATTGTGATCCCTACCCTGACGTATGGAAGCGAGGCGTGGACCTTGCAAGAGGGGAACAAGTCAAGAGTGAGAGCAGTGGAAATGAGTTACTTGAGAGGAGCATGTGGAGTGACGTGGAGGGACAGGTTGACGAATGAAGAAGTGAAGGAACGTTGTGGGGTAGATGTGGATGTGGTTGAAAAGATTAGGAGGAATACACTGAGGTGGTTTGGACATGTGGAGAGAATGGAGAATGAAAGACTGACTATGAGGGTGTATGTAGGTGAGGTGGAGGAAGGGAGAGGGAGGGGTAGACCGAGGATGAGGTGGAGGGATGGAGTTGAGAGGTATATGAGGGAGGGGGGTTAGTTGGGGGGAGGGGAGTCAAATGGTGGGTGACAGAGTGACTTGGAGGCGTTTTGTCTGCGGCCACCCTTTGCGGGATTAGGGCGTAGATAGATTATTATTATTATTGTTATTATTATTATTATTATTATTATAACTATGATGACACCTACAAAGCAGGATCGTAATACTTTTTTCAGGTTGTCATATACCGATGCAAGACATTCGGCATCAGTCTATGTCCAGCCGTGTGTTTGTTTGTCCGCTAACTTCTAGGCAATTTAATGGATGTCAGTGAAACGTCACAGGTGTATTTTAGTGGGTTGAAGGCATGTTGTGCGCTGTTATTTTTCCCAAACATGTGTAGTGATCTCACAAAGGACTTCAGTGGGTTGTATTACTATGGTGAAGTGCTACAGATAAGGTCCAGTGGCAATGATAGGAACGGTCTGTGGTAGGTTCTGTGGTTAATATATCAGAGCTCCGTAATATAGGCACGTTTGGGTCTGCGACTTTTATAATTATGTAATGTTCGGAATACTGCAGATGTATGTTGTTGCTGTCAATTTTATAATTATTCTTATTAATGCATGCCACGTATATTCACCAGTAAAAGGTGAACAACAGGCCTGGTGGCCCAAGAGGGAGGTGAGGGGTAAAATGGTTCGGAGTGGGGGAGGAATAGAGCTCATGGCGGGTGGAGAGAGGGGGGGTGGGGTGCAACTGGGGTAGCGGTGCGGGGTAAGTGACGAGTTGTCGACGGTGGGACAGGGACAATATGATTAACAGATACAGACATAAGGACAATCATATGTATTATTATACAGATTTATAGTGGAGTACTAATAGGAGCAGCAGTAGTAGTACTGTGAGGGGAATTGCAGTAGACACAGTGGGGAAAGGGGGAATAGTAGTGGCAGTGGCAATAATGGTATTAACAGATTCATCAGTCTTGTGCTAAAGTTGTTTGTCTGGGAGTGACGATGCGAGGAATAATGTAATACAGTACGGGTTATAGGACCGGACGACAAGAAACCCTCCAAGGAATATGACGACTCGCAGTAAGAGGATACCGGGAAGTAAGAGTAATAAAAGAGGCAGAAACTGAAAGAAAATAATGCACGTTTGAGGTGAAGCCACAGTTAAGGCCTTGATAACAAGGCGGAGCAGGATATCACAGCTGTGTCTTCGTTGTCTCATAATATTTTGTGGTTTGCATCTAATTTCATCTGATTATAGTAAATTATTGGCGAATGCTCTCCGCTGTCCATCACAATGTGGTTTAGTCGTCCACATAAAATAATTGCCACAGTTATAACCATCCGCACAACTACTGTCAAAATCAACATTAAATTCACAAGCATTCTTTATTATAACTATAGACAATCCAGGGATAACATTCACAAAATTATGACTGCAGTTATAATGACAAGTTGCAACTTATATACAACTGGCTCGGTGCTTTATTTGTGATGAGGATCCGAAACAGATGGGTCAGTATCACAGGACACCATGATAACACAGTAGTCTATGTTATATGTTACAGTATGTATGTTACGAACGCATAATGTTTTGCAGGTGAATAGCATGGAAATGTTTCGTTTCCAGTGTCATTAGGTTTCTCACTATTCGCCTCGTAGCTCAGTTCCAAAGTACAACTCACGGTTGTCCGTTCACCTGCCCTCTCCCTAACCCTGACTTCCACTTCCTTCCATCGAGGGGGGTACCGAAACTTTGGTTCGCGGGTGTACAGTCGCCAAACTTTCCACCTGGGCCATCTAGCCGCGAGAGGTGGGTAACGGGTGCTGGCAACAGTTTATCTGTTCGTTCTTGTGTAGATGCTCGAAGAAAGTTCGGATCATCAACCCTCATCTTCCGTAGTGAACCTCAGTCAGAGTTCATCCCAATTTTCTGTCGACAGTTTTTAGCCGATAGAATTTCAAAGGAACTTCTTGAAAGTATTGGATAATGCGAGTATTGAAAACAATAAGTAAAATAATATAAGCAATAAGTATAATAATATATAAGACTGCATCTTTACATATATTACATACTTATAAACGTTCTTTTTCATTATTACATGATAAGCCCATGGCTAATAATTGTCTGCTGAATATTGAGGGGACGAACCGTCGTGTGACCAGCCCTTACGATAGAATAATAGATACCGGTGTCTGACTTCGTTTTGCATTTCGCCAGTCCTGGCCCGGTCTCGGTTAACCCTATCGAAATACCATTCTTGATCCGAGACATTAGATAAGTTAGGTCATTAATCGTTACAGGATTACTCATTGGGCTGATATTAATTTAAACTAAGTAGGAGAGATAAGAACTGTAGATGTCGGAGGTAAATGTGACCACACACATAAGCGGCACCGCTAACAATCAGTTATACTTGTAACGTGTAATTCAGTAATTCGTTAGAATAATGGACCATTAAGGTGCGCTGTAATGACCATAGTCATAAGAAATGTTGATACGGTAAGTCATTATCATAGCTGATATAATAGCCACATTCGACAACGGTATGCATAAACTCTCTGCCTGTTAAGGTGACAGTATTTCAACCTCCTACGTCTTCGTGGTGCACCACAGAACACATAAAAACATCTACCTGAAGTACTACCAACGAGGAAATAAGCAACCGTTAACATTGAACATCATCCTAATGTTTATTGGTCAGTGTCATTCATGATGTGAATATGGCAGGTAATCTTACTTGCAACTGGGCGTAGATGTTAGGTAAATGCATTCCTCTTCAACCTATACTGATAATGGTGTCAAGCGATAACCCCGTGAAATGGAATTACTGATATAAGGAGACTGTGTGGGAGAGAAAGGCTTGGAGCGATTCCAGTATATAATTCATTAACTTGTTATGGTAACACTTTAAGAACAACATAGAAAATAAAATGTTTAGTATTGTTAAGAATGCAAACATTTAGTAGAATGCTAATGGATCTCAAAAACTAGTTCGGCACTTATCACTGGCGGTATGAATAACCTAACCCCCTCCCCTCGTCCGGCGCTTGCCCTGGCCTTCACTGTGCCATGCTTCCCCCTTAAAGCAGCTCTTCCATCGGCTCGACCAGTTCCAGGAAACCGGTCGCATGGAGTTGTTGCGTGCCACAGGTTGCACGGACCAAGGCTAAATTATTATATATTATTTTATTTTATACAATGGTGTATATTTATATCGTAATATGATTTATAATTATTATAAACTTAATGTAGTCATATTTATTTGGCCTTGGTCAGCTCGACCTGTGGCGCACAACATTTTCCCGTGCGACCAGTTTCATGCAACTGACCGATGAGAGAGCCGCCTTACTCCTGAGACAACTTTCTCCCCACCCAACTCCGTACCCTGCCATCTATGGGATGAACTCTGACTCTGACGGAGGTTCACTATGGACGAAGAGAGTTGATGATCCGTACTTTCGTCGAGCATATACACACGAACAAACAGATACGCTGTTGCCAACACCCGTTACCCGCTTCTCGCGGCTAGGTGGCCCAGGTGGAAAGTTTGGCGACTGTACCTCTTCGTTTTTAGGTTCTTTTCACGCCTCTAATCAGAGTAAACTTTGGCCCTAAACCGTCCAAATGCCAGTCTTTACATTTGAATAGATTTCATCCTACTCATTTACCGTTGGTATTTCTTTTTTTTCCGAGATGGTAGGTTCTCACAGTAAATGTGTTCAGAAATTTACCTAGAATGGGGAGTGTATCCCACCTAATGTAGAGTACTTTTGTGTATGTTGTATATTTACTGTTTTCTCTCAATGATACGTTTTCGCAATCACTCATGTATAATGTTTTTTTAATTTTTCCCAACGCGGATGCTTTTACCGTAAAAGAGAACTTGACCATGTTCTTTTTTTTTTTTGTTGAAAATAAAAAATAACCTTCTACCAAACGTAAAAACCCAAACAATCTCCAGTGCTCCTTCAACCTGCATATTTTATTGCTGTCATGCACTACATGTCCACGTATATATGGAATAAATTCAAAAAAGGTAATCATTTATATATATCTCGGTATTGCAATAGTATTAACACTTTTTCGTAGACATTTTTTGGTCAGAGTGAAATGTTTCTTAATATTCCTTCTCACTGGGTATGATGGTTTGGAGTGTTTTAACTAACGAGTTCGGGTAAATGGTGAAACACAAACCTTGATAAAGAGCAAATATTCCGATTTTTTTTTTTTTTTTAACTCCTAAGGTTCAATGTAATTTTATGGTACTAATGCTAAAATTAAAAGGAAACCTCATTTTAAGTTTCCCCCTTGTTCCTGTGACTCCCACGTCAATGTAAATTTACTGTTCTTAATAACCTCAGAGGCAAGCTGCCTGTTCATGTCAATCAAATTTTTAAAATGGTTCTTTAATGATAATTTATTGTTCTCAGAAAGGTTTTCCGAGTTCTGGAAATAACTGGGACAGTGTCGCAAGTAATTTTGAGTCCATTTTTGAGTCCATTTAGCCATTTCTACGTAAAATAAGTTCATTTAGATATCACTCCCGTAAAATACTCTCCAACAAGCTGATGCTATGGGACCAAACTACTTCACAATATCTGTGAAGTCGCAACTAGTATGGATAAAAAAAAAAAAAAAATGGAAAATAAAAATCCAGTTAATCACAACACTGTACCTTGACAGTTCGACGCTCTGCAACATCAATTGTTTTTAGACCAATCAAAAATAAAACTGCGTATAATAAATAACTATAAACGAATTATTGCATTTTTGAGCGATTTTATCATCGTAAATATGGATATTGATATCGCACGAACCTTCATGCTGAGAAAATATATATATATATATATATATATATATATATATATATATATATATATATTTTTTAAACAGGCGGATCAAAATGACACTTTAATACAGTACTTATACAGATGAAAATTATATCCTGTGGATCTCTAAAATTTCAAGATGTGTTCAAGTCTCTTATGAAACGAAACTGTGATAAAACCATTCAAATGCCATCCTTCTTTATATATGAATCGACTTACTCTTACATATTACCTCATTTATCAATTTCTCTGATATATTTTTCTCCAAGGGTGTATTTTCACACCAAAATAAATGTTCTCAATTTTAGGTACAATGAGAAGTATTTTCCAGCCGATTTAGAGTAGATTTGTTGATGTTGCATTTCTAGTGTTTTCTCCATCAAGTATGCACATTTAGCACTGCTCAAGAGTATCAATTTTTAATTTTCCTAACCCAAATGCTTTTACTGTATTAAAACAACTTGATCATTATGTCACAAATGACCCTTTACCGAACGTAAAAATCCAAGCAATCTCCAAACATCATTAATACAGTTCATTTGGTCATCTATCAACCTGCATTTTTTGTTCCTGTCATGTCTACGGAGATGAAAAATTTTCATAATTGGTATAAAAGTATATATATATATATATATATATATATATATATATATATATATATATATATATATATATATATATACCGACATTATAAATACTTTCTCGTATAAATATTTGGGATGGATTCAACGGTCAATCAATAACCTTCTCACCAGGTATAACACTTTAGACATATTTTCCCTAAGGAATTGCGGCTAATGCTGTAACACGAACCACTATATAATGCAAATATTTCTTTTTCCTTTTTCGATTTATTATTATGGCTTTTTGTAATTTTAAACTTGTTCTGCGCAGATAAAAAGGAAGTTTCTCGCTTGACTCCGTGACCCCCAAATCAATTCAAACTTATTGTATTGTTCTTAAACACGTCAGATGCCAGCTCTTTTACGCGTCAATTGATTTGGTGTTATGTTTCTTAAATATTAAATATTCGACCCCAGAAATATATATTTTTTTTTTATATATATAACTGGAACTGTCTCGCCATCAATATGGAGAGAATTTGTGAAAGTTCCATATTTTGCTTTAACGACCCCATTTATGATTATACCGAATTCACTGCAGAAAAATAGTTTTGAACTCTCCTAGACGAGGATGCTACCAGTCCTAATGACGTTTTACTTTCATTATTCCATTCACTCCTAACACGGCAGACACAACCTTTAAGTACGACGTTCTGCAACATGAACTTACTTTAGAACAATCATGGGCAATAAAATTACGTATCTGAGGATCCAAGTTATGTGTGAATTGTGTATACAGTACGGCTATATATATTGTGTTTCCTAATAATATATATATATCTGATAATCAATAGCCTAATTATATTAATATAAACGATTTACTGTCGTTCGAAGTGATTTTACTTTGATAAATTTGGATAATGATATCACCCGAACCGTGAAACTGCGAAAATATTCAATTTTTGACGTTTGATCAGGAAGCTCGAAATGCGAATTTAAAGACGTTGTTATGCAGATCCAAATTGTGTCTGTTGTACTTTCTCGTTTTTAGGTTCTTTTGACGGCTCTAATCAGACGAAACTCTTTGACCTTAAACCGTCCAAATGCCAGCCTTCTTTACATTCGAACAGATTTCATCCTACCCTTGTTAGTTATCTTTTTTTCAGTAAGAAATTTTCGAAATTTAGATAGAATTGGGAGTGAATCCCATCTACTTTTGTGTATGTTGTATATTTACTGTTTTCGCTATGCATTTTGTGGTTTTATATTCACTCGTAAAATAGTTTTAAATTATTCCTAGCGCAGATGCTTTTACCGTAAAGGACAACGACCATTTTTTTTTTTTTTTAATGAAGTTGCTACTAAGAATGATTAAAATCAAAAATAACCCTGTACCTAACGAAAAAATCCAATCTCCAGTGCTCCTTCAACCTGCATATTGTAGCTGTCATGCACTAAATGTCCACGGATATAAAGAATAAATTAAAAAAAGGTAATTAGTTATATATATCTCGGTATTGCGATAGTAATAACACTCGTAGAAATTTTTTGGTCAAATGTTTCTTAATATTCCTTCTCACTAGGTATGACGGTTTGGTGTGATTTTTCCTATCGAGTTGGGGTAAATGCTGTAACACGAACATTTATAAAGGGCAAATATTCCGATTTTTCTTTTTTTCACAGTCATAAGGATAGATGTAACTCTATGGTACTTATAATGCATATAAAAGGAAACCTCATTTATAATTTCTCCTTTGTTTCTGTGACTCCCTCTTCAATGTAAATTTACTGTTCTTAAAAACAGATGCAAGCTGCCCTTACCTGTCAATCTTTTTTAAAATGGTTCTTTAATAATAATTTTTCTTTAGAATGGTTTTTTGAGATTTGAATATAACTGGGACTGTATTGGGGGTAATTTTGAGTCTAATTGTGGAAGTTGCATATATAACGATTTCAACTTAAATATTTTTAGAAATCACTCCAGTAAAATAGTTATTTAGTCTCCAATAAGCGGATGCTATGAGCCCCAACTATATCTGTGTAGTCACGGCAAGTATTCATTAAGAAAAAAAAATGAAAAATAAAAATCCAGTTAATCTCAACACTCCCGTGTCCGTTCGACCCTCTACAACATGAATTGTTTCAAGACCAATCATCAATAATAAAACTCCGTATATGAGGAACCAAGTAATCTTTATGAATTGTATATCTCAGTCCGGCTAATATTTAATTTTTTTCACTAATATATAACTGTAAACGATTTATTACCTCTATGAGCGATTTTACCTTGGTAAATATGGATATTGATATCGCACTAATATTCATACTGAGAAAATATTCCTTTTTTTTTTTTTTTTTTTTAACTTGCGGCTTAAAATGAAACTTTAATGCCGTAGTTGTGTAGATGAAAATTATATCCTGTGGATCTCTGAAATTTCAAGATATTTTGAAGTCTAAAAGCAGACGAAACTATTTGTGTTAAAACCATTCAAATGCCAGCCTTCTTTACATATGAATCGACTTCATCTTACATATTACCTCATGAAGCCATTTTACTGATTTATTTTTCTCCAAATGTGTATTTTCACATCGGAATAAATGTTCTGTCAATTTTAGATACGATGAGAAGTATTTTCCAGCTGATTTAGAGTAGATTTGTTGATGTTTCATTTCTAGTGTTTTCGCCGTCAATTATGCACATTTAGAACTGCTCGTGTGTGAATTTTTAATTCTAATGCAAATGCTTTTACCGTATTAAAACGACCATTATGCTGTCTGATGTAACCACTACCATTGAAGAATGTCTCAAATGACCCTTTACCGAACATAGAAATCCAAACAATCACCAGACGTCATTAATACAGTTCATTTGGTCATCTTTCAACCTGCATTTTTTGTTGCTGTCATGTCTACGGAGATGAAAAATTTTCATAATTGGTATAAAAGTATATATATCTGCATTCCATCATTATTAATAATTTCTTGTATAAATATTTGGGATGGATTCAACAGTGAATCAATAATCCTTCTCACCAGACATATTTTCCCTATGGAATTGCGGCTAATGCTGTAACACGAACCTTTATATAATGCAATTTTTTTTTTCCTTTTTTTATGTATCATTATGGCTTCTTGAAATTTTAAAGTGATTCTGCGCATTTAAAAACGAATAATCATTCGAAGTTTCTCACTTGATTCCGTGACCCCCAAATGAATTCAAACTTATTGTATTATTCTTAAACACCTCAATCGATTTGGTGTTATGTGTTTCTTAAATATTAAATATTCGACCACAGAAATGTCATTTTTTTATATTTTTTTTATAACAGTAACTGTCTCGGAATCAATAGGAACAGAATTTGTGAACGTTGCATATTTAGCGATAACGACACAATTTATGATTATACTGAATTCACTCCAGAAAAATAGTTTTGAACTCTCCTAGACGAGGATGCTACTAGCCCTAATGACTTTTTACTCATTATTCCATTCACTCAAAACGGAAGACACGACGTTTTGCAACATGAACTTTTTTAGAACATTCATGGGCAATAAAACTGGGTATCTGAAGATCCAAATATTTTTTATGAATTGTGTATCTCGGTACTGCTATATATATATATATATATATATATATATATCTATATATATATATATATATATATATATATATATATATATATATATATATACAGTATATATATTGTTACGGAACAGAGAAAGATAATGTACACTTTAAGTGAGAATACTAAAAATCACTACTGTCCCGTAAAGTTCCAGGTTCAAAACAAAAGAGTTAGGTAAAATTACAAGTTAAAGTTTAATGCTCAAACTAACAACAAAACATTCAGGACTCATAAGGATAATGTAATGGCAAAAAACAGGATAAATATATGGTTAACTGCAATAGCCTCTATTAACATGAAATTAGTAGGAGTAAATTTACCTGTCAGCCCTGATAAAATGAAAATACACTGGGTAATGCTCAATTAATGCAAGATAAATTATTACAGATACAAAATAGTATTAAAACTGGCTGACAAAATGAATCCTACATAAATTAAAAAAAAAAAACTCACTAGGCCCACAAATCAACACCTTATGCTATACAGTACAAGAAAAAAATGCAATAAGTTATACTCAAATTACACAGCTGCTAGATGGTTGGAGACTTCCTGAGCACTCACAACAATAACTGTACAGGGGAGGACAGAGATGTGAACAAAATGAGGAGTAGATCTAAGTGCCAATGATGCAGAGACTGAGCTCATTATATAGGGGCCAGCAGAGCTTGATACAACTTGTAAGAAGGACGCGCATATGAAGCCATGGGGACAAAGAGTTCACAATCCCGCTCTGAACAACAGAAAGGACGACTTACTCTACTATAACGGTAAAAGGGGGGACTGAGGCAGAACACGCTCGTGATCAAACATGCAGCATACTGTGCGTTAAAATTACACAAAGGATGATGAAATCATAGGCTATGTAACACCTCCCCACAAAGAAAAAGAAATTTACAAAGGAAATTTCTTATTACTCTAAAACAATCTGTCTAAAGTCTAGATAAGCAATCTGCAATAACATTATCTTTCCCCTTGACATGTTGTATGTCTAATGAATACTCCTGAAGAAGTAGACTCCATCTTGTCAATCTCTGATTTTTATCTTTAAACTTACTAAGGAATTTCAGTGGGTTATGATCGGTATAAATGACTATGGGGTCAAAACCAGAACACAAATAAAACGAAAAAACTGTAAACCCAAAATCAAGGCCAAAAGCTCTTTTTCAATAGTTGAGTAGTTCTTTTGAGGTGGAGTGAACTTCTTACTGTAGTAAGATACAGGGTGTTCAATACCCTGATCATCCTCTTGCAGCAAAACAGCCCCAGCTCCTGTATCACTTGCATCAACAGCCATCTTAAAAGGCTTAGCAAAATTTGGAGAAGCGAGCACTGGCTGACTTAATAGGATGGCTTTAAGTTTGTTGAAAGAGGATTCACAGTTATCGGTCAGACAAATTTAACTCCCTTTTTCAGTAGGTCTGTAAGTGGTGATACAAGAATTGAAAAGTTAAGAACAAATCTCCTGTAATAACCTACCATTCCCAAAAATCTTTAGCTCTTTCCTACTTTTAGGTCTGGGAAGATCACTTATAACCTGAACCTTAGCTCCTGGCGGTGCAACATGTCCATCACCAATTACATACCCAAGGTACTGAACTTTAGCTTGACCAAACTCACACTTTGATAAATTAGCTACAAGATTAGCCTGAACTAAACGCTCAAGAAATTTACTGACATGGCATAGGTGATCTTTCCAGTTGTCACTGAAGATTAATACATCATCAATATAAACAACACACCCTGCCAAACTCTCTGTTACAACATTCATGAGCTTCTGAAATGTGGCTGGTGCATTCTTCATACCATACGGCATTACAGAACATGCAAAAGCCTTTTCTAGTGTTACAAAACATGAGATCTCCCTAGCACGTTCAGTCATAGGTACTTGCCAGTATCCCTTTAACAAATCAAACTTACTTATGTACCTAGCCTTTCCGATCTTGTCTATGCAATCCTCCACGCGAGGGAGAGGGTAAGTGTCTGTTTTAGTTATCTGATTAACACGTTTGTAGTCAATGCAAAGCCGCTGTGACCCACCTGGCTTAGGGACTAGAGTGACAGGAGAACTCCACTCACTCTGACAGGGCTCAATCATCTTGTGGTCCAACAGGTAGCTAAGCTCCTTCTGGATGAGAGGAACTTTCACTGGGTTCACACGGTAAGGAGGCAGTTTAAATGGCTTTGCGTCTCAAACATCGACATCATGCATCAACACAGTAGTTCTTCCTGGAGTGGCACGGAACACTTGCGGGTACTACTGCAGTAATGCCGAAAACTCCTGCCTTTCCTCGGGAGGTAGATGAGAAAGCTTAGTCTGGAGATCATTCATGATATCAGGATTCTTCCCCAAACTATCACTCAGGCTCATGCTGCATGGAAGAGCTTCACTTGCAGACTTGGGTGGAACAGCTACAATGCAGACTGGATTATTTTCGTCCTGCCTGTGATATAACTTTAGCATGTTGATGTGACATAGTTGCTTGTTCTTTCTACGATCTGGTGTGGCGATGACATAGTTGACATCACTGAGTTTCTTCTCCACGAAATAAGGACCACTAAACTTGGCTTGAAGAGGTTGCCCATGCACCGGTAGCAGAATCAAAACCTGATCTCCTGGCTGAAAGTGGCGTAACCTGGACTTCTTATCATACCAAGTCTTCATCTTCTCCTGAGCAGCTCCTAAATTCTCTCTCGCCAGCTTTAAAGCAGTGGACAGCCGTTCTTTGAACTTCATCACATACTCCAGCAGGTTGACGTCATCTTCCTCCGACAGCCAGCATTCCTTGAGTAGCTTAAGGGGTCCTCTTACTTCTTGGCCAAACAGTAGTTCAAAAGGTGAGAAGCCCAGTGATTCATTTGGAGATTCTCTTGCAGCAAACACAACGAATGGAAGACCTTTATCCCAGTCTTTCTGATGTTCCAAACAGTATTTCTTGAGCATCGATTGGAGTGTTTGATATCTCTCCAACGCTCCTTGGGTCTGGGGATGGTAAGCTGAAGACGTGATCTGGGTGATGCCCAACTCTTTCAGAGACTGCTTGAAAACATTCGACATGAAATTACTTCCCCGGTCTGACTGTACCTCCTTGGGCAGACCAAACTTTGTGAAGAACCCCAGCATTTCCTTAACCACGTTCTTTGCTGAGATATTTCTAAGTGGAATGGCTTCAGGATAACGAGTAGCCATATCAATCAGGGTCAACACATAAGAAAATCCTGAAGAAGTCTTAGGAAGAGGGCCCACAATATCCACCAACACACGGGTGAATGGCGCCTCAAAAGGAGGAATGGGAACTAGAGGTGCAACCTTTTCGGTCTGATTACACTTCCCCACAACTTGACAGGTGTGACAAGACTTACAATACCAGGAAACATCCCTGAAGATACCTGGCCAGTAGAAGTGTTTCAAAATGCGTGCCACAGTCTTCCTCACTCCAAGGTGTCCTGCCAAACTGGAATCATGAGTCACTCTAATGATATCCTGCCTACAAACACGAGGGATGACAACTTGATGTACAACCTCCCATTCACAGTCGGCTGATGCTGTTGGGGGTCTCCACTTCCTCATAAGCACTCCTGACTTTACATAATAACAAGTAGAAGCACCGGCTGACTCTTCTTCACTGTAAGCAGAGTTAGCTGGACCTTTCAACTCAGGGTCAGCAACCTGCAACTCAACCAACTCTTGACGAGACAAATTATCAACACTACGGGGTACTGCCTCATCTGGTGAGTGGTCCAAATTAGCAAGAAAAGTGTCAGCTAGGATAACATCATCATCATTATCCTCTAAGTCACCAGTAACTTTAGACTTAGCCCTAGTGACAGCACATGCAGGGAACACATCAGGGACATCACAATCCTGGGACGCAGCCACTGGCTCACTAGACAACTGAGGAGCTGGACACACTTGACTTCCACCAATATCATTTCCAAGTAAGAAAGTTACACCTGACATTGGGAGTGTCTCAACCAACCCAACCATAACGGAACCATTAACAAAACCAGACTCTAAATTCACTCTGCACAGAGGGACAGAGAAGTAATTATTCCCTACACCTTGTAAGATTACAGTTTCATCAGAGGAATTAACAATAGAGCCTAGAACACTGGTCAGCATAAGGGATTGGCAAGCACCTGTATCACGATATATTTTAACTGATTTCCTGTCATTATTGTCCAGAGGACTGACAAAACCATCAGACAGGAAATTAGCACATGAACTCTTGAAAGTGTCACCCACGTTACTGCTCAAAAGAGGAGCTCCATCATGAGAATTTAAGTTACCCCTCAAAGCAGGTTCAGTTAACTCAGTTAAAGAATTCTGGGAACTCTCAAGAGTGGACACTAGACCAATTGACTGAATATTTAAAGACTCCTTTTTGTTCACATCACGCTGTCTCCTGAAACATTTCTCCGTAGTATGACCAAGCTTACTACGATAAGTACATTTACTTTTCTGAAATCTAGAGGTGGAGCTGGTATTTACTTCCTAAGAAACATCATCTTTATTCTCTTTCCTGTTACCTGTCCTCTGAGTAGAGGCAACGTACTTACTCTCAGCTTTCCCTTTTTCTTTAGAATATCTTTTGTGAGTGAGAACATATTCATCAGCTAAAACTGCAGCATCAGACAAATTATCTATTCTTCTCTCATCAAGATATAGGCTTACATCTTTATAAATATACCTCTTGAAGTCCTCCAGCAAAATCATCTGCTTAAATTTACCAAAATCAGAATCCACATTCTTAGAATTTAACCACTGCTCTAACAGATCTTCTTTGATTTTTGCATACTCAACATGGGATTGCTTATCTTGCTTGTAAGTTGTCCTAAATTTTACTCTATAAACTTCAGGAACAAGCTCATAGGCCTTAAGAATCAAGCTCTTAACTACATCATAATTATCAGATTGATCCTGAGGCAAAGATGTATAAGTTACTTGAGCTTTACCGGTGAGAACAGTTTGAAGGAGTACTGGCCAATACTGTTTGGGCCAATTAAAACCCGTAGCTACCCTCTCAAACAACTGAAAATACTTGGTTAAATCAGATTCATTAAAAGGAGGCACAAGTTTAACATTTTTAGCCTCATCAAAATCATCAGAGCTAGATGATCCAGTTCCACCTTGTTTCATGCGATACTCATGGTCTGCCTGAATCCTAGCAATTTCAACTTGTGCCTCAGCCTCCTTAGAACGTGCCTGAAATTCAGTCTCCTTAGCACTTGCTTGAAATTCAGCCTCCTTAGCACGAGACTCCGCCTCCTTAGCCTGAGCCTCCTGCAGGGCTAGCTGTAACTTAGCTAATTCAATCTGCGTTCGCTCATTTGGAGGAGTTACATTAAACAAGCTTTCATTAATCATGTCAACAGTTTGATCTTTAGAATGATAAGCGAACAGCAATTCCCAATTGTTGAGCAACAAGCTTAAGTTCATTCTTTGTTCAGTTTTCTACATCACACACTGTTTGCACATTTGACAAAAAATCCTTGGCTTCATCAAGCGTAGTAATAGTAGACATCATGAATAAGTAACAGTCACAAAATATCAAGCAATATCCTTATGATAATATCCTGAATATCCTGATGAGAGGTCGCCAAATTTATGTTACGGAACAGAGAAAGATAATGTACACTCCAAGTGAGAATACTAAAAATCACTACTGTCCCGTAAAGTTCCAGGTTCAAAACAAAAGAGTTAGGTAAAATTACAGGTTAAAGTTTAATGCTCAAACTAACAACAAAACATTCAGGACTCATAAGGATAATGTAATGGCAAAAAACAGGTTAAATATATGGTTAACTGCAATAGCCTCTATTAACATGAAATTAGCAAGAGTAAATTTACCTGTCAGCCCTGATAAAATGAAAATACACTGGGTAATGCTCAGTTAATGCAAGATAAATTATTACAGATACAAAATAGTATTAAAATTGGCTGACAAAATGAATCCTACATAAATTACAAAAAAATCCTCACTAGGCCCACAAATCAACACCTTATGCTATACAGTACAAGGAAAAAATGCAATAACAGTTATACTCAAATTACACAGCTGCTAGATGGTTGGAGACTTCCTGAGCACTCACAACAATAACTGTACAGGGGAGGACAGAGATGTGAACAAAATGAGTAGATCTAAGTGGCAATGATGCAGAGACTGAACTCATTATATAGGGGCCAGCAGAGCTTGATACAACTTGTAAGAAGGACGCGCAAATGAAGCCATGGGGACAAAGAGTTGACAATCCAGCTCTGAACAACAGAAAGGACGACTTACTCTACTATAACGGTAGAAGGGGAGACTGAGGCAGAACACGCTCGTGATCAAACATGCAGCATACTGTGCGTTAAAATTACAGAAAGGATGATGAAATCATAGGCTATGTAACAATATATATATATATATATATATATATATATATATATATATATATATATATATATTTGATATTCAATTCCTTAACAATATTAATGTAAACGATTTATTGTCGTTCGGAGTTATTTTACTTTGATAAATTTAGATAATATCACACGAACCGTCAAACTGAGAAAATATTCAATTTTTTAGATTTTATCAGGAAATCGAAATGCGAATTTAAAGACGTTGTTATGCAGATCAAAATTGTGTCTGTTGTACCTTTTCATTTCTACGTTCTTTTCACGGCTCTAATCAGACGAAACTCTTTGTCCCTAAACCGTCTAAATGCCAGCATTTTTTGCATTCAAATAGATTTCATCCTACGTATTAACTCATTTACCCTTGTTAGTAATCTTTTCAGTAAGAAATTTTCGAAATTTAAATAGAATTGGAAGTGAATCCCAGCTACTTTTGTGTATGCTGTTCATTTACTGTTTTCGCTCTCCATTATGTAAATATTTTTATTTTTAGATTATTCCTAACGCGGATGCTTTTACCGTAAAGGACAACGACCATTTTTTTTTTTTATGAAGTTGGTCCTACAAATGAGGAAAATCACAAATAACCCTGTACCTAACGTAAAAATCTAAACAATCTCCAGTGCTCCTTCAACCTATATATTTTGTAGCTGACATGCACTACATGTCCACGTATATATGGAATAAATTAAAAGGTAATTATATATCTCGGTATAGCGATAGTATTAACACTCGCAGAAATTTTTTGGTCAGAGTCAAAGGTTTCTTAATATTCCTTCTCACTAGGTATGACGGTTTGGATTGTTTTTAACTATTGAGTTCGGGTAAATGGTGTAACACGAAACTTCTTAAACAGCAAATACCCCGATTTTTTTTTTTTTTTTCCACGTAGTAAGGCTCCATGTAACTTTATGGTATTTATGCTGCAAATTAAAAGGAAACATTTTAAGTTTCTCCTTTGTTTCTGTGACTCCCACGTCAATGTAAATTTACCGTTCTTAATAACCTCAGATGCGAGCTGCCTGTATCTGTCAATCGATTTTTTAAAATGGTTCTTTAATGATTTTTTTTTTCTCAGGTTTTCTGAGTTTTGGAAATAACTGGGACAGTGTTGCATTTAATTTTAAGTCCATTTGTGGAAGTTACATATTTATTGATTTCTACGTAAAATAATTTCATATAAAAATCATTCTTGAATAATAGTTACTCTCCCAGAAACTAATGCTTTGAGCCCCAACTACTTCACAATAAGCATTATCTTTTATCTGTGAAGTTGCGGTTAGGATGTATTAAAGAAAAAACCGATAAATGATAATTCAGTTAATCTCAACACGGAAGACCCAACCTTTTTGTTCGACGCTCTGCAACATTGTTTTTAGACCAACCATCAACAATAAAACTGCGTATATGAGGAACCAAGTAATCTTTTTGAATTGTATATCTCAGTCCAGCTACGTATTTAGTTTTTTCTACTACTATATGTGATAATCAGTACGTAAGAATTGTTCTTAAAACGATTTATTGCTTATCCATTTTTACCAAGGTAATAACCTTGGTAAAAATGGATATTGATATCGCACGAACCTTCATACTGGGAAAATATTCCTTTTTATTTTTTTTAACAGGCGGCTCAAAATGCCACTTTACTGCACTAGTTATATAGATGAAAATTATATTCCGTGAATCTCTGAAATTTCAAAATATTTTC
Organism: Coenobita brevimanus; assembly: GCF_032717465.1. Classification (NCBI taxonomy): domain Eukaryota; kingdom Metazoa; phylum Arthropoda; class Malacostraca; order Decapoda; family Coenobitidae; genus Coenobita; species Coenobita brevimanus. The sequence continues at coordinate 20,515,167 of NC_137065.1, read as the reverse complement.
AAGTCTCTAATGAGACGAAACTGTAAAACCATTAAAATACCAGCCTTCTTTACATATGAGTCGACTTCATCTTACATATTACCTTATTTAGCCATTTTACTTATTTACTTTCTTCAAGGGTGTATTTTCACACCGGAATAAATGTTCTCTCAATGAGGAGTATTTTCCAGCTGATTTAGAGTATGTGTTGATGTCGCATTTCTAGTGTTTTTGCCCCCAATTATGCACATTTAGGACTACTCAAGTTTATGAATTTTTAATTCTAATAACGCAAATGCTTTTACCTTATTAAAACAACTTGATTATGTTGTCTAATGTAACCATTGCCAATGAAGAAAGTCACAAATGACCCTTTACCGATCGTAAAAATCCAAACAATCTCCAGACGTCATTAATACAGTTCATTTGGTCATCTATCAACCTGCATTTTTTTGTTGCTGTCATGTCTACGGAGATGAAAAATTTTCATAATTGGTATAAAAGTATATATATATCTGTATTTCGAAATTATTAATACTTTCTCGTATAAATATTTGGGATGGATTCAAGAGTGAATCAATAATCCCTCTCACCAGGTATAACACTTTTGACATATCTTCCCTAAGGAATTGCGGCTAATGCTGTAACACGAACCATTATATATTGCAAATATATTTTTTTTAAAGTGGTTCTGGGTAGATAAAAAGGAATAATCATTCGAAGTTTCTCGCTTGACTCCGTGACCCTCAAATCATTTCAAATTTATTGTATTGTTCTTAAACACGTCGGATGCCAGCTCTTTTACGCGTCAATTGATTTGATGTTATGTTTCTTAAATATTAAATATTCGACCCCAGAAATATTTGTTTTTTTGATATTACTGGAACTGTCTCGCCATCAATATGGAGAGAATTTGAGTTGCATATTTAGCGATAACGACCCCATTTATGATTATACCGAATTCACTCCAGAAAAATAGTTTTGAACTCTCCTAGACGAGGATGCTACCAGCCTTAATGACTTTCTACTCTCATTATTCCATTCACTCCTAACACGGCAGACACAACCTTTAAGTACAGTCTTGGCCATAAATAATCACCTACCCTCCTGTACCCCGTGCGTCAGACTGGCTCCTTTATGCGCGGCAAGTCACACTGGAGTAAGAGGGGCTGAGAGGGAGGGGCCAGAGAGAGAAGGGAAGGTGGGTGGGGGGACGAACGATGGTGCTTGGGTGGAGGGAGGGAGGGTAGGTAGGGGAGGGAGTATGAAATGCGAAGTTGTGGCCACATAAATTGTCTATTTTCTTTCATTCAGGGCATCATATAAAAGAGTTACTATCCGGTAGATAAAGCTGCATTACACCTTGTATAGCGGCGTCAGATAACAAACTTTAGATAGGTGGTGATATCAAAGGCTGGCTCGTGAGAGAAATATACTGACGTGACAGATCAAACATTAGTGCAGAGCCAGATATTTGTGTTTATCGTGTATTTTGACTTCAGACGCAGAATGGAATCTGGATGGCTTTGACTTCCGAAATGTTTGTATATGAAACGTCCTTTACCCTTACATGTAATTAATTTTTGGAACTAAATATTATATGCAACCTTTGACATGACTGTGTCCACAGTAAATAATACCCTTGCGGTATACATGCCGCCTGTTCAATAATTATTTAATGACATCTCAATATGAAAAGCCTGTTTAAAATAACTGTGCAGAAAAGGTAAATAAATTTGATATCTGCTCATGGGTGGATATGAGAATGGTATCTCATAATAGGTTAGAGGGAAAATGAAACAAAATCCTACCCAAACTCCCAAAATACGTCTGAGTCAATGTTTACCAACACTGGTCAAGCCAAAGCAACCAGGAACGCCTTAGTAAGTAGTCAAGTAGCCTCCTGCCTTAAAACCCTCATGCAGGCTTCGCGGCACCGGGGGAACAATGTTGTTGATGGTTTGCTGGTTTCGTCCGAACAGCTCCCACTCGTCCTTGGTGTGCTGGAGGAGGCGGGCCCGTGTCCTCTCGTTCTCTGGTTTCCACGCGTTGACAATCTGGGCCCACACAGTCTCGATGGCTCTGCACTAATGTTTGATGTGTCACGTCAGTATACTTCCCTCACGAGCCAGCCCTTGATATCACCACCTATCTAAAGTTTGTTATCTGACGCCGCTATACAAGGTGTAATGCAGCTTTATCTACCGGATAGTAACGCCTTTATATGATGCCCCGAATGAAATTGGCCACAACTTCGCATTCCATTCTCCCCCCCCTCCCTTCCTCCACCCAAGCACCATCGCTCGCCCCCCACCCACCTTCCCTTCTCTCTCTGCCCCCTCCCTCTCAGCCCCTCTTACTCCAGTGTGACGCCGCACATGAAGGAGCCAGTCTGAGGCACGGTGTACAGGAGGGTAGGTGATTATTTATGGCCACGACTGTACGACGTTCTGCAACATGAACTTACTTTAGATCAATCATGGGCAATAAAACTGCGTATCTGAGGATCCAAGTTATGTGTATGAATTGTGTATCTCAGTACTGCTATATATAGTTTCCTAATAATATTTATATATGTGATAATCAATACCTTAACAATATTAATGTAAACGATTCATTATCGTTCGGAGTGATTTTACTTTGATAAATTTGGATAATATCACACGAACCGTCAAACTGCGAAAATAATCCATTTTTTAAGTTTGATCAAGAAGATCGAAATGCGAATTTAAAGACGTTGTGATTCAGATCAAAATTGTGTCTGTTGTACCTTTTTGTTTCTAGGTTCTTTTCACGGATCTAATCAGACGAAACTCTTTTTCCCTAAACCTTCCAAATGTCAGCCTTCTTTACATTTGAATAGATTTCATCCTACGTATTAATTCATTTACCCTTCTTAGTTATCTTTTTCAGCAAGATATTTTCGAAATTTTAGATAGAATTGGAATTGAATCCCAGCTACTTTTGTGTATGTTGTATATTTACTGTTTTCGCACTCCATTATGCGGTTTTTACATTTACTCGTAAAATATTTTTAAATTATTCCTAACGCGGATGTTTTTTTACCGTAAAGGACAACTTGACCATTTTTTTTTTATGAAGTTGCTAGTACAAATGATGAAAATTAAAAATAACCCTATACCTAACGTAAAAATCCAAACAATCTCCAGTGCTCCTTCAACCTGCATATATTGTAGCTGTCCTGCTCTACATGTCAACGGATATACGGAATAAATGAAGAAAGGGTATTGCGATAGTATTAACACTTTCGCTTAGAAATTTTTTGGTCATAGTCAAAGGTTTCTTAATATTATTTGTCACTTGGTATGACGGTTTGGAGTGATTTTATCTAACGAGTTGTGATAAATGGTGTAACACGAACCTTGATGAAGAGCAAATATTCCGATTTTTCTTTTTTTCACTCAGTCGTACAGTTAGATGTAACTCTTTGGTACACTTGCGAGCAGATAACTCGAGGCCCCCTAGTCCACCAAGATGTTGGTGTTTGATCTGGCAACAGTGGTAGTTGTGAATTTGACCGAGATTCAGTCAGCCATTCGGGCGAAACAAACCCAGTGATAATTTGTCAATGTGCTGTTGTAACTTGTCTCCAATCAATGTCATCCAAGTAAACGTATTATACTGATAATGATTAACGTGTCATACACGTTGTAGATATATTTATAACTATTACGACACTGGCATCCAAATAGTGGTGCGTTCATTCATGTGAGACACACGGGTATCGGTAAATTTATTTTGTTCGATTATCGTCGTGAACCAAACAACCTTTACCAGTTTTCAGGAGATATGTCGTAGGGTTATCAGCTTCCCGGCAACCTAGCATTATTATCACAAAAAACACAGTCATGCCAGTCATCCCTCACGGTTAACCTCACTTTCGTCGACCTCTGACTCCAAAGCAGGTGGGACAATTAAAGGTTCACACCACAGTAGGCGGAACAAGGGGAGGGGGATGTGGGAGTTATATGGAGGGTGGTAAGTAAGGAAGGGCGAGACGAGGTGGTTCGTGTGATTGGAGAGGGGTGAGGGGGCAAGTGGTTGGCTGCGGCATTGAACGTATATGAGATTAGAGGTTGTAATAGGTTTGTTTTGACAGAGAAAAATGTTTCTTTAATATTCGAGTGATAAAGTCGATTATTCTCTGTAAATGTTTATCATGAACGGGTCAACTAGTTCCACCCCCATACGTGACGTCAGGTGGTGCCTACGTCACAAACCAAGGTGATGATGGAGCTACATGATGGGAATTACCTGTGCGTCTCACATGAATGAACGCACCACTATTTGGATGTCAGTGTTGTAATACTGTGGTTATAAATATATCTACCGCGTGTATGACACGTTAATCATTATCAGTATAATAGGTTTACTTGGATGATATTGATTGGATACGAGTTACAACAGCACATTGACGAATTATCACTGGGTTTGTTTCGCCCGAACGGCTGACTGAATCTCGGTCAAGTTCACAACTACCACTGTTGCCAGATAAAACACAAACATCTTGGTGGACTAGGTGGCCTCGAGTCATCTGCTCGCAACTGTACTTATGATGCAAATAAAAAGGAAACATTTTAAATTTTTCCTTTGTTTCTGTGACTCCCACTTCAATGTAAATTTACTGTTCTTAAAAACCTCAGATGCAAGCTGCCTTTACCTGTCGATCTATTTTTTTAAATGGTTCTTTAATAATAATTTTTCGTTAGAACGGTTTTCTGAGTTTTGAAAATAATTGGGACTGTCGGGGGTAATTTTGAGTCCAATTGTGGAAGTTGCATATTTAACGATTTCATCGTAAAATAAGTTCATTTAGAAATCACGCCCGTAAAATAGTTATTTACTCTCCAACAAGCGGATGCTTTGAGCCCCAACTACTTAACAGTATCTGTGAAGTCGCTGCTAGGATGCATTTAGAGAAAAAAAAAAAAAAAATGAAAAATAAATATCACTAATTTCAACACTTCCGTGTCAGTTCTACCCTCTGCAACATGAATTGTTTTTAGATCAATCATCAATAATAAAACTGCTTATATGAGGAACCAAGTAATCTTTAAGAACTGGATATCTCAGTCCGGGTAATATTTAATTTTTTCTACGAATATATAACTGTAAAAGATTTATTGCCTTTTTGAGCGATTTTACCTTGGTAAATATGTATATTGATATCGCACGAATCTTCATACAGAGAAAATATTCCTTTTTTTATTTTATTTAAACTTGCGGCTCAAAATGAGACTTTAATGCTGTAGTTGTATAGATGAAAATTATATTCTGTGGATCTCTAAAATTTCAAGATGTTTTCAAGTCTCTAATCAGACGAAACTATATGGGTTAAAACCATTAAAATGCCAGTCTTCTTTACATATGAATCGACTTCATCTTACATATTACCTCAATTAGTCATTTTACTGACTTATTTTCTCCAAGGGTGTATTTTCACACCGGAATAAATGTTCTCTCAATTTTAGATACAATGAGAAGTATTTTCCAGCTGATTTAGCGTAGGTTTGTTGATGTTGCATTTCTAGTGTTTTCGCCGTCAATTATGCACATTTAGAACTGCTCAGGTATATGAATTTTTAATTTTCCTAACTCAAATGCTTTTACCGTATTAAAACTACTTGACCATTATGTTGTCTGGTGTAACTACTACCATTGCAGAAAGTCACAAATGACCCTTTACCGAAAGTAAAAATCCAAACAATCTTCTGACGACATTAATATAGTTCATTTGGTCATCTTTCAAAATGCATTTTTTGTTGCTGTCATGTCTACAGGGATGAAAAATTGTCATAATTGGTAAATAAGTATATATATCTGTATTCCGACATTATTTATACTTTCTCGTATAAATATTTGGGATGGAGTCAATAGTGAATCAATAATCCTTCTCACCAGGTATAACACTTTAGACATATTTTCCCTAAGGAATTGCGGCTAATGCTGTATCACGAACCTTTATATAATGCAAATATTTTTTTTCCCCTTTTTCCATGAATTATTATGGCTTCTTGTAATTTTAAAGTGGTTCTGCAGAGATAAAAAGGAATAATCATTCGAAGTTTCTCGCTTGACTCCATGACCCCCAAATCCATTCAAACTTACTGTATTGTTCTTAAACACGTTAGACGCCAGCTCTTTTACGTGTCAATCGATTTGGTGTTATGTTATCTAAATATGAAATGTCATTTTTTTTTTTTTTATATAACTGGAACTGTCTCGCAATCAATATGGAGAGAATTTGTCAAAGTTGCCTACTTAGCTATAACAACCCCATTTATGATTATTAAGAATTCACTCCAGTAAAATTTTTTTGAACTCTCCTTGACGAAGATGCTACCAGCCCTAATGACTTTTTACTCATTATTCCATTTACTCCTAACACGTCAGACACAACCTTTAAGGACGACGTTCTGCAACATGAACTATTTTAGAACAATCATAGGATATAAAACTGCGTATCTGAGGATCCAAGCAATGTTTATGAATGTGTATCTTAGTACGGCTATATATATAGTGTTTCCTAATAATAAATATCTGATAATACCTTAACAATATTAATGTAAACGATTTATTGTCTTTCGGAGTGATTTTACTTTGATAAATTTGGATAATGATATCACACGAACCGTCATACTGAGAAAATATTCCATTTTTTAAATTTGAAGAGGAAGCTCGAAATGCGACTTTAAAGATGTTGTTATACAGATCAAAATTATGTCAGTTGTACCTCTTCGTTTTTAGGTTCTTTTCACGGCTTTAATCAGACGAAACTCTTTGGCCCTAAACCGTCCAAATGCCAGCCTTCTCTACATTTGAATAGATTTCATCCTACGTATTAACTCATTTACCGTTGTTACTTATCTTTCTTTTCCGAGATGGTACAGTCGTGGCCATAAATAATCACTTATCCTCCTGTACCCCGTGCCTCAGACTGGCTCCTTTCTGCGCGGCAAGTCACACTGGGGTAAGAGGGGCTGAGAGGGAGGGGCCAGGGAGAGAAGGAAAGGTGGGTGGGGGACGAGTGATGGTGCTGTGGGTGGAGTGAGGGAGGGGAGGGAAGGTATGTAGGGGAGGGAGAATGAAATGCGAAGTTGTGGCCACATAATTTGTCTATTTTCTTTCATTCAAGGCATCTTATGAAGGAGTTACTATTCGGTACATAAAGCTGCATTACACCTTGTATACCGGCGTCAGATAAACTTTGGATAAGTGGCGATATCAAGGACTGGCTCGTGAGAGAAGTATACTGACGTGAAAGATTAGGTGGTCATATCAAGTACTGGGTCGTGAGAGAAACATACTGACGTGACAGATCAAACATTAGTGCAGAGCCGTCGAGATTGTGTGGCCCCAGATTGTCAACGCGTGGAAGCCAGAGAAAGAGAGGACACGGACCCGCCTCCAGCACACCAGGGACGAGTGGAAGCTGTTCAGATGAAACCAGCAAACCATCAACAACATTGTTTCCCCGGTGCCGCGAAGCCTGCATGAGGTTTTTATGACGAGGCCACTGGACTACTTACTAAGGCGTTCCTGGTTGCTTTGGCTTGACCAGTGTCGGTAAACATTGACATAGATATATTTTGGGAGTTTGGGTAGGATTTTATTTCATTTTCCCTTTAACAGATTATAAGATTCCGTTATCATATCCATCCATGAGCACAGACATCAAACTTATTTACCTTTTATGCACAATAATTTTAAATAGCCTTTTCATATAGAAATATCATTAAAAATTTTTTGAACTGACGTAATGGTGACTGTATAGAGGGAGCGCATACCGAGAGGTGGATCACCCTGACTGTGAACACAGCCATGTCAAAGATTGCATATAATATTTAGTTCCAAAAATTAATTGCATGTAAGGGTAGAGGACGTTTCTTGCAAAACATTACGGAAGTCAAAGCCATCCAGATTCCATTCTGCGTCTGAAGTCAAAATACACGGATAAACGCAAATATCTGGCTCCGCACAAATGTTTAATGTCACGTCAGTATACTTCTCTCACGAGCCGGTCCTTGATATCACCACATCCAAAGTTTGTTATCTGACGCCGGTATACAAGGTGTAATGCAGCTTTATGTACCAAATAGTAACTCCTTTATGAGATGCCCTGAATGAAAGAAAATAGACAAATTATGTGACCACAACTTCGCATTTCATTCTCCCTCCCCTACATACCCTCCCTCCCCTCCATCACTCCACCCCCAGCACCATCACTCGTTCCCCCACCTACCTTCCCTTCTTTCTCTGGCCCCTCCCTCTCAGCCCCTCTTACTCCAGTGTGACTTGCCGCGCATAAAGGAGCCAGTCTGAGGCACGGGTTACAGGAGGATAGGTGATTATTTATGGCCACGACTGTACGTTCTCACAGTAAATATGTGTCGAAATTTACGTAGAATGGGGAGTGTATCCCACCTAATGTAGAGTACTTTTGTGTATGTTGTATATTTACTGTTTTCGCTCTGCATTATGCGGTTTTTACATTCACTCAAGTAAAATATTTTTAAATTATTCCAAACGCTGATGCTTTTACCGTAAAGAACAGCTTCCCCATTTTCTTTTCTTTTTTTAATAAAGTTGCTGCTACAAATGAGGAAAATCACAAATAACCCTGTACCTAACGTAAAAATCCAAACAATCACCAGTGCTCCTTCAACCTGCATATTTTGTAGCTGTTATGCACTACATGTCCACGGATATAAGGAATAAATTCAAAAAAAGTAATTGCGATAGTATTTATACTTTCTCGTATAAATTTTTTGGTCAGACTTAAAGGTTTCTTAATATTCCTTCTCACTAGGTATGACGGTTTGAAGTGATTTTACATAACGAGTTGGGGTAAATGGTGTAACCCGAACCTTCATAAAGAGCAAATATTCCGATTTTTCTTTTCAGTCAGTCGTAAGCCTCGATGTAACTCTGGCACTTACGATGCAAATAAAAAGGAAACCTCATTTTAAGTTTCTCCTTTGTTTCTTTGACTCCCACGTCAGTGTAAATTTACTGTTCTTAAAAACCTCAGATGCAAGCTGCCTTTAATCGATTTTTTAAAATGGTTCTTTAATGATAATTTTTCGTTCTCAGAATGGCTTTCTGAGTTTTGGAAATAACTAGGACTGTCACAAGTAATTTTGAGTCCATTTGTAGAAGTTGAATATTTAGCGATTTCGATGTAAAATTTCATTTAGAAATCACTCCCGTAAAATAGTTATTTACTCTCCTAGAAGCGGATGCTATGAGCCCCAACTACTTCACAGTATCTGTCAAGTCGCGACAAGGGTACATTAAAAAAAAAAAAAATCTAAAAATAAAAATCCAGTTAAATTCAACACTTCAGAGTCAGTTCGACGCTCTGCAACATGAATTGATTTCAGACCAATCAAAAGTAATACTGCGTATATGAGGAACCAAGTAATCTTTATGAATTGTATATCTCAGTCCGGCTAATTTTATTGCCTTTTTGAGCGATTATACCTTGGTAAATATGGATACTGATATCGCACGAATCTTCATGCTGAGAAAATATTCCCTTTTTTTTTTTTTTTTTTTTTAACACGCGGCTCAAAATGCCACTTTAATTCAGTTGTTAAATAGATGAAAATTATATCCTGTGGATCTCTAAAATTTCAAAATGTGTTCAATTCTCTAATCAAACGAAACTAATTGGGTTAAAACCATTCAAATGCCAGCCTTCTTTACATATGAATCGAAATCATTTTACATATTACCTCATTTAGCAATTTTACTGATTTATTTTTCTTTAAGGGTGTATTTTCACACAGGAATAAATGTTCTCAATTTTAGATACAATGAGGAGTATTTTCCAGCTGATTTAGAGTAGATTTGTTGATGTTGCATTTCTAGTGTTTTCGCCGTCAATTATGCACATTTAGGACTGCTCAAGTTTATGAATTTTTAATTTTCCTAACGCAAATGCTTTTACCTTATTAAAACAATTTGACCATTATATTGTCTGATGTAACCACTACCAATGAAGAAAGTCACAAATGACTACCTAACAAAATTGGAAACAATCGTCAGTCGATATTAATACAGTTCATTCAGTGTTCCTTTAACCTGCATTTCTTGTATCAATCATGCACTATATATTTAGGGAGATGAAGAATAGTCATAAATATTATTTATATTTATTTCTGTAATGCTATAGTATTTATAGTTCTCGAATAAATTTTTGCGTGAGTCAAAAGCTCTCTAAGTATGACACTTCTGAGAGATTTCACCAAAGTAATCACAGCTAATGATGTAACACAAACCTTCATAATGTGCAATTATTATTTTTTTTTTTTACATTCATTCGTAAGGATCGATCTAAATTTTCAAGTGCTTCTTCTGCAGATTAAAAGTAATACTGATTCGAAGTTATCCGCCTGATTCGATGACCCCTAAACACCTCATATGCCAGCTCTCTTTACGTGTCAATTAATTTTTGTTATATGATTCTTAAATATGAATTTTTCGCCCCCAGAAAGATCTGAGTTTTGGAAAGAACTGGGAGTGTGTCGCAATGAATTTTGAGTACATTTGAGGAAGCTGCATGGTAAGCCATTTCGACCAAAAATGTTTATACAGAAATCACTCCAGCAAAATGGTTTTGAACTACCCCCAAGCAGATGCTACCAGCCGTAACTAGTTCCCAATTGGCACTACCTTTTGAAGTCACGGCTAGGGTGAATTAAAAAAAAAAAAAAAAAAAAGACATTGGAAATTAAAAATCCAGTTAATCTCAACACGACAGACACGGTAGTTCAAGTCGGCGGTCCTGCAACAAGATATTTTTAGACCCACGATGAACCATAAAACTGCGTATGTGAGGAACCAAGTAATGTTTGTAAATTGTATATCTCAGTATGGCTATGTATTTGATTTTTCCTAATAATATATATCTAATAATCAATACCTACACAATTTTCTAAACAATTTATTGCCTGAGTTATTTTATCTTGGAAAATATTGATAATATCACACGAACCGTTATATTGCAAGATTATTCTATTTTTACATTATGATCAGGAGGCTCAAGGTGCCACTTTAAAGCCATAGTTACAAATAAAAATAATATCCGTTTTATCTCTTAATTTCCAAGTTGATTTCACGTCCCTAATCAGACGGAACTCTTTAGGCTTAAACCCCTAAAGTGCCAGCCTTCTTTACCTGTTCATCGATTTCATCTTAAGTATTAGCTCATTTAGAGTTTTTACTTTTCTTTTCCGAGACGGTATTTTCGCACCGTAAGGAATGTTTTCTGAATTTTGGATACAATTGGGAGTATTTCCCAGCTAATTTAGAGTGCATTTTGGAAGTTGCATATTTAATGTTTTCGCTCTAAATTATACGGTCTTACGGATCACTGAAGTATAATCGTTTTGAATTATTCCTAAAGCGGATGCTTTTAGCTTAACAAAAAAAACTTTGCCATTTATTTATCTGAAGTTACCACTGCAAAGGAAAAGTCACAAAGGACCCTCTTCCTGACGTAAAAGTCCAATCTCCAGACGACATTACTACAGTTCATTCAGTGTTTCTTCACCCTGCATTATTTATAGTGGTCATGCACTATATGTCTACGGCGACGAGGATTAAAATTGTTATAATTCATTATAGGTCGTTATTGCGATACTCTTTATACTTTCTCGTATTTATGTTTGGGTGAGAGTCAAAACCTCATCAATATTTTTTCTCACGAGGTATCAAATTTCAAGAGATTTCACCTGAGGCCGTGGTTCTTAACCTTTTTCCTACCACGCCCCCTTTAGTAGTTGGTCCTTTCCTCCACGCCCCCATCGCATCTTCAACCAAATTGATAAAATTCCCTCCAAGAAAAACTGAAAAAGGGGTGTTTTTATTCTTTACTGAGCATGATTTCTATGCAGACAATATACCCAGCATATTTTATGAGGTTACTTTCTTACCAGTTTTATGCGATACTTGACACTGTTTCTTAGCTAAAAGATCTTGACTTCGTGGTCCAATGCCAGAGGGTGCACAACGTAAGTTCCCTTGAACGTTCAGCCGGTTTCTGTACTTGGTCTTGACAGCAACGAGCATGGAAAATGCAGCTTCGCAAAGATACGTAGAAGAATCCAAAGTGCTTGATGTGAGATCAAAGGGTAAACAGGAAGGTACTTGACCCAGAACATCTGAAGATCCAGTTCTTTGAAGTCATCCTTATCTGAGGAGTTGAACTTTAACTTAAAAAGCTCCTCATGCAGTTTATCCGAAAACATCAGTTACTTCACACTGACATTGGTTTCTGGTGAATTTCCAGGCTTCACGATTCTTACCTATATCTGGGAAGTATCTGATGAATTCTGCTTTCGTCAGATATATATATTTTTTTTTCTAAGAGTTTCTGCCCGGAATCGTGCTAAGTCTGTTCTTCGCTCTACTAAAAATAATTTCATCCATACTAAATGCTCTCAACTCTCCAACTCGAATTCTTCCCGCTCCTTCTGGCACCTTGCCAAAAATCTTTCTAACAACTTTACCTCATCATCCTTCCCTCCTCTTTTCTACTCTGATGGTTCTGTAGCTATTTCTTCTACTGATAAAGCAGATCTCTTCGCACAGACTTTCTCCTCCAATTCCACCTTAGACGATTCCGGTGCTGTTCCTCCATCACTTCCCCCCTCTGACTTCCTCATGGCTGACATTAAAATTTCTTCAGTTGATGTATTTTCTGCCATTACTGGCCTCAGTACTAACAAGACATATGGGCCTGATGGGGTCCCTCCTGTTGTTCTCAAAAACTGTGCTTCTGTGCTTACACCCTGCCTAGGCAAACTCTTTCGCCTTTGTCTGTCAACTTGTACCTTTCCTTCTTGCTGGAAGTTTGCTCTCATTCAGCCAGTCCCAAAGAAAGGTGACCACTCCCAACCCTCCAACTATCGTCCAATTGCTTTAACGTCCTGTATTTCAAAAGTTTTCGAGTCAATTCTTAATAAATAATTTTAAGGCATCTTTCCTATCACAACCTTCTTTCCGATCGTCAGTATGGGTTCCGTCAGGGACGCTCCACTGGCGATCTTCTCACCTACCTTTCAGACTCCTGGTCATCCTCCTTTCGGGACTTTGGCGAAAGCTTTGCCATTGCACTTGACATCTCAAAGGCTTTCGATCGAGTCTGGCATAAATCTTTAATTTCCAAACTGCCCTCCTACGGTTTCTATCCTTCTATCTGTGCCTTCATCCTTAGATTCCTTTCTGGTCGTTCTATAGCCGCTGTCGTAGACGGCCATCGTTCTTCTCCTAGATCTATCAACAGTGGTGTTCCTCAGGGCTCTGTCCTATCACCAACTCTCTTCCTTTTATTTATCAATGATCTTCTAAGCTGTACATCTAACCCTATCCACTCATACGCTGATGACTCCACCCTTCACCTTTCCATTCGGTTCCCGCAACGCCCATCTCAACAGTTACTTCAAGAAACAAGGGATGAGGCTATGGCACACCTAATGTCTGACTTGGCTCATATCTCTGACTGGGGTAAAAATAATATGGTTGTCTTTAATGCATCTAAGACTCAGTTCTTACACCTATCAACCCGACAAAATCTTCCACAGGTATACCCACTAATGTTTAATAATATTCAGCTTAATCCTGCATCATCCTTGAACATGCTTGGGGTTTCATTTACTCGGGACTTATCTTGGAAAGATCATATTACATCTCTTGTAAAATCTGCTTCCAAGAGATTGGGTGTGCTAAGCCGACTCCGCTCTTTCTTTACCCCTGCACAATTGTTGACTCTATACAGGGGTTTTATCCGCCCCTGTGTGGAGTACAACTCTCATGTGTGGGGAGGCTCCCCACATACAGCTCTTCTCAATAGGGTGGAGTCAAAGGCTTTTCGTCTCATTAACTCTCCTCCTCTTACTGACTCCCTTCAACCTTTGTCTCATCGCCGCACTGTTGCATCTTTATCTCTTTTCTATCGCTACTTTAATGGTCACTGCTCCTCTGAACTGTCTGCTTGCATTCCTCCACCTCTACGACGGGCGCGTATCACCCGTCTGGCAGCAAACTCTCATCCCTTTTCTGTCCAACTCTCTAATGCAAGAGTTAACCGTTACTCCCAGTCTTTCATTTATGCAACAGATCAGCTCTGGAACTGTCTCCCTCTGTCTGTATTTCCTCCTGCCTATGATCTCCAGTCTTTCAAACGTAGTGTGTCCAGGCATCTCAAAATGATCGGATCTTGTATTTGGCTCTCTATTGTATTTTGTTTTTCTCTTGGAGGGAACTGTTACTGCGGGCTCATGGCCTTTGGTTCCTTCTTCCTCGCATAAAAAAAAAAATAAAAAAAAAAATAAAGGTAACTGTGAATGAGAGCAGAATCCAAGTTACTAAAACTGGCTGTATTTCCATTCTGAATTCTGCATTTCCAGAGGTCGAGTTTGGCCATGAAGGCTCGAATGGGGTCGTGGTGCATGATGATGTTTTTCCCTCGTACTTTAAGGTTGACTGCATTCAGCTCTTCGAAGATGTCCACCAGGCACGCTAGAGATAGCAGAAAACCTTCAAACTGGAACTTATGGAGATCTGCCTTCTGCTGTGAATCTAGAAATATTGCTACTTCTTCTAGTAGTTCATAAAGCAGTCCAAGGATGTTATGTATTTTCTTCATAATCATCTCGATATTAGCCACGCTCTTGTTAAGAGAATTACATATATAATTAGAGAAATTCCTACTTTTTCCCCCGGGATTGCGCCCCCCCTAGAATTTACTCACGCCTCCCAGGTTAAGAACCTCTGACCGACACGAACCTTCATAATGTGCTAGTATTCTTTTTTTTTTTTTTTTTTTTTACATTCAGGCACAAGCCTCGATTAAATTTTCAAGTGCTTCACTGCAGGTAAAAAAGAATACTTATTCGAAGTTTCTCGCATGCTCGGGTGACCCCCAAATCAATTCATACTTATTGTTCTTGAACAAATCAGATGCCAGCTCTCTTTACGTGTCAATCAATTTCTTGTTGTATGTTTCCTAAATGTGATTTTCTGACTCAGAAATGTCTTCTGAGTTTTGGAAATAGCTGGGACTGTTTTGCGATCAATTCTGAGTACAATACATTTGTGGAAGTTCCAAATTTAGCGATTTCGACCATAAATATGTTTATACCGAAATCAATCGATCAATCAATCATTTCCTGTGACACCCCACGGGATGCATTGGGCCTCGATGAACTCTCTCCACCAATGTTTGTCTCTTGCCATCTCCTTCAGGTCCCACCAATACTCCTCTCCTGCTTCTCTTTTCATTGTCATCAACCAGGTTTCCCTCGGCCTACCTCTGCTTCTTCTTCCACTAGCAGTCTACTCTGGCACATTTTGTATTACACCGCCTTCTTTTCAATGTATGTGCATTCCAGAGACAGTCACATATTCATCAACTGGTTCCAGTTTTGTAATATCCCTTACTCTTTTATTTGTAACTCCGTCTGGCCACTTTACCCCAAAAATCCTTCTCAGTATTTTATTCTGAAATCCCAATACGTTTCGATCTGTTGCAGTTGTACTGTACCATGACTCATGCCCGTAAATTAAAATTGGTCTAACCATGGACTTCTAAATTTTTACTTTGGTATGTACGGAAAGCATGTTATTATTCCAAACAGATTTCAAGGTTCCGATAGTTCACCAAGCCTGTCTAATCCTCTCTTCAATTTTATTGTTTAATGATCCATTAGGTGATACAATCGTTCCCAGATAGTTAAAATTTTCTACATTCTTCACCACATTATTCCCAATTACACAATCGATGTGGTTCTCCATGTTCACATTAATAATTTCAGTCTTTCCACTATTTCTCCTTCTTCCACCGGACAATCAAGCACGCTCTGTATCTTGTAAATACTTCTGCAAATCAGTACAATATCATCAACATAGTCCAAATCCATCAGCCTCTTATTTTCTTTCCAGTTAATTCCTGCACCTGTTCTCCTTACAACATTTCTCATAACATAATCCTTAACCAAAACAAACAGCAAAGACGATAGAGCTCCTCCTTGAATCACTCCTGACCTAACTTCATAGGGATCACTCAAAGAACCACCCAGCATTACCTTACAAAAAGTACCTTCATGAAGGCTTCTAATAATATTTACAAACTCTTCTGGTATACCATAGAATCTCATAATTTTCAACACAGCTCCACGTGAAACACTATCAAACCTCTTTTCAAAATCCACAAAACACATACTAAGTGGCATTTTCATCTAATTAGTTTGTTGCATTAGATGCTTTACAACAAAAATCTGATCATTACAACTTCGACTCTTTCTAAATTCCGCTTGTTCTTCTAAAATTTTATCAATTACTGGCTCTATTCTGTTCAACAAGATTTTGGTAAAGACTTGCAACTATAGGTGTCAAAGTTATCCCCCTCCAGTTGACACACACACACTTAGATCTCCCTATTTTTTGGTATTTTTATATTTACTCCATTTTTCTACTCTTCTGGAATTTCACCATTATCCAAAGCCACATTAAAAAGTTTCAAAAGCGCATTCATCAACTCATCATTTTCCACCTTAAGCATTTCAGGAAATATTCCATCCTCTCCTGGGGCCTTAAATTCCTTTAATTTCTTTATAAATTTTGCTACCTCTTCGAAGGTTATATCCCCTGTTTCTATCTGTAAATCTCTCCTGGGTGGCAATATGTCCTCTTCAGCTGGGATTGGTCTATTTAGAACAGGTTCAAAATGCTCTTTCCACCTTCCAAATCTTTAATCATCTCGTACAGATATTTCTTTCCTTCTCTTTTCAATCCCAGTTAACTCCTTTATAGCTTGATACACTGCTCTTGTGCTCTGAGCCTCTGACCCTCATTTTTACTTAACTTTATTTCTGTCTCTTGTCTTTTCATCATACAACCTCCTCTTATCACGTCTAACGAGTCTTTTTACTCCAGTTTGTAAACTCCGGTACTTTGCTCTATTTCAACTACCTGGCCTTTTCTGAATTGTATTCCATGTTTCATCTGACATCCACTTTTTCCTTCTCGCTTTTCCCTTTTTCTTAATAGTAACCTTAGCACTCTCATGCAAAACCTCTTTTACTCCCACCGAAACTTTTCCTTCGTGTTCTCACCATTTATCAGCTCATCAAAATCATATTTATTACCTCCTGTACAATTACCATTAACGTTTCTCTTAAGTTCTATTCCTGCACCTGTTCTTAAGTTCTATTATAATCCTTTGGATGAAAGGATGCGAAGATGTGTAAAGGATGCAAGAGTGTATAGAGGTTGGAGGAGTGGACTTTCTGACCACTACTTGGTGGTGGCCAGAATTAGGATGCAAGTGAGATGGAGGAAGAGAAGAAGGGAAAGACGAGAGGAAGGAGTAGTTGCAAGGAGAGTGGAAAGGTTACAAGAGGATGAGAAAAAGGCAGAGTATAAGAGAGAAGTGAAGGAACGATTGGGCAAATATGAATTGGAGCAGATGGGGGACGTGGAAGGTGTGTGTAAGATATTTACAGAAGAAATATGTGTAGCATGTGATGTGGTGTGTGGAAGGAAGAGAAGGCGGAGGGGGGTGCAAGGAACAGCGTGGTGGACTGAAGAGGTGAAACAGGCTGTGGCACAAAAGAAGAAAGCATACAATGAATGGGTGAGAAATAGGGGCGTGGAAGAAGTTGAGAGGCGGAAGAGAGTTATATGTGGAAAGGAAGAGAGAGGTGAAAAGATTAGTAAGAGAGAGTAAGAAGAGAGTGGATGAGGAATTTGGAAGGAATTTGAGTGTAAAGTGGAGGGACTAAGAAAATGTTCTGGAGAGAAGTGAAAAGAGTAAGACAGGGTGGAAGTGAAGTTAGCAGGGGAGTGAAAGATAAAAATGGTAGATTACTAGTGGAGAAGGGAGAAAAAGTGAGCAGATGGAGAGAACACTTTAAGGAATTGTTGAACGTAGAGGATGGAAGTAATGCGAGTATAAGTGGCTGGGGAATGGCTGGGAGAAGGAGGGAGGTGAGAAGACAGGAAGAAATCAGTAGGATAGAAGTTGTGGAAGCAATGAAGAAAGTTAAATCGGGGAAAGCCCCAGGAATTGATGGAGTGTGTGGTGAAATGCTGCAGCATGGGGGAGAGATAGTAGTAGAATGGATGTGGAAGATGTGCAGATTGGCCTGGGAGGAAGGTAGAGTCCCGGAGGATTGGAAGTCAGGTATAATTATTCCCTTGTACAAAGGAAAGGGGGAAAAAGAAGTGTGTGGTAATCATAGGGACATTTGTCTTCTTAGTATAATAGGAAAAGTGTATGGTAGGATACTTATAGACAGAGTTAGAGAAAGAACAGAGAAATTAGTTGGAGAAGAACAGGGAGGCTTTAGGAAGGGAAGAGGTTGTGTAGATCAGATATTCATTCTTAGATCTTTAGTGGAAAAGTTTCTAGAGAAGGGAAAGAAGTTGTATGCGGCTTTCATGGATTTGGAGAAAGCATATGACAGTGTGGATAGACAAGGATTGTGGAAAGTGTTAAGAATATATGGAGTAGATGGGAAGTAGTTGAATGCTGTGAAGAGTATGTACGATGGTGCAAAGGCTGCAGTGCGTGTGGATGGTGAGCTAAGTGAATTTTTCTCTTTGAAAGTTGGTTTGAAACAGGGATGTGTCATGTCTCTATGGTTGTTCAATCTGTACATGGATGGGGTAATAAAAAAGGTACAGTCGCCAAACTTTCCACCTGGGCCACCTAGCCGCGAGAGGTGGGTAACGGGTGCTGGCAACACTGTATCAATTTGTTCGTGTGTATATGCTCGACGAAAGTTCGGATCATCAACTCTCTTCGTCCGTAGTGAACCTCAGTCAGAGTCAGAGTTCATCCCATAGATGGATGAGTACGGAGTTGGGTGTGGAGAAAAATGTCTCAGGAGTAAGGTGGCTTCCCCTGTTCATTTTGAAATGTAAGATTACTGGTAACTGAAATCTCACGGCTGGATACATCATGTCGGTCGATTCATGACTAGCTGACTCGAGGCAGTATTCTCCCTCAACGAACGAGTTTCAACCTCCGACATCTACAGTTCCTATCTCTCCTACTTAGTTTAAATTAATATAAGACCAATGAGTAATCCTGTAACGATAAATGACCTGACTTACCTAATCATGTGTCGGATAAAGAATGGTATTTCATTAGACTTAATCGAGACCGGCCCAGGACTGCCGAAATGCAAAACAAACAGCCAGACACAGGTATCTATTATTCTACCGTAAGGGCCGGTCACACGACGGTTCTTCCCCCCAATATTCAGTAGAAAATTTTTAGCCATGGGTTTATCATGTAATAATGAAAAAGAATACATTTATAAATATGTAATATATGTAAAGATGCGTTTTTTAAAGATTATTTTACTTATTGTTTTCAATACTCGCATTATCCAATACTTTCAAGATCTTCCTTTGAAATTCTGTCGGCTAAAAATTGGCGACTGAATATTGGGATGAACTCTGAGGTTCACTACGGAAGACGAGAGTTGATGATTCAAACTTTCGTCGAGCATGTACACACGAACAAACAGATACATTGTTGCCAGCACCCGTTACCCACCTCTCGCGGCTAGGTGGCCCAGGTGGAAAGTTTGGCGACTGTACAAGGTAGGGTAGTGGATGTTGGAGTGGCTTTGGTGAGAGAGGATAGTGTTTGGAAACTCCCTGTACTGTTGTTTGCAGATGATACCGTGTTGTTGAGTGAAGACGAAGGGGAGCTGCAAGGCTTGGTGGATGAGTTTGAGAGAGTGTGTAAGAAAAGGAACCTAAAGGTGAATGTAGGGAAGAGTAAAGTGATGGTCTTTGAGAGAGGTGAAGTTAGTGAATGTACAGCAAGGTTAGATGGTGAGGAATTGGAAAATGTGAGTATGTTTAAGTATTTGGGTAGTGTGATGAGTAAGGATGGAGGTTTGGAGGGTGAAGTGCTTGAAAGGGTACAGCAGGGAAGAAAGGTTGCTGGTTCTTTGAAAGCAGTGATAAGAAACAGGGAAGTGAGCATGGAAGTGAAAAACTTACTACATGACAGTATTGTGATACCAACTCTAACGTACGGAAGTGAAGCTTGTACATTGTTGGAAGGACACAAGTCAAGAGTGAGAGCAGTGGAAATGAGTTATTTAAGAGGAGCCTGTGGAGTCACGTGGAGACAGGCTGACGAATGAGGATATAAAGGAGCGTTGTGGTGTTGATGTGGATGTGATAGGAAGCGTTATGAGTAACACACTGAGGTGGTTTGGCCATGTGGAGAGGATGGAGGGTGAAAGACTGACGAAGAGAGTGTATGTGAGTGAGGTGGAGGGGGGAAGAGGGAGGGGGAGGCCGAGGATGAGATGGAGGGATGGGGTGGAGAGGTATATGAGAGAGGGGGGTGTGAGTTGGGAGCAGGGCAGTGAAATGGCGGGGGACAGGGCGACTTGGAGGCGATTTGTTTGTGGCCACCCCAAACGGGATTGAGGCGTCTGGCAATAGATAGATAGACAACATGTTGATGATCACTACCTATATCTGCCCCCGTCCTTATGCAAACATCTTGCAGATAACTCCTATGCCTTCTGCTAATTGCAATGTGGTCAATTTGGTTACAATATTTACCACATGGTGAAATCGAAATAGTTTTATGTATTTTTCTGTGCTCAAAGATAGTTCCACCAATCGTAAGGTCATTTGCCACACAAAATCTTCCAAATCGCACCCCATTTTCGTTTCTTATACCAACATCCTCCTTACCCATACAGTCTTCAAAGTCATCCCTCCTACTACCAATAATTGCATTAAAATCACCAATGCAAACTAACACATATCTTGCCACTCTTTTCACTACATCCTGCATCTTCTCAAAAGTCATCCCTCATTTCACCAGCAGCCTCATTTGTCGGAGCGTACGCTACCACCATACCGATATAACCATGGTCAGATATTTAAACGAGCATAAAGGAGACAATTATTAAATGGCTCAAACTCACATAGTGCTTTGCAAGCATCACGGCTCAAC
This sequence comes from Coenobita brevimanus, assembly GCF_032717465.1. Lineage (NCBI taxonomy): Eukaryota > Metazoa > Arthropoda > Malacostraca > Decapoda > Coenobitidae > Coenobita > Coenobita brevimanus. The sequence goes on along the minus strand of NC_137065.1, from coordinate 20,494,163 downwards.
GGTAAGCCTACTCCTTGGTAATGAATTCCATCGCTCTGACCATAAACCAACAAAGTAATTCCATCTTCCAATACATATTATCAGCTCTAAACAATCTCGTTTCTGTAAGAGCACAAATATCTATACTGTATTCCTTGAACATTGAAATAAGTTCTTCCATTTTACAAGCCTGATTGAGAGTTTGAACATTCCAATTTAATATTCTTAAGGTTCCTTTTGGATGTATAAACTTATTCCTACACCGTGGAATTCTTAGCACCCCCTGCCCACTTAAGGTCTGCACGGAACTGAAGGCTATTGCTTCATAACCAGAGATCAAGATTTCTTAGGCAGAAAAATATTTTACCCTGGAGCCAATGCCAGTGGCTCGCAAGAACCAGACAGTTGAGAGAGGACATTACCTAAAAGAATAGAAAATGCAGAGGGTTAGGACAGACAAAGTACATGGGAAAAAGAGACAGCAAAAAGAATGTAGGTAAAAATGTCCCTTTTAGTTGCCTCTTACGACAAGCAGGAAATATTGGGGAAGTATTCTTTCCCCATTCTCCAGTAAAATAGTAAGAAAGTTTTGAACTACCCCCAAAGTGGATGCTATCAGCCTTAACTTGTTCTCAATTGGCACTACCTTTTATCCGTGAAGTGACGGCTGGGATGAAAAAAAAAAAAAAAAAAAAAAAAAATCATCGGTATTTAAGAATCCAGTTAATCTCTATACGGCAAACGCAGCACTTAAGGTCGACGCTACTGCAACATGATTTTCTGAGACCAATCATGAACAATAAAACTTCGTATGTGAAGTCCAAGAACTGTTTATAAATTGTATATCTCTGTATATTTAGTTTTTCCTAATATATATATATATATATGTATATTTAGTTTTTCCTAATATATATATATATATATATATATATATATATATATATATATATATATATATATATATATATATATATATATATTGTTACGGAACAGAGAAAGATAATGTACACTTTAAGTGAGAATACTAAGAGTCACTACTGTCCCGTAAAGTTCCAGGTTCAAAACAAAAGAGTTAGGTAAAATTACAAGTTAAAGTTTAATGCTCAAACTAACAACGAAACATTCAGGACTCATAAGGATAATGTAATGGCAAAAACAGGTTAAATATATGGTTAACTGCAATAGTCTCTATTAACATGAAATTAGCAAGAGTAAATTTATCTAAGTCAGCCCTGATAAAATGAGATACCAGATAATACTCAGTGAATGCCAGATAAATAATTACAGATACAAACTATTATAAAAAATGACTGACATAAAGAACCCTACATGAATTACAAAAACTTCACCAGGCCCACAAATTAAACTTATGCTATACAGTACAAGGAAAAATGCAACAACAGTTATACTCAAATTACACACAGCTGCTAGATGGTTGGAGACTTCTTGAGCACTCACAATAATAATATCTGTACAGGGGAGGACAGAGATGTGAACAAAATGAGGAGCAGATCTAAGTGGCCATGATACAGAGACTGAGCTCATTATATAGGGGCCAGCAGAGCTTGATACAACTTGTAATAAGGACGCGCAAATGAAGCCATGGGGACAAAGAGATGAAAATCCTGGTCTGAACTCCAGAAATGACGACTTACTCTACTATAACGGTAGAAGGGGGGAACTGAGGCAGAACACGCTCGTGATCAAACATGCAGCATACTGTGCGTTAAAATTACACAAAGGATGATGAAATCATAGGCTATGTAACACCTCCCCACAAAGAAAAAAGAAATTTACAAAGGAAATTTCTTATTACTCTAAAACAATCTGTCTAAAGTCTAGATAAGCAATCTGCAATAACATTTTCTTTCCCCTTGACATGTTGTATGTCTAATGAATACTCCTGAAGAAGTAGACTCCATCTTGTCAATCTCTGATTTTTATCTTTAAACTTACTAAGGAATTTCAGTGGGTTGTGATCGGTATAAATGACTATGGGGTCAAAACCAGAACACTGCTGTAAACCCAAAATCAAGGCCAAAAGCTCTTTCTCAATAGTGGAGTAGTTCTTTTGAGGTGGAGTGAACTTCTTACTGTAATAAGATACAGGATGTTCAATACCCTGATCATCCTCTTGCAGCAAAACAGCCCCAGCTCCTGTATCACTTGCATCAACAGCCATCTTAAAAGGCTTAGCAAAATTTGGAGTAGCAAGCACTGGCTGACTTAATAGAATAGCTTTAAGTTTGTTGAAAGAGGATTCACAGTTATCGGTCCAGACAAATTTAACTCCCTTTTTCAGTAGGTCTGTAAGTGGTGATACAAGAATAGAAAAGTTAAGAACAAATCTCCTGTAATAACCTACCATTCCCAAAAATCTTTGTAGCTCTTTCCTACTTTTAGGTCTGGGAAGATCACTTATAACCTGAACCTTAGCTCCTGGTGATGCAACATGTCCATCACCAATTACATACCCAAGGTACTGAACTTTAGCTTGACCAAACTCACACTTTGATAAATTAGCTACAAGATTAGCCTGAACTAAACGGTCAAGAAATTTACTGACATGGCATAGGTGATCTTTCCAGTTGTCACTGAAGATTAATACATCATCAATATAAACAACACACCCTGCCAAACCCTCTGTTACAACATTCATGAGCTTCTGAAATGTGGCTGGTGCATTTTTCATACCATATGGCATTACCGAACATGCAAAAGCCTTTCCTAGTGTTACAAAACATGAGATCTCCCTAGCACGTTCAGTCATAGGTACTTGCCAGTATCCCTTTAACAAATCAAACTTACTTATGTACCTAGCCTTTCCGATCTTGTCTATGCAATCTTCCACACGAGGGAGAGGGTAAGTGTCTGTTTTAGTTATCTGATTAACACGTCTGTAGTCAATGCAAAGCCGCTGTGACCCACCTGGCTTAGGGACCAGAGTGACAGGAGAACTCCACTCGCTCTGACAGGGCTCAATCATCTTGTGGTCCAACAGGTAGCCAAGCTCCTTCTGGATGAGAGGAACTTTCACTGGGTTCACACGGTAAGGAGGCAATTTAATTGGCTTTGCGTCTCCAACATCGACATCATACATCAACACAGTGGTTCTTCCTGGAGTGGCACGGAACACTTGCGGGTACTCCTGCAGTAATGCCGAAAACTCCTGCCTTTCCTTGGGAGGTAGATGAGAAAGCTTAGTCTGGAGATCATTCATGATATCAGGATTCTTCCCCAAACTATCACTCAGGCTCATACTGCATGGGAGAGCTTCACTTGCAGACTCGGGTGGAACAGCTACAGTGCAGACTGGATTATTTTCGTCCCGCCTGTGATATAACTTTAGCTTGTTGATGTGACATAGTTGCTTGCTCTTTCTACGATCTGGTGTGGCGATGACATAGCTGACATCACTGAGTCTCTTCTCCACTAAATAAGGGCCACTAAACTTGGCTTGAAGAGGTTGCCCATGAACTGGTAGCAGAATCAAAACCTGATCTCCTGGCTGAAAGTGGCGTAACCTGGACTTCTTATCATACCAAGTCTTCATCTTCTCCTGAGCAGCTCCTAAATTCTCTCTCGCCAGCTGTAAAGCAGTGGACAGCCGTTCTTTGAACTTCATCACATACTCCAGCAGGTTGACGTCCTCTTCCTCCGACAGCCAGCATTCCTTGAGTAACTTAAGGGGTCCTCTTACTTCTTGGCCAAACAGTAGTTCAAAAGGTGAGAAGCCCAGTGATTCATTTGGAGATTCTCTTGCAGCAAACACAACGAATGGAAGACCTTTATCCCAGTCTTTCTGATGTTCCAAACAGTATTTCTTGAGCATCGATTTGAGTGTTTGATGATATCTCTCCAACGCTCCTTGGGTCTGGGGATGGTAAGCTGAAGACGTGATCTGGGTGATGCCCAACTCTTTCAGAGACTGCTTGAAAACGTTTGACATGAAATTACTTCCCCGGTCGGACTGTACCTCCTTAGGCAGACCAAACTTTGTGAAGAACCCCAGCATTTCCTTAACCACGTTCTTTGCTGAGATATTTCTAAGTGGAATGGCTTCAGGATAACGAGTAGCCATATCAATCAGGGTCAACACATAAGAAAATCCTGAAGAAGTCTTAGGAAGAGGGCCCACAATATCCACCAACACACGGGTGAAAGGCGCCTCAAAAGGAGGAATGGGAACTAGAGGTGCAACCTTTTCAGTCTGATTACACTTCTCCACAACTTGACAGGTGTGACAAGACTTACAATACCAGGAAACATCCCTGAAGATACCTGGCCAGTAGAAGTGTTTCAAAATGCGTGCCACAGTCTCCTCACTCCAAGGTGTCCTGCCAAACTGGAATCATGAGCCACTCTAATGATATCCTGCCTACAAACACGAGGGATGACAACTTGATGTACAACCTCCCATTCACAGTCGGCTGATGCTGTTGGGGGTCTCCCCTTCCTCATAAGCACTCCTGACTTTACATAATAACAAGTAGAAGCACCGGCTGACTCTTCTTCACTGTAAGCAGAGTTAGCTAGACCTTTCAACTCAGGGTCAGCAACCTGCAACTCAACCAACTCTTGACGAGACAAATTATCAACACTACGGGGTACTGCCTCATCTGGTGAGTGGTCCAAATTAGCAAGAAAAGTGTCAGCTAGGATAACATTATCATCATCATTATCCTCTAAATCACCAGTAACTTTAGACTTAGCCCTAGTGACAGCACATGCAGGGAACACATCAGGGACATCACAATCCTGGGACGCAGCCACTGGCTCACTAGACAACTGAGGAGCTGGACACACTTGACTTCCACCAATATCATTTCCAAGTAAGAAAGTTACACCTGACATTGGGAGTGTCTCAACCAACCCAACCATAACAGAACCATTAACAAAACCAGACTCTAAATTCACTCAGCACAGAGGAACAGAGAAGTAATTATTCCCTACACCTTGTAAGATTACAGTTTCATCAGAGGAATTAACATTAGAGCCTAGAACACTGGTCAGCATAAGGGATTGGCACGCACCTGTATCACGATATATTTTAACTGATTTCCTGTCATTACTGTCCAGAGGACTGACAAAACCATCAGACAGGAAATTAGCACATGAACTCTTGAGAGTGTCACCCACGTTACTGCTCAAAAGAGGAGCTCCATCATGAGAATTTAAGTTACCCCTCAAAGCAGGTTCAGTTAACTCAGTTAAAGAATTCTGGGAACTCTCAAGAGTGGACACTAGACCAATTGACTGAATATTTAAAGACTCCTTTTGTTCACATCACGCTGTCTCCTGAAACATCTCTCCGTAGTATGACCAAGCTTACTACAATAAGTACATTTACTTTTTCTGAAATCTAGAGGTGAAGCTGGTATTTACTTCCTGAGAAACATCATCTTTATTCTCTTTCCTGTTACCTGTACTCTGAGTAGAGGCAACGTACTTACTCTCAGCTTTCCCTTTTTCTCTAGAATATCTCTTGTGAGTGAGAACATACTCATCAGCTAAAACTGCAGCATCAGACAAATTATCTATTCTTTTCTCATCAAGATATAGGCTTACATCTTTATAAATACACCTCTTGAAATCCTCCAGCAAAATCATCTGCTTAAATTTACCAAAATCAGAATCCACATTCTTAGAATTTAACCACTGCTCTAACAGATCTTCTTTGATTTTTGCATACTCAACATGGGATTGCTTATCTTGCTTGTAAGTTGTCCTAAATTTTACTCTATAAGCTTCAGGAACAAGCTCATAGGCCTTAAGAATCAAGCTCTTAACTACATCATAATTATCAGACTGATCCTGAGGCAAAGATGCATAAGTTACTTGAGCTTTACCGGTGAGAACAGTTTGAAGGAGTACTGGCCAATACTCCTTAGGCCAATTAAAACCTGTAGCTACCCTCTCAAACAACTGAAAATTGTTAAATCAGATTCATTAAAAGGAGGGACAAGTTTAACATTTTTAGCCACATCAAAATCATCAGAGCAAGATGATCCAGTTCCACCTTGTTTCATGCGATACTCATGGTCTGCCTGAATCCTAGCAAGTTCAACTTGTGCCTGTATCTGTGCCTCCTGAATCCGAGCCTGAGATTCCGCCTCCTTAGCCTGAGACTCAGCCTGCTTAGCATTTGCCTGAAATTCAGCTTCTTTAGCACGAACCTCCTGCAGAGCTAGCTGTAACTTAGCTAATTCAATCTGTGTTTGCTCATTTGGAGGAGTTACATTAAACAAGCTTTTATTAATCATGCCAACAATTTGATCTTTAGAATGATGAGAGTGAACTGCAATTCCCAATTGTTGAGCAAGGAGCTTAAGTTCATTCTTTGTTCTGTTTTCTATATCACACACTGTTTGCACATTTGACAAAAAATCTTTGGCTTCATCAATTGTAGAAATAGTAGCCATCATGAATATATCACAGTCACAAAATATCAAACAATATCCTTATGATAATATCCTGAATATCCTGATATGAGGTCGCCAAATTTATGTTACGGAACAGAGAAAGATAATGTACACTTTAAGTGAGAATACTAAGAGTCACTACTGTCCCGTAAAGTTCCAGGTTCAAAACAAAAGAGTTAGGTAAAATTACAAGTTAAAGTTTAATGCTCAAACTAACAACAAAACATTCAGGACTCATAAGGATAATGTAATGGCAAAAACAGGTTAAATATATGGTTAACTGCAATAGCCTCTATTAACATGAAATTAGCAAGAGTAAATTTATCTAAGTCAGCCCTGATAAAATGAGATACGAGATAATACTCAGTGAATGCCAGATAAATAATTACAGATACAAACTATTATCAAAAATGACTGACATAAAGAACCCTACATGAATTACAAAAACTTCACCAGGCCCACAAATTAAACTTATGCTATACAGTACAAGAAAAAATGCAACAACAGTTATACTCAAATTACACACAGCTGCTAGATGGTTGGAGACTTCTTGAGCACTCACAATAATAATATCTGTACAGGGGAGGACAGAGATGTGAACAAAATGAGGAGCAGATCTAAGTGGCCATGATGCAGAGACTGAGCTCATTATATAGGGGCCAGCAGAGCTTGATACAACTTGTAATAAGGACGCGCAAATGAAGCCATGGGGACAAAGAGATGAAAATCCTGGTCTGAACTCCAGAAATGACGACTTACTCTACTATAACGGTAGAAGGGGGGAACTGAGGCAGAACACGCTCGTGATCAAACATGCAGCATACTGTGCGTTAAAATTACACAAAGGATGATGAAATCATAGGCTATGTAACAATATATATATATATATATATATATATATATATATATATATATATATATATATATATAATGATAATACGTAACAATTTTCTTGTAAATGATATATTTCCTTTGGGAGTTATTTTACCTTGGTAAACATGGATACTCTTATCAGACTAACAATCATACTGCGAAAATATTTTATTTTTAAATTTGATCAGGAGGCTAAAAATGAAACTTTTAAGCTCCAGTTATAGTTAAAAATTATATCCGTCTTATCTTTAAATTTCCAAATTGTTTTCATGTCTATCAGACGAAACTTTCTGGGCTCAAACCGTCAAAATGCCAGCCTTCATTACCTGTGAATCGATTTCATTTTACGTATTTCCTCATTTAGACTTGTTACTGATTTTTTTTTTATCCAAAACGGTGTCAGGACTCCATATTATAAATACATATCATATCATGATGGATAGATAGATAGATAGATAGATAGATAGAAGCAGCAAGTCAGGGGATGAGATAAGTAGTGTGTAAGCGAGATTCGAGCAATGGTAAACATGCTTACACATTCTTACTCAAGGAATGATTGATAGGCACACGACAGCACCTCGTGACCATACACACATACACACATACACACAGGCTTCTGGAAACTTCACCAATTTATTCCACGTGACACAACCCCGGCTAAAATGAGAATATAGGAACCAGAGCTCAGAAGGAGACAGCCCATAAAGACGAAAGGAGTAGGGAGAAGGTGGCTAGCAATGTAGGACCGGCAGGTAGTGGAGAGAGTGAACAAGAAGAGGGGTCCAGCGCTGCTCGGATTAGACTTTCTCTGAAGATAATAAATCAAGATCAACTCCCTGTATTCATCTTTAACTCCTCCTGCTCTTCACTTAACTCAAGACTCACCTATTACAAGAATTAAGAGTTACATTAAATGGTGGCATCCTACGAGTCTACAAGCCTGCGAGTCCACACGCCTACGAGTCTACGAGTCTACAGTAGCAATGACGAGTTATGAGTGAGGATCAACAATCTCTACGATTAATTACAAATAACAGGTCTACAGTACAACTCTATAATCTTCACGCAACTTCAAGCAACAGCAAGAAGAATAAAAAACAAAACAAAAAGCAAGTAAAGGAAAAGAAAGACCAGAGCAACAAGCACAAAAAAATTCAACACTCTCCCGCCTACCTCCATCGCTGACACAGAGGTCAAGACACACAGCAAAACACCAGAGCCACATTTATAACGCATCTTACCTTTCCTCACCCAGGTTACTCATCGCTACTCAGTAACTCACCACAGCTACCAGTTCTGGAAGCCGACGTCACCATGTGTATCTGCTGAGACGACATCACCATGAGAGTTTGCTGAGACAACGCCACGCCAATCAACGTGTGACTAACACCAGGCACTTCTCACCCACTACTCATTAATCATTATTCACATAGCTCCTACTCATACTCATTTATTTCCACAGTATTGTTGGAAATTCGACGTTCTATGATGAGGTTCGCCTGTGACAACTGTTAAACACTACATGCACCAGGCCATGGAATTTCCTGAGTAATATCGTCCATCAACATAGCCCTAGAATTCATTCAACCCTGCATATCTTCCGAAATCGACAGTGCGTCGACACTCCTCTCAGATCTGTATCAAGTGGGTGTAATTATACCTACTCATTTCTTCTCAGTGCTAATATTAGGTATATGCAACTCCTTTACTTATTTCTATATATACACTTATACACTCACTATCTATCAATTATTACAACTCATTTACTCATCTATTTACTAAAGGATATATACAAAAAAAGTATTTCATAACGCTATACCTTAGCAACATGAGTTCTTTTTAGATAAGTGATATGACAGGGATATTTTTGCCCCCACCCGTGTTAATACCAGGTGATACACAATTAGGAGAGCAGCAAGGCAACATACCCATTGTACAAACCTCAACACAATCTAAAGATCAAGAAACAAATACGTCAGTTCTAGATGATGAGTGGCAAACCTCCTCTGACGTAGCGTGAGGACTTTGTCTCTGACTTGCATACCTTTGAAAATATACTTAACAGGGTTCATCGCTCCGGCAAATCATTTTCCACCATCCCCTCACACAACGACAAACAAATCCAAGTTAAAATAACAGAGCAACCAGTGAAAATGAACACCAGAGATCAAGCTCAGATATTTGTTTATCATGAAGATAAAACTACCCCAAAATTCTCTGCCACAGAGAAAGATCGTACTGACGTCATTTCATTGGTAAATCAGTGCGGACAAATTTACATCAAACGTCATGTCAAAGATGAACAAGAGAAAATTGCTATTTTTCCATCATGCATAAGCCAGGAAAGATGTCCGGCAAGAGACTTACTAAGGTCAGATCGCTCCTCAAGGCTAAGACATATGAATTTAAAACTGAATTTTTGAAGAAATTTTTCTGGAGGTATGAGCTTCTTGCCAGGTATAATCCCAGAATTACAGAAGATTGTAGATCTTGTAAGGGATCACACTACAAATCATGTCCTCAGTGAAATAACTGCTGATGTCTCCACGATCAAAAGGACATTACTAGCTACCTTAGAAAACTCAAACTCGATAACAGATGGAAAGATGTCCCCAGACCTCGTCGTGGACATCATTGGTTATATAGCTGCCTTGTGTAAATTATCTGATAGGACCCTTAAGATTGCCAAGACGATCGCGTACACTCCAGGCATGTGCTTACTAGACTTAACGAACGAGGTAGAAAAGCAGGGATTGTTGAAAATCAAATTCTAGTAGAATGTGTCTGAGACAGTATCAGCTGTGAAAACAGCTACAACTACCCCAAACAGAGAACAACATCAATCGCGAACCGAAGGCAAGCAGAGCAAACACCTAAACGTGTCAAGGGTACAATCACAAACACAAGGCTACAGGCAGTTTCATAAGTTTCCGCGCAGCCCAAGCATATCTCGCGCCACAGACACCACTAAATATGGGAAGTCACCTCGTAGATCACAGTATGTCATTACTGGGCAAAACCAGGACACACTAGGAATGAATGCTTTATCAAAACAAAAGAAGATAGACAAAAGACACAAGGATTTGGTCACTACTGTAGACATCGTAAGTGCCAAGTAACTGCAAAACATTAGAAAAATTAGTTTCTATGTTCAAATCGGGGGAAGACCAAGTCATGACATAAAACGAGCAAACGTAAAGAAAAGCAAGTCTAAACTGCCCCTCTCCCGGTGAACTCGAGGTGCCTGGAACCACTGTCTGACTCTCTTCTTCTTCATTTCTGCAACATTCGCGGCCTTTCATCTAACTTTTGCTCTGTTGAGCACCACCTCTCCTCCTCTAAACCTCACCTTCTTTTTCTAACGGAGACTCAGCTGTCTGAGGCAACTAACAGCAAACCCTTTTCTGTATCCTCCTACTTTCTCTATACTCATTTCAAAGCCAAAGGTGGCTGTTGTGTATACATACGCAACGACTTATCTTGCTCTCGTGTTCCTGAACTTGATTCTTCTGAATTCTCCACACTCTGGCTTCGGCTTTCCTGTCATTCTCTGACTAAATATATCTGTGCTGTTTACTTATCCCCTAATTCTACTGACTATCCAAAATTCTTCGACTATCTTACTTCTACGATGGAACACATTCTGTCCATTTCTGCTTTCTCTGAAATCTCCATTCTTGGAGATTTCAATGTTCACCACCACCTTTGGCTCTCCTCTCCTTTCACGGATCCACCTGGTGAACAAGCCTACATCTTTTCTATCCTTAATGACCTAGAGCAGCTTGTACAGCACCCTACCCGTATCCCTGACCGCCTTGGAGAGAGCTCCAACATATTTGACCTCTTCCTCACAACTAATCCTTCAGCTTACTCTGTTAATCTTTTCTCTCCGTTGGGCTCCTCCGATCACAACCTTATTACCTTAACCTGTCCTATCACTCCGGTACGGCCTGTGGACCCTCCAGGGAAAGGTCGTCTGTGGCATTTTGGAGCCGCAGACTGGGAGGCCCCAGGCAGTACTTCTTTGATTTTCCCTGGAATGATTATTGCTTCCATGGCCGTGAGCCATCTGAGTGTGCCTTGCGCATTACGGAGGTTATTCTCTCGGACATGGAAGCATACATTCTTTTCTCATATCCTTTGACTAATGCAAGAAAGCCTTGGTTTAATCACGCTTGTTCTAATGCTGTCCGCAACAAGGAGAAGGCCTACAAAAGGTACCGGAGCCAACCCACCCCTGAATCACATAATCTTTACGTTTCTGCCCGGAATCGTGCTAAGTCTGTTCTTCGCTCTACTAAAAATAATTTCCATACTAAATGCTCTCAACTCTCCAACTCGAATTCTTCCCGCTCCTTCTGGCACCTTGCCAAAAATCTTTCTAACAACTTTACCTCATCATCCTTCCCTCCTCTTTTCTACTCTGATGGTTCTGTAGCTATTTCTTCTACTGATAAAGCAGATCTCTTTGCACAGACTTTCTCCTCCAATTCCACCTTAGACGATTCCGGTGCTGTTCCTCCATCACTTCCCCCCTCTGACTTCCTCATGGCTGACATTAAAATTTCTTCAGTTGATGTATTTTCTGCCATCACAAGCCTCAGTACTAACAAGGCATATGGGCCTGATGGGGTCCCTCCTGTTGTTCTCAAGAACTGTGCTTCTGTGCTTACACCCTGCCTAGGCAAACTCTTTCGCCTTTGTCTGTCAACATGTACCTTTCCTTCTTGCTGGAAGTTTGCTCTCATTCAGCCAGTCCCAAAGAAGGGTGACCACTCCCAACCCTCCAACTATCGTCCAATTGCTTTAACGTCCTGTATTTCAAAATTTTTCGAGTCAATTCTTAATAGAAAAATTTTAAGGCATCTTTCCTATCACAACCTTCTTTCCGATCGTCAGTATGGGTTCCGTCAGGGACGCTCCACTGGCGATCTTCTCACCTACCTTTCAGACTCCTGGTCATCCTCCTTTCGGGACTTTGGCGAAAGCTTTGCCATTGCACTTGACATCTCAAAGGCTTTCGATCGAGTCTGGCATAAATCTTTAATTTCCAAACTGCCCTCCTACGGTTTCTATCCTTCTATCTGTGCCTTCATCGCTAGCTTCCTTTCTGGTCGTTCTATAGCCGCTGTTGTAGACGGCCATCGTTCTTCTCCTAGATCTATCAACAGTGGTGTTCCTCAGGGCTCTGTCCTATCACCAACTCTCTTCCTTTTATTCATTAACGATCTTCTAAGCTGTACATCTAACCCTATCCACTCATACGCTGATGACTCCACCCTTCACCTTTCCATTCGGTTCCCACAACGCCCATCTCAACAGTTACTTCAAGAAACAAGGGATGAGGCTATGGCACACCTAATGTCTGACTTGGCTCATATCTCTGACTGGGGTAAAAATAATATGGTTGTCTTTAATGCATCTAAGACTCAGTTCTTACACCTATCAACCCGACAAAATCTTCCACAGGTATACCCACTAATTATTAATAATATTCAGCTTAATCCTGCATCATCCTTGAACATGCTTGGGGTTTCATTTACTCGGGACTTATCTTGGAAAGATCATATTACACCTCTTGTAAAATCTGCTTCCAAGAGATTGGGTGTGCTAAGCCGACTCCGCTCTTTCTTTACCCCTGCACAATTGTTGACTACACAGGGGTTTTATCCGCCCCTGTGTGGAGTACAACTCTTATGTGTGGGGAGGCTCCCCACATACAGCTCTTCTCAATAGGGTGGAGTCAAAGGCTTTTCATCTCATTAACTCTCCTCTTACTGACTCCCTTCAAGCTCTGTCTCTTCGCCGCACTGTTGCATCTTTATCTCTTTTCTATCGCTACTTTAATGGTCACTGCTCCTCTGAACTGTCTGCTTGCATTCCTCCACCTCTCCGTCGGGCGCGTAGCACCCGTCTGGCAGCAAACTCTCATCCCTTTTCTGTCCAACTCTCTAATGCAAGAGTTAACCGTTACTCCCAGTCTTTCATTTATGCAACAGGTCAGCTCTGGAACTGTCTCCCTCTGTCTGTATTTCCTGCTGCCTATGATCTCCAGTCTTTCAAACGTAGTGTGTCCAGGCATCTCAAAATGATTGGATCTTGAATTTGGCTCTCTATTGTATTTTGTTTTTCTCTTGGAGGGAACTGTTACTGCGGGCTCATGGCCTTTGGTTCCTTCTTCCTCGCATAAAAAACAAACAAACGTAGGAGGCATGTTGGGAAATGAGTGTATCTTGATACCAGCTGTTTGTGAGGATCAAAACGTTTCCTTATTTTTAGACACAGGCTCTCCAGTGAACTTAGTAACACAAGAAGAAAAAAATAGAAATTTTAGGAATAAGAAAGTAAATTTTCTGGAAGAATCTGATTTAGATTTATATACAGTAGACAGAAAAAAAAATCAGTAAAATGTATGATACGGTTAAACATCAGTTTCACAGAGACTACAAGACCAATCTCTGCATTTTTCTATATCGTTGAAAACTTAGCAATTAAAGCGCATATGTTACTGGGCTTAAGATGCATGAGAACAGAGAAAAGAACTTTACTCCCATAAATGAATGGAATAGACTTTGACAATGAAGTCATAGAGGAAATACCGTCAGAGCCCTCACCAATTAGTAAAAGAGAACAAAAAAGAATTGGTAATATTAAAAGCTTAGTCATACACAGATGAGTGTATAGATCCACTCACACCACCAGCCCTAGCCTCCATGATTAAAGACCCAGATAACAGTACTAATTTATCAGTTTTTCCCGCCCATCTCACCAATGATTTAGTTATAACACCTAATTCCTATATGAAAGTTACCATAAAAAGCAAATTACGGAATAGTACTGTTCTTGTCTTAGAAGAATTATGTAAAGTAAAAGGATTGTCAATAGAAAATGCATTATGTCAGATGAACAACGAAGGACAAACTCAGATATTCATAATTAATCACATGAATAGGGAAGTACACTTGCATAGTTAATATCGAAAAATGTCCCTCCCCTGTGAAGGAAATAGTTATAGCTGGAGTGACAAGTGAGATAAAATCTACGGATAGAGAAAGCATAAAAGAGAATTTAATTCACTCAGGTGAATTTGATGAAGAAAATGATTTCTTAACCCTGTTGGAGACACACAGGGACTCCGTAGCATTACCCGTGAACAATTAGGGTGTACTAACCTGATTAATCATAACATTAATGTGCACCCTGAAACACAACCAATCTTCGTACCAGCCTACCACATCCCACAAGCTCAGCGTGCACTTGCAAATAAGTATGTCGATGAAATGTTAAAACTTAGAATTATTGAACCATCAGTCTCTCCATGGAATACCCCCTTATTCTTCGTGCCCAAACGAACACAAGTATTAAGTTGACCTCACCTAAGTTTGAAACTATGCAACTGATCAATGAAACAATGAAGCCCTGGGAAGATTTGAGTCTGAGTATGTTCAACCCATATTATGTGTATAGCCCAGCACCTACTGTCTTTATAATCTTCTGTATTGTATTTGCAATAGTACTGTTCGCAATGCACAGAATGCATGCAAGAATTGCAAATTTGGAGTCAGTATTTAGCATACAAGCCAACCCCCCTGTATGAAGTGTACATATATTGTATATGGTATTAATTTTATATTAAAAAAAAAAAAGAAGAATAAGAAGAATGACCCATGATATAAAAGTATACAAGTAACATTATTTCAATATGAAATATTAATAACTTACCATAATCTTCACTTTGATCTATTTTTTGTTTTTGTTTTGCATATATGCATTTTACTATTATACATACACATTTTACAAGATGTAATACAATAACCAATTTAACCATATGCATTTATGTATACAACTTGTTTAAAATGTATTATTACTGAATCATTATAATATTATACCTATACAATATTATAATCAATATATGTATTAAGAGTTAGGAAGAAGACTATTATGTATTAATAGATTAGAATATGTCAATGATGATTGCTGTCGGAGGACCTCCAGCGGCGTGACCAAGCAATGTCAGGACTCCATATTATAAATACAAATCATGATAGATAGCATGATGGATAGACAGATAGTTAGATAGATAGATAGAAGCAGCAAGTCAGGTGATGAGATAAGTAGTGTGTCAGCGAGATTCGAGCAATGGTAAACATGCTTACACCCTCAAGGAATGCTTGATAGGCACACGACAGTGCCTCGTGACCATACACACACATACTCACACACAGGTTTCTAGAAACTTCACATCAGTTTATTCCACATGACACAACCCCTGCTAAAATGAGAATAAAGGAACCAGAGCTCGGAAGGAGACAGACCATAGAGACGGAAGGAGTAAGGAGAAGGAGGCTAGCAACGAAGGACCGGCAGGTAGTGGAGAGAGTGAACAAGAAGAGGGGTCCAACTAGACTTACTTCGTATATTAAGTCTTTGTAATACATACACTGCTCAAATCAAGATCAACTCCCTGTATTTATCTTTAACTCCTGCTCTTCAATTAACTCGACTCACTTGTTACAAGAATTAAGAGTTACATATATAAAAATGTTGGTTACACAGCTTTAACAACGGTATTTTTTCACCCTAAGAAATATTATCTGAATTTTAGATAGAAGTGGGAGTGTTTCTCAGCTAATTAGAGTGCATTTGTGGATGTTGCATAATTAGTGATTTCTCCCTCGATTATACGGTTTTTTTTTTATCAATCAATTATAATAGTTTTGAATTATTACCATAAAACGACTTAACCATTTATTTATCTGAAGTTACCACTACAAATGAAAAGTCACAAATGAACCTGTACCTAAGGTAAAAATCAAAATAATCTCCAGACGACATTTATACAGTTCATTCATTGTTCCTTCAACCTGCATTTTTTTGTAGCTGCCATGCAGTATATGTCTACGGATATGAAGATTTGTCATAAATGGTAATTTTATATCTCGCTATTGCAATGGTATTTATAAATTCTCGTATAAATGTTTGGGTTAGAGTCAAAAGCTCATTCATATTCCTTTTCACGAGGTATCAAATTTTCGAGAGATTTTACCTAAGGAATTGCTGCTAATAATGCAACACGAACATTTATAATGTGGAAATATATATATATATATATATATATATATATATATATATATATATATATATATATATATATATATATATATATATATATATTTACCATCAGACATAAGGCTCAACGTAATTTTACAGTGCTTCTACATATGTTGAAGTTGCATATTTAGCGATTTCTACCAAAAATAAGTTTATACAGAAATCACTCCAGTAAAATCGTTTTGCACTACCCTCAAAGGCGTAATTAATTCATAATTGGCACTACCTTGTATCTGTGAAGTCAAGGCTAAGATGAATTAATAAAAAGTCAATAGATTCATCGAAAATTAAAATCCCAGCTAATCTCAACACGGCGGACACAACAGTTCTGGTCGACGCTCCTGCAACATGATTTTTTTTAGAACCATCACGAACAATCAAATTGCGTATATGAGGAACCACGTAAATTCAAATTCAAATTCAAAAGATTTCATGACAAAGATTTACATCAAAAGGGGTGTATTAGCATGTTAATACACCCACCAACACAGTAATATATATATATATATATATATATATATATATATATATATATATATATATATATATATATATATATATATATATATATAATTTAAGACTATATCAATATTCATATTCGTTGCATCCCTAGCCAGTTTCATGGTCCCCAGAAAAACTTTACAAAGTATCCATGCCCTTCTATCACATTTACTAATTCATTACATTGAGCAACTAAGTGTCGACAGGTCTTTTACTATTAAGGGCAAACAAGGCACTTTGAGGTTCCGGGTTACCGTCTTGGCCAGCGTTGCCAACGTTCTGTGATGTACCTCGCGGCAGTACACATTATTTGTAGTTACATAACTGTAATAATTGCAGTCCTGACATATGCTGCGGTCGATGATATGATGTGCCATGCCACTAGCTTATGGAGACCTTTTGCTTTTTTTGTTTGTAGTTTGTGGTATTTTGACATTTGTAGTAACACATACTTATTTTCATTTGTTTATGTGATTTTTTTTTGTATGTATTGATTTTCTATAGTTTGTTTTTCTTCGCTTGTGTACGCTTTTTCTATGTTGTTCATGGTTGCATAATTACTGGCTAATTTCCTTGGGATACTTTTTTAAAGTTTAGTTTATATTGCAGATATTTTTGAAAATGATATTATATAGTCCCATATTCTATTTTATATAAAAAAAAGTATATATATATATATATATATATATATATATATATATATATATATATATATATATATACAGTATTAACTATATACACTGACTTGTTGTTCACTTGTACCTATCGTGGGCAATATATGTGTCAGCACTGTGTGGAAATCATTGTCTTCACGATTGTGTTGAAGATGTTCACTCTTGCTAACGTCATTTGTGTTGGCCATTTTTTTTTTCTGGTTTTCCTTGTAACTTAATTTGTCTGTTTCCACTATGTAGCTTTAATTAATAAATGTTAAATACAATTCTTTTAATCGCTCACTGAGTAACTGTGATGGTATATTTTCTTTATTACTTTGTAGATAAAATAATGTATAGCTGTATGTATGAAACACGTATTTTATATAGGTATAAATGGTAACACTCGTTGGTATTAAATAAATGTTATAATAAATGAATGAATATATAGTGTAGAATATTTATTGTTGGTGATTAGTGTTTGAGTTATGCAGACAACTGAAGTATGTGTATTTAAGCTGTAATTATACAGCACGTTTTATATGTTTGTGCAGAAGCTTATTGTCTATCACTGTGTATTGTATAAATGAAGTAACTATGTAACTCACTAATTTTTACCGTGGTGGGAATGGTGTGAGTGGTGGTGCAGGTGGTGTGTTGACCGACGTGGCGTCTTTTCAGCAAGCACGCATGATGACGTCGACTTCCCACGCTGGTAGCTGTGGTGAGTGAATGAGTACCGATGAGTAACTTGAGTGAAGACGAGTAAGATGAGTTGTGAATATGGACTTGGTATTTGCTTCGTCGTCTTGACCTCTTC
The DNA here is from genome assembly GCF_032717465.1 of Coenobita brevimanus. NCBI lineage: Eukaryota > Metazoa > Arthropoda > Malacostraca > Decapoda > Coenobitidae > Coenobita > Coenobita brevimanus. The sequence goes on along the minus strand of NC_137065.1, from coordinate 20,475,804 downwards.
ACTCCTGCGTGAGCGGTGGAGGTTGGGTGTATGTACCAGAGAGAGGAGGGTGAGGTCTGGTGGTTATGAGTTATGAGTCGTGTCTCACTCTTCGTTTTTGTTTTTCTTTGTCGATGTTTTCTCGGTCCTTTTCTCTTGTGATTTACTCGTTGTAGGATGAAGACTGCCGCTACTTGTAGGTGCGTGTAGAAGATTATACAGACGACTCGTAGAGTTGTTACTTGTAGTTGATTGCAGATGGTTGTAGTTCGTTGGTTCGTAGAAATTTCAAGATTGTATCAATATACTGTATTGTTAAACTACTTGCAAGGCGTCCTGTGACCTCTTCACCTCTACATCAGCGTGATGATCGGGGAGACGGAGGGGCTGGTTGGAGAGAACTGTCAGGAGCTGGTTGTAAGTTGTTGGTTGTGAGAGGTATTCTTTTCAATCGATATTTTGTAGGAATTCACTGTTGATTCGTAGACGAGGTTCGTATACGTTCGCTGCTACCAAATGTCATAAAAAACTTTGTAATTACTTGTAGAGAAGTTATATATATATTAGACTTGTGGACGAGCGGTTGTTATACTTGAGTAGCTTTGTAAGTAGATAATCTTCTTTCCCATTTGTCATTCAATGACAAGGAGAGGTAAAGAATAGTATGGAACTATTTTTATTTGTCTTGGAAATATTAACAAGTCTCTCATACAGAGCGAAGTATAGAGTCCTGGGAGCTATCTCCCTGTCTCGCTCTCTCTGTCTCTCTCTCAAATTGCTAAGCCCTTCTCCCTGTGACCTGTCTGTTCTATGGCTAGCTTCCTTCTCAGCTCTCTTTCCTAAATTCTGGTGAAACAGGAGACGTATCACGTGTGTTCCCTGTGATTGGAAAGTTCTAGAAGCCTGTGTGTGAGTATGTGTGTATGTGTGTGTATGGTCACTAGGAGCTGTCGTGTGCCTATAAAGCATTCGTTGAGTTAAGAGTGTGTAAGCATGTTTAGCATTGCTCGATTCTTGCAGACAGTACCTTCTCATCATCCGACTTCCTGCTTCTATCTATCTATCTATTTATCTATTATGATTTGTAATTATAATATGGAGTCCTAACACCATTATCCATTTGCATCATTGTTTCTCTACAACGATTTTCACCCCGATTTTTGTCCAATTACTTTGAGCTTTTCGTAGCAATTTGCTCCAACCCTGAACACTGTTTTTTTTCCGTAGTTCTGTTACGATTCTGCTTAGGGGCATCTAAAATACCATCAACCACAGAAAATAAATCATGAAATTTGTTTTCATCATTACCATGACCATTAACATATTTATAATTTCTATACCACTCGCCAGTCTTCTGTATGAATGCAGCTTTTATTATATGTTTTCAAGTTATACCTTTTTCGTCTTTTATTATGAGATGTCTTACTTATGCCTAAAGAAACTTCAACTGCAAAGTGATCACTCACAAGTTCACCAACAACAAAAGCATCACGTATATATTCACACATGTTAAAAAGTAGGGCATAATCAATCCTGCCACCTCTTGCATGTATGGGTTCTCCGTTCCCTAAGACTCGTACATTCTCTAATGAATTAAGGATGTTATTCAGTATAAGACCATTCCTATTTTGACGATCTCTGCTTCCCAAATTATGATGTCGGGCGTTCAGATTACCTACCAATAAACAACACTCATCAAAAATACACAGGCAAATTCTCGAGATCTAACTTGCCTGCATGTACAGTACATACATATTGATTATGTAAAGCACACTATCCGGCAAATGTAACAACACACAGACATTGAGTACCATTGATTGCCATAGCTGTAAATATATCAGAAGGAATACAGTTCTTAACCAATGTCATCAGACCTCTTGTATTATTTGTATTATCTGCTTGCAGTTCAAATCTTTGATATCTTGCTAGCTGAAAACCTATACCAATAATACCAACCTCTTGGAAAGTTTGTGACTCTTCGGTCTAGTAATATGTAAATCATGAGATTTGGTTAAAGTTATTGTGCTAGTTGAAGGCAGGAGAAGTCAAAAATGAATACAGGGAGTTGATCTGGATTTATTATCTTCAAGGAAAGTCTAAGTTGAGCAGAGTATGTATTACACAGGAACATAATTTACTAAGTCTCGTCGGACCTCTCTTCTTATTACTTTTCTCCACTACCTGTCGGTTATATGGCTAGCCCCTTCCTAATCTCTGATTCCTACATTCTCGTTTAGCAGGGGTAGTGTCACGTGGGCTACACTGTCGTGGAAGCTTCTAGAACCCTGTATGTCTGTGTGTATGTAGTGCTTCCGGTGTCTGCTAGCACAAGTTTATTAAGCATTTGCTGAACTCATATCCTTTTGGTCGATTCTCACTGACACAATTCCTATCTCACACCCTGGCTTGGTGCTTTTATCTATCTATCTATCTGTCTATCTATGAGTTGTATTATTATGGAGTCCTGACATCGCTCGGTCAAGCCTGCTGGCGGTCCTCCGACAGCAATCATCATTGACATATGCTGATTTATTAATACATAACATTGATTATAATAGTGCATAGATATAATATTCATGTTAATATTGCAATGATCCAGTAATATTACATTTTAAACAAGCAGTATATATAATTGAACAAATGCAATATGGTTAAATTGGTTATTGTATGACATATTGTAAGATGAGTATGTATAACAGTCATATGCATACTATCTATCTATCTATCTATTGCCAGACGTCTCAATCCCGTTTGGGGTGGCCACAAACAAATCGCCTCTCTCTTCGTCAGTCTTTCACCCTCCATCCTCTCCACCTGGCCAAACCACCTCAGTGTGTTCCTCATAACGCTTCATATCACATCCACATCCACTCCACAACGCTCCTTTATATACTCATTCGTCAGCCTGTCTCTCCATGTGACTCCACAGGTTCCTGTTAAATAACTCATTTCCACTGCTCTCACGCTTGACGTGTCCTTCCAACACCGTCAAAGCTTCACTCCCATACGTTAGAGTTGGTATCACAGTACTGTCATGTAGTAACTTTTTCACTTCCATGCTCACTTCCCTGTTTCTTATCACTGCTTTCAAAGACCCAGCAACCTTTCTTCCCTGCTGTACCCTTTCAAGCACTTCACGCTCCAAACCTCCATCCTTACTCATCACACTACCCAAGTACTTAAACGTACTCACATTTGCAATTCCTCACCATCCAACCTTGCTGTACATTCACTGACCACTTCTCTCAAAGACCATCACTATACTCTTCCCTACATTCACCTTTTGATTCCGTTTCTTACACACTTTCCCAAACTCATCCACATGCATACATGCAAAAAAAAAAAAAAAAAAAATTCTGTTATTATGGTAAGAGCTATTAATATTTTGTATAGAGATAATGTTACTGGTATACTTCTATATTATTCATTTTTTTAAAAATAAAATTAATACTATATACAAAATATGTACACTTCATTCAGGGAGGTCTACTTGAATTCGACTCCGTTTGCAATTCTTGCATGCATTCTGTGCATTGCGAACAGCACTATTGCAAATATAATACAGTAGATTATACAGTAGGTGCTGGGCTATACACAATACGGGTTGAACATACCCAAACTCAAATCTTCCCAGGGCTTCATTGTTTCGTTGATTAGTTGCATAGTTTCAAACTTAGGTGAAGCCAGCTTAATACCTGTGCTCATGTTTAAGTCCATATTAGGTAGTAGGTCGAAATGTTTGTGTGTATGAGGATGACGTAGTGATTGATGGTGGATAAAGTAGACATGGATGGTGTAAATACCGCATAGTAGTCTGGTGCTATGTATAATCCTGATGCTGATATATGAGTGATGCTGAAATATGACAGACTATGTAAACTGATGTGTTATGAGTGTCCGATGCGTTGATGATGTACAAGCTTATCTGGAGCAAAAGTGAAGTTGCAATGATGATGAATAGTCATTTCTGATGATAGCCATTTCACAAGGGACTGTATCAGTAGGCTGAAACGTGAAAATGTACGCAGGACAAAGGTGAACAGCATGTAAGGAAGTACGGCACTTTCGTTCAATCGTTGATTCACTGGGGAAATTGACAGTGTTCCGTCTCCTGGAGACCATGATGAGTTCGGTGTCTGTGTTGATGTTGATGATGACCAAAGTGTTATTATTCTTAGAAAGGCAGGGGTGTATTTGGTATCCTGTGAACAGGTTACATGAACTACTACTGATGTTGGTGTTATTGCTTCTAAATATGGTTAATATTCCATGAAATCCCTACTTCGGAACAAAGGCCTCTATTTATGTTCATGTATGCCTTGACTAATTATCTGACGTAGCTCAGGAACTGGAAGTAAGGCAATTGTGATCTTGCCATTACCGGCATTCGAAATTCCTTGCATAAGTGCCCTGTAACGAAATATAGTGTTGTCTAATTGGAGTAGAATTGTGTCAATGTGTTCCCTGATGATGGAGAAGTGTTGGAAAAGTGTTATGTTCCCTTCCATGGCATTTATTTTATCTACGCTTTGGAGAGCTATGTTTTCCGCCTTTTTCTGATTTTTCATGATTGTCTTCATTGCTGAGTTATGCCCGACGATGAATTTATCTTGGTATGTTAATATCTGAGCTATTTTATTAAATTTGTTTATTTCTTGAAGGCCTTGGCGAGTACCTGTAATGTTGTTCGTGGCGCTCAATACCTCCGTTCCATGAGATGGGAGATCTTGGATCATGAACATAGTTGACAGCCTGTTCTATCTTCCATTTCGCTAACCACTATTTCATCCACTTCCTGTGTATGTGCCTGTGAAACATAGTCTACTACCATGAAGTCCAGGGTCCTCATGGGTTTGGCGATGTTCTCTAGATAAGAAGGTAATTCGTATAAGTAATCCAAACTGATTTCAGTACGCATGACATCTTTTACGATTGAAATCGTGGCCGTTGGAGCTATGAGGCATCCTTGCCGTTCTGTGTGTTGGAGGTCTAAGTGAGCATATCCTTGCTATGTAGAGGAGATTCCATAGCATAAGTCCCTTCATCGTTACCTACCGACAAAGAAATATATATATTAATTTTCTAATATGATCATGCTGTGGTCGATGATAGTACGGAGAACAATAACTTTTTTGTTATTCCATTTATATGAGTTTAAATCGATATAAATCATGTAAATGGTGTACTGTAGATTTTTCTGGAAGTTGCACATATGTTTGATTGTTTGGTTTGACCTAAATTATTTTTTTGATTATTGTTGTTTTCTTGATTGGTTTCATGAGTTACGTTCGTTTGTTCGGTGGTATCTGAGGCTGTATAATTATTGGATAGTTCCCTTGAAACACGTTTTAAATGGTCAATATGAACTTGTTTCTCTTGGCCACTTGACAGTGACTTAATTTTTTTTATTTGCTTTTATGTTAATTACTCTGTATGGGCCCTCAAATTCTGGGGATAATATATTGTCTCTCGTAATGTCTCTTAAGCTGATAGGCGAGTCTCTTGCATTTTTATTAAATGCCTCCGTCATTTCTTCCTTGTACATCATTTTTCTTTTTTTTTTTACTCTTTTATGTATGTCCTGGAGTTCACATAACGGAGTTTAGAGTAATCATCGTAGTTGTATATGGGCAGATTTTCACCTTCTAGAATTTCATATGGTAGTTTTTTATTATTTCCATATATAATGAAATTTGGTGTGTCTCCTATAGATTTATTTTTAGATCCATTAATTGAGGCTTCTACTCTGGGAATCCAATCATCCCAGCTTGGATCATTATCACTGAGAATGTGTCGTAGTACATCTAATATTTTTTTGTTTTGTCTCTCTACTAACCCATTAACCTTTTTGATATTGTATTGTTTACATATTTCTTATATCAGAATTAAATTCACCTCCATTATCGTTTATTAGTACCTTCGGGGCAGTAAAGCGACATATTACATTCTCTACAGTATTATTGCCTTTGCTACTGTCTCTGCTGTTTTATCCTTAATTTGGGGCTAAAATTACATAACGGGAGAAATGATCCGTTGCTACGAATTGGTGTTGGTTATTATTGTATGATAATGGTATCTTTAGTAAATCAACCACTACAACGTCCTACGGTTGATGTAGTACAGGGTAATTACCCATCGGTGCAGGTGTGATTGGGTATCCTTTGTGTTTTGCACATGATCCGCATCTGTCTATATGATTGTTTATATCTTATCGCAATGATGGCCAGTAATATAACAATTGGTCTTGTTTGAATGTCCTATCCTTCCCACGATGTCCTGCATGTGGGCTATCGTGTATCGTTTGTAATACTTGGGATATCATGTCAATAGGTACTACCAATTGTTTATTATTTCGTCGGCGTTTTGGTTGTCCTGGCTTGATCCTGTATAAGGCATTACTGATTACTGTGAATTGTTCTAGTGGTACATGTAGTTTGGGTAATTGTATGTCATCTCCACTTTCTTACTTGTATATAACTTTAGACCATGTTGGATCAAGTCTTTGTGCTTTAGCGATTTCATCGTGGTTTGGGATGTCTCCTTTGAGATCTAATGCAGCGACATGAATCGTCTTTGGGTTCCTAGATAATGTATCGGCTACTAGATTCATTTTGCCTTGTATATAGTGCATAATTATGTACATTGTAGTTTTCGACTGTACATTTCCATCTTGCTCTCCTCCCAGAAAGGAGTTTTTCTTTAAACATACACACTAGAGGTTTATGGTCGGTGAATAAGTGTATTTCGTAACTATATACCAAATCTCGAAACTTTTTAAATGCAAAAACCACTGCAAGTGCCTCTAAGTCTGTAATGCAATAATTTTTCTCTGCACCTTTTATTTGTCTGCTGGCAAATGCAATTGGTTGATTCTGTCCTCTTTTATCTTCTTGCATCATTACAGCCCCTAATCCTTTAACTGATGCATCTGAACAAATAATAAATGGTTTTGTGAAATCCAGATATGCCAAACATGGTGCATTTGTAAGTTTATTTTTTAATTTTGTAAATGCTTGTTTTTGTTCTTCCATTTGGAATATAGCATCTTTTCCGAGTACTTGGAACAGAGGAAAGGCTATATGAGAGAATTGTTCTATGAAAAACCTATTGTACCCTGCTGGACCTAAAAATTGTCTAACTTCTTCAGTCGTAGTGGGTTCAGGGTAGTCTCACTGCATGTATTGTCATCGGAGGTGTGAATACCTTCAACACTTAATCTGTGGCCTAAGAATTTTATTTCCTTAAAGCAAAATTTGCATTTAGTAAGCTTAATTTTTAAAACCAGCATCACCAAGCTTTTGTAAGAGTAGGTCTAATTTCTGGAGACGTTTGTGATATCATTTTTCGTTGCGATGATAATCATCAAGATAAACAAATATTCCTTGTCCTAAAATTCCGGACAATACGTAATTCATAAGATGCTGGAGTGTGTCCGGGGCTGTCTTCAGTCCCATTGGCATTCTCCTGTACAGATAATGTCCTGTATTTGTGGAAAATGCAGTGTATTTATGTGACTCCTGATCAAATCGATCGTGGAAAATACATTATTCTCTGGTCCAATATACTCTAGGATGTCACTTAATGGCATGGGAAATCGTTCCAGGATTGTGTGATTGTTTAGTTTACGGTAATCTACTGCCGTACGCATTTCTCCATTTCGTTTGGGCATGAAGAATAATGGGGCATTCCATGGGGAGACTGATGGCTCAATAATTCCAAGTTTTAATATTTCATCGACATACTGGTTTGCGAGCATATGTTGAGATTGTGGGACTCGATAGGCGGGTACGAAAATTGGTGGTGTATCTGGGTGCACGTTAATCTTGTGATTAATCAGGTTAGTACACCCTAATTGTTCTCCGGGTAATGCTACGGTGTCACTATGTTTTTCCAACAGGGTTAACAAATCATTTTCTTCATCAAATTCACCTGAGTGAATTAAATTCTTTTATGCTTTCTCTATCCGTAGATTTTATATCACTTGTCATTCCAGCTAAAACTACTTCCATCACGGGGGCGAGACATTTTTCAATATTAACTATACGTCCCGTTTTTCAACTGTACTTCCCCATTCATGTGATTAATAAGGAATATCTGAGTTTGCCCATCGTCGTTCATCTGACATAATGCGTTTTCTACTGACAATCCTTTTACTCTACATAATTCTTTTAAGACAAGAACAGTACTATTCTGTAATTTGCTCCTTATGGTAACCTGCATATAGGAGTTAGGTGGTATATCTAAATAATTGGTGAGATGGGTGGGAAAAACTGATGAGAGTACCATTACCTTGGTTTCTAGTCCTGGGAGCTGCGGGGGGGGGGGGGAGAGTGAATCTATACACTCATCTGTTTGTATATGTTTGTTTAAGCTTTTAATATTACCAATTCTTTATGGTTCTGTTTTACTAATCGGTGAGGACTCTGATGGTATTTCTTCTATGAATTCATTATCAAAGTCTATTCCATTCATTTGTGGGAGTAAAGTTATTTTCTCTGTTCTCACGTATCTTAAGCCCAGCAACATATCAGCTTTTATTGCTAATTTGTCAACAATATAAAAAAAATGCAGAGATTGGTCTTGTTGTCTCTGTGAAACTGATGTTTAACCGTATCATACCATTTATTGCAATTTGTTTGTGAGCTACCGTATATGTCTAAATTAGATTCTTCCAGAAAAGTTTCTTTCTTCTTATTTCTAAAAATTATATATATTTTTTTCTTGTGTTATTAAGTTCATTGTAGAGCCTGTGTCTAAAGCCGCATTTTCTCGGGCCACTTTGGTCCGGTTTAGATCGGTCTGGACTCATAAATGATCGCGAGAACGGGCTAATGTTGGTCCGATCCCATCTGAGCCTGCTATTGGCTGCATGAGTGACTGGGCGTGGCCTAGAAGAAAGTAAACAAATGTCGGGGGATGGCGCTGATTAAACAAATTTCATGCTTCCCCTCGATTTTTATCTCGGTCATTAATCTATCTATCTATCTATTGCCAGACGCCTCAATCCCGTTTGGGGTGGCCACAAACAAATCGCCTCCAAGTCGCCCTGTCCCCCGCCATTTCACTCCCCTGCTCCCAACTCACACCCCCCTCTCTCATATACCTCTCCACCCCATCTCTCCATCTCATCCTCGGCCTCCCCCTCCCTCTTTCCCCCTCCACCTCACTCACATACACTCTTCGTCAGTCTTTCACCCTCCATCCTCTCCACATGGCCAAACCACCTCAGTGTGTTCCTCATAACGCTTCCTATCACATCCACATCAACACCACAACGCTCCTTTATATCCTCATTCGTCAGCCTGTCTCTCCATGTGACTCCACAGGCTCCTCTTAAATAACTCATTTCCACTGCTCTCACTCTTGACTTGTGTCCTTCCAACAACGTCCAAGCTTCACTTCCGTACGTTAGAGTTGGTATCACAATACTGTCACGTAGTAACTTTTTCACTTCCATGCTCACTTCCCTGTTTCTTATCACTGCTTTCAAAGAACCAGCAACCTTTCTTCCCTGCTGTACCCTTTCAAGCACTTCACCTTCCAAACCTCCATCCTTACTCATCACACTACCCAAGTACTTAAACGTACTCACATTTTCCAATTCCTCACCATCCAACCTCGCTGTACATTCACTGACTTCACCTCTCTCAAAGACCATCACTTTACTCTTCCCTACATTCACCTTTAGATTCCGTTTCTTACACACTCTCAAACTCATCCACCAAGCCTTGCAGCTCCCCTTCGTCTTCACTCAACAACACGGTATCATCTGCAAACAACAGTACAGGGAGTTTCCAAACACTATCCTCTCTCACCAGGGCCACTCCAACATCCACTACCCTACCTTGTACCTCTTTTATTACCCCATCCATGTACAGATTGAACAACCATGGAGACATGACACATCCCTGTTTCAACCCAACTTTCAAAGAGAAAAATTCACTTAGTTCACCATCCACACGCACTGCAGCCTTCGCACCATCGTACATACTCTTCACAGCATTCAACAACTTCCCATCTATTCCATATATTCTTAACACTTTCCACAATCCTTGTCTATCCACCCTGTCATATGCTTTCTCCAAATCCATGAAAGCCGCATACAACTTCTTTCCCTTCTCTAGAAACTTTTCCACTAAAGATCTGAGAATGAATATCTGATCTACACAACCTCTCCCCTTCCTAAAGCCTCCCTGTTCTTCTCCAACTAATTTCTCTGTTCTTTCTCTAACTCTGTCAGTAAGTATCCTACCATACACTTTTCCTATTATACTAAGAAGACAAATGCCCCTATGATTACCACACACTTCTTTTTCCCCTTTTCCTTTGTACAAGGGAATAATTATACCTGACTTCCAATCCTCCGGGACTCTACCTTCCTCCCAGGCCAATCTGCACATCTTCCACATCCATTCTACTACTATCTCTCCCCCATGCTTCAGCATTTCACCACACACTCCATCAATTCCTGGGGCTTTCCCTGATTTAACTTTCTTCATTGCTTCCACAACTTCTATCCTACTGATTTCTTCCTGTCTTCTCACCTCCCTCCTTCTCCCAGCCATTCCCCAGCCACTTATACTTGCATTACTTCCATTCTCCACGTTCAACAATTCCTTAAAGTGTTCTCTCCATCTGCTCACTTTTTCTCCCTTCTCCACTAGTAATCTACCATTTTTATCTTTCACTCCCCTGCTAACTTCACTTCCACCCTGTCTTACTCTTTTCACCTCTTTCCAGAACATTTTCTTACAGTCCCTCCACTTTACACTCAAATTCCTTCCAAATTCCTCATCCACTCTCTTCTTACTCTCTCTTACTAATTTTTTCACCTCTCTCTTTCTTTCTACATATAACTCTCTCTTCCGCCTCTCAACTTCTTCCACGTCCCTATTTCTCATCCATTCATTGTATGCTTTCTTCTTTTGTGCCACAGCCCGTTTCACCTCTTCAGTCCACCACGCTGTTCCTTGCACCCCCCTCCGTCTTCTCTTCCTTCCACACACCACATCACATGCTACACATATTTCTTCTGTAAATATTCTACACACACCTTCCACGTCCCCCATCTGCTCCAACTCATATTTGCCCAATCGTTCCTCCACTTTTCTCTTATACTCTGCCTTTTTCTCATCCTCTTGTAACCTTTCCACTCTCCTTGCAACTACTCCTTCCTCTCGTCTTTCCCTTCTTCTATTCCTCCATCTTACTTGAACTTTAACTCTGGCCACCACCAAGTAGTGGTCAGAAAGTCCACTCCCCCAACTTCTATAAACGCTTGCATCCAATATACATCTTCGCATCCTTTCATCCACACACACATAATCAATCATTGCCTTCCTTTCACTCAATTCACCACCCACCCTTCTCATCACTCGCCATGTATACCTGTGGATCATTTTATGCCTGAAGAGGGTATTGGCTATCACCAACCCCCTCCCAGCACAAATGTCCACTAACGCACTCCCATTCTCATCTATCTCAGCAGGCACACCCCACTCACCAACTATTCCATCCACCTTCACATTCCCAACTTTACCATTCATATCACCAATCAAAAACACTCTATCATTCCTTCCAAACTTTTCCATGCACACTTCTACATTTGTCCAGAACTCTTCTCTTACTCTTCTATCACGATCTTGCGTTGGCGCATACACACACACAATCGCCCACATTTGCATTCCATTAATGCTTTAATAATATTATTTCGTGCGATCTGTAGTAATACAAAGCCTCTACTTTATGGCAAGATTTATTTGGATCATGGGCTCTGCTAGCGTTAAAATTGTAATTTAAAGCAAACCTTACTACATAGTCCGCGATTGTTGACCATCGATGTTTACACCCTGCCACGGACGCTCCTCGCCTTCTTCTTGGCTGTTGCTGACGCACATACATTTGTGTGCAGACCGGTCTCGCCTAGGCTAGCTTTTGGGGCAGGACTGCTTTGGACCTGTCTCTGTCTGTACTGGTCTAATTGTCTCCCCAGAACAGCAATAAGACCGGTCTAAAAGCCTCGCGAAAACACGGCTAAAAAATAAGGAAACGTTTTGATCCTCACATACAGCTGGTATCAAGATACACTCACTTCCCAACATGCCTCCTATGTGAATTTTAAACTTGCTTTTCTTTGCGTTTGTTCGTTTCTTGTCGTGACTTGGCCTTTCCCGGATTTGAAAATGGAAACTAATTTTTTTCTATTGTCTTGCAATTACTGGTACAAGGCCCTTGGCGTCGATGATGCCTACAGTAGGGATCAAATCCTTGTGACTTGTTTTGATAAAGCATTCATTCTTTGTGTGTCCTGGTTTTGCACAATAATAACATAGAATGGACCTATCTCCCTACCGTGATCTGTGAGATGTCTTCCCATATTTAGTGGTGTCTGTGGCGCGAGATCTGCTCAGACTGTGCGGAAACTTACGAGACTGCCTGTGGCCTGGTGTTGGAGATCGTTGCCTCGATGCGTTTGGTTGTTTGCTCTGTCTGCTTTCGGGTCGCAATCGATTTTGTTCTCTGTTTGGGGTAGCTGTAGCTGTTTTCACAGCTGATACTGTCTCAGACACTCTCATTCTACTAGAATGCGATTGTTTTGATCACCCCTGCTTTGCTACACTGCATCTCTACCTCGTTCATTAAGTCTAGTAAGCACATACCTGGGGTGTAGGTCTGGGGACATCCTTCCATCTCTTGTTATCCAGTCTGAGTTTTCTAATGTAGCTAATAATGTTCTTTTAATGGTGGAGACATCAGCAGTTAGTTCGCTGAGCACATGATTTGTTGTGTGCTCCCTTACAAGATTTATAATCTTATGTAGTTCTGGGATTATACCTGGCAAACAGTTCATGGGCTACCTCTAGAAAATTTATTCAAAAATTCAGTTTTAAACTCATCCTATGTCTTAGCCCGGAGAAGCTTATCAGACTTAAGTAAGTCTCCTGCCGGGCATCTTTTCTGATTAATCCTAGAGGAAAAAATAGCAAAATTCTCTTGTTCATCTGTTATATGCCTTTTTACGAAGATCTGTTCACACTGATTGATCAATGAAATAACATCAATACGATCTTTTTCTGTGACGGAGAATTTTTGGGCAGTTTTATCCTCATGATAAATGTAAACATGAGGTGAGGATGTTTGATCTGTGGTATTGGTTGCGTTATTCATTTTCACTGGTTGCTTTGTTAATGTAACTTGGACTTGTTTATCGTTGTGTGAGGGAATAGTGGAATAGGTTTTCCCTGAACGATGAACTCTGTTCAGTATATTTTCATAGGAATGCAAGTCAGAGGCAAAATCCTCACTCGCTACATCAGAGGGGTTTGCCAATCATCATCATTATCGTCTAGAATTGAGATATTTGTTTCTTTGTCTTTAGAGTGCGGTGAATTTTGTGGGGTGGGTGTGTTGCCCTGGTGCTCTCCTGATTGTGTATCTGCAGTGGGTGCTAACTGTGTATCATCTGTTACTAACAGGGGTGGAGGTGAAAACATTCCTGTCATATCACTCAGCTAAAAAGAATTCATGTTGCTAAGGTATGGTGTTATGAAATACGTCTTTTGTTTATTTCCTAACTAAATAGATGAGTATATGAGTTGTAATGAATGATATAAAGTGAGTGTATAAGTGTATATATTAAAATATGTAAAGGAGGTGATTGTACCTAATTTAAAGCACTGAGAAGAAATGAGTAAGTATAATTACCCCCACTTAATACAGATGATGTCAATCGGAGAGGCGTGTTGATAGCAGATGTCGATCTCGGAAGATAAATTCAGAGTTGATGAAAAATTTCCCTCTCGATAATTCTAGGGCTTTGTTGATGGACGATATTACTCCGAAAATTCCATGGCCTGATGATTTCAGTGTTGATTGTAATGGTTAACAGCTGTAGTCATAGGCAAACCTCACCATAGAACGTCGAATTCCCACTCAATACTGTTGGAAATAAATGAGTAGGAGTTGTGTGAATAAGGCTGAGTAACAAGCAGTGGGTGAGAAGTGCGTGGTGTCAGATACACGTTGATTGATGTGGTGTCGTCTCAGCAAACACGCATGGTGACGTCGTCTCAGCAGATACACATGGTGACGTCGGCTTCCCACATTGGTAGCTGTGGTGAGTAAATGAGTAGCGATGAGTAACCTGAGTGAGGAAAAGTGAGTAAGATGCGTTATAAATGTGGCTCTGGTATTTGCCGCGTCGTCTTGACCTCTGTGAACCAGCATCAGCGGTGGAGGTAAGGGGGTGGTAGGAGAGAGTGTTGGGGATCTAGTGCTTATTGCTTTGTTCTTGCTTTTCATTTGTTTTGTTTTTATTCTTGCTAATATTTGAAAGTTGCGTGAAGAAGATTATAGAGTTGTTTTGTAGACTTGTTATTTGTAGTTAATCATAGAGCTTGTTGATCCTCACTCGTAACTCGTTGTTGTTATTGTATGCTCGATTGTGTTTCATTGATTGTAGAACTGATGGTTCGTAGGCGTAGAGCCGATCGTTGCTGCCACCAACTATAGATATGTGACTCTTTGGCCTTGTAATATGTAAATCTTGAGATTTGGTTAAAGTTATTGTGCTAGTTGAAGGCAGGAGAAGTTAAAAAGGAATACAGGGAGTTGATCTTGATTTATTATCTTCAAGGAAAGTCTAAGTTGAGCAGAGTATGTATTATATAGGAACATAATTTAACAAAGTCTCGTCGGACCCCTTTTCTTATTTCCTCTCTCAACTACCTGTCGGTTCTATGGCTAGCCCCTTTCTGATCTCTGATTCCTACATTCTCGTTTAGCAGGGTCGTGTCACTTGGGCTACACTGTCGTGAAAGCTCCTAGAACCCTGTATGTCTGTGTGTATGTAGTGCTTCCGGTGCCTGCTGGCATACTGTTCATTAAGTATTTGCTGAACACATTTCTTTTTGGTCGATTCTCGCTGACACACTTCCTATCTCACACCCTGGCTTGGTGCTTCTATCTGTCTATCTGTCTATCTATGATTTGCATTATTATAATATGGAGTCCTGACAAGTTATCACATCAAGATCATGGGAAAGAAAGTAAGCATGGCCATCAGTTGACCTTTTTTGGAGACTATTAAAAAACATTCCAAGATAAAATTTTAAGATCCGACCCCTCCATTTACTATAATCTCCTCCCTAAATTTCCTGGCAAATGTGACTACATTTGTTTTCAGATCATCATTTGGCCGCTGCATATACTCCAATACTGTATCTAACAAGGAAGCCATACTATTAACCAGCTTGTTATTAATTTCTTTCCTTTTCACTGGCAAAGTATTCTTTATTTCACATTGATTCACATCCATAGAAAGTACTTTAGTTTGACGAACCACATCTGAACTGATACCCTCATCACTCCACCCAGAAGCATTCTGTACATCAGTACTCTCACATGCTCCAACTGCTTTACGTGAATGGTTACCCCAACACTTTCCCTGGAAGATAAACATTCTAGAAATCACCACTATTACAAATTCCAATAGAAGGCACTTCTTTAACATTACAAACTTCAGTGATCTTATCCTGCATACTCATAATTACCTTTTTAAGTTCCCTGATCTCTGCCTGAAGTGCATGAATAACATTACTGTTATGTGTATCACAAGCCAAGTTAAGGTTAGCTCTCATTGGGTTGACCACTCCTTTCTGTTGCTGCCTTTCTTCTTCTCTGTGTTCCCATACATTAACAGATGGTGTAAAAAGATTGTTTACTTGCTTACTTGCTAATGAATACTGCACTGAGATCACTGATCTGTTGCCTTCCATAGCTGGTCTCATTTTACACAGCCTTGAATTTGCATTGTGTTCACCGCCACAGTTACAACATTTAGGTACTGTAATGCTAAGTGTTTTAGGGTCGGCTTCCCGTCCCTCTAACGCCTAGTGTGTAGCTGGGTTCTCTTTCTAGACCGGAGCTTAGACAAATGAGAGGCAGGACACAAAAACTCAAGGCAACAACCTTACATGCGTATTGCTAAATTCTACAGTGGAACGGGCAGATGTCAAATAGTTATGCTGGACAATTATAATTCTAAGGCTTAGATATTGGGTGTTGGTATCGCACAGGATACTACTTAAGACACGATTGGGTAAGGTGAATAGCACTTAGGGCAGAGAAGCTAAACACTATTATTTGGAGAAAGTCTAGGTTCTGTATATTTGTGGGGTTTGTGGCACTATTTTCACTGTTGGCAGGCTAACTGGTTTGTCGGTCGGGTCGTTATTACTCTTGCACTGGGGCCTCTGTATGATCTTAATGTAAGGCAGTGTCACTATCTGGTAGCGTGTTCACTGAGATACTCTTATTTTACTGCCTTGCCGTGTTCATTGTTTCGTTACCTTACTTATTCCACCTTTCTTTTATATTATTACTGATGTTTCGTGCACTGACTTTCCATATTCTGACACTCACTGTTCTACACTTACTTCACTATGTCACGGACACTGTGCTTTCACAGTCACTCACTGTCGGGACTGGGCGTACTGGTGGTCAGGTACAAGGATGGTAGAGATGACAGCCTCACTACTGATGGGGCTGATTTCCGCCAGGGGCCTCCGTATTCAGGGGCCACGGGATCATGCGTAGGGGCATCGTCTCTCATCCGGAGCTACTGATGACGAAGTGTCCCGCACTTTCAGGGCTTGGGGCGGGAGTCTGGCCCTCAGGGCTGGGGCCGAAAAGCTGCCTGAACCTCTTGCTCAGGCGCCTGATGGAGGACGAAGATCTCTGGCGTCGGGACGAAGGGATGTCCCGCCCGGGGGTCCTGGTGGCTGCGGTCTCGAGCAGTTGGAGACACCGTCAGGATTGGGCTGCGGCATCAGCATCTGTCGGGGTCCGTCAGGTGGGTCCTCTCAGGAATTGGTTGCAGTACAAAGAGCCCGGTGGTAGTTACTGGACCTCTCCAATACTCCTCCAGGCTGGGGTCTCCCTCCAGGTTGTAGTTTCGTGGACAGGAGTCAGCACCTGATGGAGGAGCGGCTACCGGCCGTCTCCTGCCGTAGGGCCCGGCTACTGGCCGTGGCCTTTCTAGGGGCACGGCTACTGGCCGTCACTAAGGCCCGGCTACTGGCCGTTGCCTGGGGAAGGGATTGGCTATAGGCCGAGCTCAAGGACACCTTCAAAGCGGCTACCGGCCATCTCCTGACGAAGGCGGGAGTGGCTACCTGCCGTCTTCTCATTACCTCCAGAGCAGCTGCAGACCATCTCCTGTAGGAGGGTCGAGCGGCTATCGGCCGTCTCGTTTAGGGCACCTTCAGAGCGGCTTCTGGCCGTCTCCTGAAGAAGGCAGGAGTGGCTACCAGCCGTCTCCTTGTTACTTCCAGAGCAGCTGCAGGCTGTCTCCTGTAGCAGGGTTGAAACGGCTACCGGCCATCTCAGGGGTGCTGACTGGAGCTAGAGTAATAGCTCCACCCCGTGGTTGTTGGTGGTCAGCTCGTCCAGAAGGTAGTTTCGCTTTGCTTTCCTGCTATGGTGGTGGCGGGCAAGCTCCGGGTCATTGGGGCGTGCGGCCCGGGCGGACTTATGTCCCTGTCGCCCAGAGTCCAGTTGCGCTGCATATGCTCCTCTGTGGGCTCCTTCTGGGGTTGTTGTTGCCCTCGGTGATACTATACGGCATTTTAGGTACAATCTTCATATTTTCCTTGATTTTATCCAAACATTCTTTTGAACTATGTTACTGCAAAACCTACATCTACAGTTGTTTTGACATTTAAATGCCATGTGACCCCATCTACATGTACATTTAAAACATAAAACAGGACTTTCCTCATATACAGACACTTTCCTAAACCCAATGCAAGGAACAAACGGTCTCTCTGGAATATCACCTCTTATGAGTGCAATCACCTGCGGTTTAACACTAGTTTGACCATTATGTTTATGCTCTCGGTGCTTGGCCCAAACAACTCGCTCATCAACAAGCAAAACTTCCGGATCCAGACATATTGAGCAGTTGAATACAAGCACTTTGGTAAACTTTCCATCATCTCTAGGTTTCTCCAAAACAATGTCTTCCAAACCAGTGGTAGTTAGAAACTTAACTGCCTTATCATCCTTGACAGTTACATACGGCCTATATTTACCCTCCTTAAATAAGACCTCAAAATCAGGATACTTCTTAAAAAGTCTTACCGTCCACTGCATCTTGCTATGGTAGTCCATATCAAGCACACTGGGGAAATACAGGCGCTTTCTTTGGCCAGAGTCCTCATTAGTGTCATTCGGGTTGGTGAAGAAATGGGCTGTATCCGTGTCTTCCTTATCCATATCCATGACTGCTCCAGATCTAAAGTTGTCCACCACACATTCGTCATTGTTTACTTTTTCTTCTTGTTGGTTAAGATTTCATCGTCATTACTACTCTTCGCTGCATCAGCTGTATGTATTTGGCAACCCTACTACTTTTTCTTGTTCTTCCTCTTCTTTCTAGCCGTGAATGGAGCCTCACTCGTTTCTCTCATTTCACTAGACAATGCCAAGTTCATCTGTGCTACTGAACAGCTCAATTCACCTCCATGCTTCACTCCAATGCCTCGAGGCCATGTCGATTCGCCCGCCTTGCCCGTCCGGTTTGTATTTGGCTGGTTTTGAATTCGGCAATTTGAATTTTGAATGTGCAGTGTTCCGGGATGTCTGGCTGTAGTTTTCGAACTTTGTAGTCCTCCCGAGATGTTCACGCAGTTATAACAATCGGATATAACAGCCACTTGGTCAGTGCTCTAGGAAGGAATGTCTTATAAAAGACTGAGCAACGTAATCTGGGTTTCCAAGGGGATCAAAGACAGAGCGACCCCCAGCACATCCTCCTTCGGAAGTCAGGCTCAGACTGAGGAACCATGTAATGTTTATCCAAGGTTTGTATAAAGAGAGGTGTCTTCACTCCCACTGAGCTCTGTAGTAACATATTTTGAAAATGACTTTTTTCCTATGGACTTTTTAAGGTTTAATGGTAGATTGAACACTTCGTTTAAGTAAATAAAGAAGGGGAACTTTTGTTTTATTCATGATACTTTTATTAACACCGAATAAATAATAACAATAATTCTCTATATAGCAGTATGTGGCAGTGCCATCTGTGTCCTGATTGGCAAGCCATTATGACGTCACTAGCTTACCACACGTCTCTTGGCGGGAAAGCGGTTTGTTTGTGTTTACAGTCTATATTTGTAGCAATGGTGTATTGTGCTGTCGCTACACGCAAAGTCAATTCGAGAAAGAGAAGGAAGTTTGTATCTTTTCATGTATTTCCACGAAACCAACACGAAAGTGGCTATAGATGCCTGCAAAAGAAAAGATCTATCGCACGTCAAGCAAGTAAAACCATGGCATTTCATTTCCTCTATGCATTTTCCCCCCAGGCGTTTTAACTTTCACCTGTCATGTGACAATGTCAAGCTCTCTTTAAAGCACAGTTCGTGCTCTACCTACCAAGACTAGGAAACAACGTTCCCAATCCTGTTTCGCATGAGGATCACACAGAGTATTTTACCAATGCCGACTTTTTGCTTTCAGAACATTAGATTTTTATTGGAAATAAAAGATTTAAGCTTTCGGTACCTTTTCAGTTATCCATTAAGTGACGCTGTTAATAACTATCAGTTTCAGCATTACTTGATAGTTCTCTAGATTTTGTTGTCATTGCTGTAGAAGAGCAGTACTTTCATCAGCCTAGACTACTGCTTTCATTGCACAGAATGGGCTACTGAATATACAGGTTGTTTAGCAAGTTTTGTCATTAATGTTATGTATAAAATAATGTATTGTGGTTAGTGGGTGGCACCCACCATCTACTCACTTGATGTAGGGCTGCTCTCGGGTGTCTGCCCTTTCCTCTCCTCCATCCTTCTTTCCTTCCATCCCCTTCTGTCTTTCTTTCCTTCAGTCTTTCCTCGTCCTTCTGCCTACGGGTGACTTTACACTCCCTCTTCTGTCTTTCATTCCTTCATTCTTTCCTCTTCCATCTGCATGTGGGTGACTCTGCACTGAGTGACAAGCAAAATGGTTTCCTGTACACCAGGAAACCATTTACGGTGCTGGGTGGTAGCCATATAACCAAATTTTTGACGCCTGGTGGTTGAGAGGGTAATTATTGCACTCCAATCGGATTGAGCAGGTGAAGGTTTGTATGCAAGGGGTGGTTGGGGTTTATTGCTCACGTAATGCCACTCAGGGATGAGTGAGGCTGGTCACTCTCATCTTAAATGTCAGGACCAACTGCCTAGCCCCGGGCTCCTACGCTCCTCATGGGGCAACGTAGGATTGGATAATGGATGGATGAATGGATAAATTAATGTATACATGGAATATTGCATTATTTTTCCAATATACTTAAGTTTTCTTTGTTTATACGATAGACAATTTTCTGTGAATAACAATACTGTAATGCTAGGTGTTTTAGGGTCGGCTTCCCGTCCCTTTAACGCCTAGTGTGTAGCTGGGCTCTCTTTCTAGACCAGAGCTTGGACAAATAGGAGAGAGGCAGGACACAAAAACTCAAGGCAACAACCTTACACATGTATTACTAAATTCAACTGTCACGAATACAGATACACTGGACAATTATAATTCTTAGGCCTAGATATGGGTTATTAGTATCGCGCAGGATACTACCCAGGTCAAGGTCGGGCAAGGTGAATAGTACTTAGGGCAGAGGTTTATATATTTTTATTGCAGGAAGTCCAAGTTTTATATATTTGTGGAGTGGGTGGTACTATTTCACTGTTGGCAATTATTACGTTAACACTGGGGTCTGTGTATGATTTTAGTATGATGCGGCGTTATCAGATGGTAGCATATTCATTGTAATAGACCCATATTTCACTGCTTGGCCGTGTTCATGGTTTCACTGTTACGTTTATTCACTCCACCACTTTTATATTATCACTGATGCTTCTCTCATTGACTTCCTTAATATGGTTAATTCACTGCTCTGCCTCACGTCACAAAGTCACGGACACTGTGCTTTCACTGTCACTCCTTTCGGGTCTGGGCGTCATGGTGGTCAGGTACGAGGGCGGCGGAGGTGACCCAGCCTCACTACTGAAGGGACTGGGTTACGCCGGGGGCCTCTGTGTACAGGAGCCACGGGATCACGCATAGGTGCGTCCTCTCTCATCTGGGGCTGCGGGTGGCAAAGGATCCCACACTTTCAGGGCTTGGGGCAGGAATACGGCCCTAAGGGCTGGGGCCGAATAACTGCCTGAACTTCTCACTCAGGCACCTGCTGGAGGATGAAGATCTCCGGCATCTGGGTGTAGGGAGGTCCAGGCGGGGTCCTGGGGGCGGTCTGGGGGTCCCGAAGGCTGTGGTCCCCAGTGCTTGGTGGCACCGTCAGGAAGGGGCTGTGGCACCGGCCTATGTCAGGGTCTGTCAGGTAAGTCCTGTCCAGATCCGGCTGCAGGAAGAAGAGGCCAGGGGAAGTCACAGAGCCTCTCCAGTACTCCTCCAGGCTGGAGACTCCCTCTGAGTTGTAGGTTGGTGAACAGGAGTCAGCACCTGATGGAGGAGTGGCTACAGGTGCCGTAGGGCCCAGCTACTGGCCGTGGGCTTCTAGAGGCGCGGCTACAGGCCATCGCTAAGGTCTAGCTACTGACCGTGGCCTGGGAAAGGGAGCAGCTAGAAGCCGACTCAGGGGCACCTTCAGAGCGGCTACAGGCTATCTCCTGATGAAGGCAGGAGCGGCTACAGGCCGTCTCCTGATTTCCCTTAGAGTGGCTACAGGCTGTCTCCTTCAGGAGGGTTGAGCGGCTACAGGCCGTCTCGGGAAGTGCACCTTCAGAGCAGCTACAGGCCATCTCCTGACAAATGCAGGACCGGCTACAGGTCATCTCCTGTTTTCCCCGAGTGGCTACAGGCTGTCTCCTTCAGGAGGGTTGAGTGGCTACTGGTACAAGGCCCTTGGCGTCGATGATGCCTACAGTAGGGATCAAATCCTTGTGACTTGTTTTGATAAAGCATTCATTCTTTGTGTGTCCTGGTTTTGCACAATAATAACATAGAATGGACCTATCTCCCTACCGTGATCTGTGAGATGTCTTCCCATATTTAGTGGTGTCTGTGGCGCGAGATCTGCTCAGACTGTGCGGAAACTTACGAGACTGCCTGTGGCCTGGTGTTGGAGATCGTTGCCTCGATGCGTTTGGTTGTTTGCTCTGTCTGCTTTCGGGTCGCAATCGATTTTGTTCTCTGTTTGGGGTAGCTGTAGCTGTTTTCACAGCTGATACTGTCTCAGACACTCTCATTCTACTAGAATGCGATTGTTTTGATCACCCCTGCTTTGCTACACTGCATCTCTACCTCGTTCATTAAGTCTAGTAAGCACATACCTGGGGTGTAGGTCTGGGGACATCCTTCCATCTCTTGTTATCCAGTCTGAGTTTTCTAATGTAGCTAATAATGTTCTTTTAATGGTGGAGACATCAGCAGTTAGTTCGCTGAGCACATGATTTGTTGTGTGCTCCCTTACAAGATTTATAATCTTATGTAGTTCTGGGATTATACCTGGCAAACAGTTCATGGGCTACCTCTAGAAAATTTATTCAAAAATTCAGTTTTAAACTCATCCTATGTCTTAGCCCGGAGAAGCTTATCAGACTTAAGTAAGTCTCCTGCCGGGCATCTTTTCTGATTAATCCTAGAGGAAAAAATAGCAAAATTCTCTTGTTCATCTGTTATATGCCTTTTTACGAAGATCTGTTCACACTGATTGATCAATGAAATAACATCAATACGATCTTTTTCTGTGACGGAGAATTTTTGGGCAGTTTTATCCTCATGATAAATGTAAACATGAGGTGAGGATGTTTGATCTGTGGTATTGGTTGCGTTATTCATTTTCACTGGTTGCTTTGTTAATGTAACTTGGACTTGTTTATCGTTGTGTGAGGGAATAGTGGAATAGGTTTTCCCTGAACGATGAACTCTGTTCAGTATATTTTCATAGGAATGCAAGTCAGAGGCAAAATCCTCACTCGCTACATCAGAGGGGGTTTGCCAATCATCATCATTATCGTCTAGAATTGAGATATTTGTTTCTTTGTCTTTAGAGTGCGGTGAATTTTGTGGGGTGGGTGTGTTGCCCTGGTGCTCTCCTGATTGTGTATCTGCAGTGGGTGCTAACTGTGTATCATCTGTTACTAACAGGGGTGGAGGTGAAAACATTCCTGTCATATCACTCAGCTAAAAAGAATTCATGTTGCTAAGGTATGGTGTTATGAAATACGTCTTTTGTTTATTTCCTAACTAAATAGATGAGTATATGAGTTGTAATGAATGATATAAAGTGAGTGTATAAGTGTATATATAAAAATATGTAAAGGAGGTGATTGTACCTAATTTAAAGCACTGAGAAGAAATGAGTAAGTATAATTACCCCCACTTAATACAGATGATGTCAATCGGAGAGGCGTGTTGATAGCAGATGTCGATCTCGGAAGATAAATTCAGAGTTGATGAAAAATTTCCCTCTCGATAATTCTAGGGCTGTGTTGATGGACGATATTACTCCGAAAATTCCATGGCCTGATGATTTCAGTGTTGATTGTAATGGTTAACAGCTGTAGTCATAGGCAAACCTCACCATAGAACGTCGAATTCCCACTCAATACTGTTGGAAATAAATGAGTAGGAGTTGTGTGAATAAGGCTGAGTAACAAGCAGTGGGTGAGAAGTGCGTGGTGTCAGATACACGTTGATTGATGTGGTGTCGTCTCAGCAAACACGCATGGTGACGTCGTCTCAGCAGATACACATGGTGACGTCGGCTTCCCACATTGGTAGCTGTGGTGAGTAAATGAGTAGCGATGAGTAACCTGAGTGAGGAAAAGTGAGTAAGATGCGTTATAAATGTGGCTCTGGTATTTGCCGCGTCGTCTTGACCTCTGTGAACCAGCATCAGCGGTGGAGGTAAGGGGGTGGTAGGAGAGAGTGTTGGGGATCTAGTGCTTATTGCTTTGTTCTTGCTTTTCATTTGTTTTGTTTTTTATTCTTGCTAATATTTGAAAGTTGCGTGAAGAAGATTATAGAGTTGTTTTGTAGACTTGTTATTTGTAGTTAATCATAGAGCTTGTTGATCCTCACTCGTAACTCGTTGTTGTTATTGTATGCTCGATTGTGTTTCATTGATTGTAGAACTGATGGTTCGTAGGCGTAGAGCCGATCGTTGCTGCCACCAACTATAGATATGTGACTCTTTGGCCTTGTAATATGTAAATCTTGAGATTTGGTTAAAGTTATTGTGCTAGTTGAAGGCAGGAGAAGTTAAAAAGGAATACAGGGAGTTGATCTTGATTTATTATCTTCAAGGAAAGTCTAAGTTGAGCAGAGTATGTATTATATAGGAACATAATTTAACAAAGTCTCGTCGGACCCCTTTTCTTATTTCCTCTCTCAACTACCTGTCGGTTCTATGGCTAGCCCCTTTCTGATCTCTGATTCCTACATTCTCGTTTAGCAGGGGTCGTGTCACTTGGGCTACACTGTCGTGAAAGCTCCTAGAACCCTGTATGTCTGTGTGTATGTAGTGCTTCCGGTGCCTGCTGGCATACTGTTCATTAAGTATTTGCTGAACACATTTCTTTTTGGTCGATTCTCGCTGACACACTTCCTATCTCACACCCTGGCTTGGTGCTTCTATCTGTCTATCTGTCTATCTATGATTTGCATTATTATAATATGGAGTCCTGACAAGTTATCACATCAAGATCATGGGAAAGAAAGTAAGCATGGCCATCAGTTGACCTTTTTTGGAGACTATTAAAAAACATTCCAAGATAAAATTTTAAGATCCGACCCCTCCATTTACTATAATCTCCTCCCTAAATTTCCTGGCAAATGTGACTACATTTGTTTTCAGATCATCATTTGGCCGCTGCATATACTCCAATACTGTATCTAACAAGGAAGCCATACTATTAACCAGCTTGTTATTAATTTCTTTCCTTTTCACTGGCAAAGTATTCTTTATTTCACATTGATTCACATCCATAGAAAGTACTTTAGTTTGACGAACCACATCTGAACTGATACCCTCATCACTCCACCCAGAAGCATTCTGTACATCAGTACTCTCACATGCTCCAACTGCTTTACGTGAATGGTTACCCCCAACACTTTCCCTGGAAGATAAACATTCTAGAAATCACCACTATTACAAATTCCAATAGAAGGCACTTCTTTAACATTACAAACTTCAGTGATCTTATCCTGCATACTCATAATTACCTTTTTAAGTTCCCTGATCTCTGCCTGAAGTGCATGAATAACATTACTGTTATGTGTATCACAAGCCAAGTTAAGGTTATCTCTCATTGGGTTGACCACTCCTTTCTGTTGCTGCCTTTCTTCTTCTCTGTGTTCCCATACATTAACAGATGGTGTAAAAAGATTGTTTACTTGCTTACTTGCTAATGAATACTGCACTGAGATCACTGATCTGTTGCCTTCCATAGCTGGTCTCATTTTACACAGCCTTGAATTTGCATTGTGTTCACCGCCACAGTTACAACATTTAGGTACTGTAATGCTAAGTGTTTTAGGGTCGGCTTCCCGTCCCTCTAACGCCTAGTGTGTAGCTGGGTTCTCTTTCTAGACCGGAGCTTAGACAAATGAGAGGCAGGACACAAAAACTCAAGGCAACAACCTTACATGCGTATTGCTAAATTCTACAGTGGAACGGGCAGATGTCAAATAGTTATGCTGGACAATTATAATTCTAAGGCTTAGATATTGGGTGTTGGTATCGCACAGGATACTACTTAAGACACGATTGGGTAAGGTGAATAGCACTTAGGGCAGAGAAGCTAAACACTATTATTTGGAGAAAGTCTAGGTTCTGTATATTTGTGGGGTTTGTGGCACTATTTTCACTGTTGGCAGGCTAACTGGTTTGTCGGTCGGGTCGTTATTACTCTTGCACTGGGGCCTCTGTATGATCTTAATGTAAGGCAGTGTCACTATCTGGTAGCGTGTTCACTGAGATACTCTTATTTTACTGCCTTGCCGTGTTCATTGTTTCGTTACCTTACTTATTCCACCTTTCTTTTATATTATTACTGATGTTTCGTGCACTGACTTTCCATATTCTGACACTCACTGTTCTACACTTACTTCACTATGTCACGGACACTGTGCTTTCACAGTCACTCACTGTCGGGACTGGGCGTACTGGTGGTCAGGTACAAGGATGGTAGAGATGACAGCCTCACTACTGATGGGGCTGATTTCCGCCAGGGGCCTCCGTATTCAGGGGCCACGGGATCATGCGTAGGGGCATCGTCTCTCATCCGGAGCTACTGATGACGAAGTGTCCCGCACTTTCAGGGCTTGGGGCGGGAGTCTGGCCCTCAGGGCTGGGGCCGAAAAGCTGCCTGAACCTCTTGCTCAGGCGCCTGATGGAGGACGAAGATCTCTGGCGTCGGGACGAAGGGATGTCCCGCCCGGGGGTCCTGGTGGCTGCGGTCTCGAGCAGTTGGAGACACCGTCAGGATTGGGCTGCGGCATCAGCATCTGTCGGGGTCCGTCAGGTGGGTCCTCTCAGGAATTGGTTGCAGTACAAAGAGCCCGGTGGTAGTTACTGGACCTCTCCAATACTCCTCCAGGCTGGGGTCTCCCTCCAGGTTGTAGTTTCGTGGACAGGAGTCAGCACCTGATGGAGGAGCGGCTACCGGCCGTCTCCTGCCGTAGGGCCCGGCTACTGGCCGTGGCCTTCTAGGGGCACGGCTACTGGCCGTCACTAAGGCCCGGCTACTGGCCGTTGCCTGGGGAAGGGATTGGCTATAGGCCGACTCAAGGACACCTTCAAAGCGGCTACCGGCCATCTCCTGACGAAGGCGGGAGTGGCTACCTGCCGTCTTCTCATTACCTCCAGAGCAGCTGCAGACCATCTCCTGTAGGAGGGTCGAGCGGCTATCGGCCGTCTCGTTTAGGGCACCTTCAGAGCGGCTTCTGGCCGTCTCCTGAAGAAGGCAGGAGTGGCTACCAGCCGTCTCCTTGTTACTTCCAGAGCAGCTGCAGGCTGTCTCCTGTAGCAGGGTTGAACGGCTACCGGCCATCTCAGGGGTGCTGACTGGAGCTAGAGTAATAGCTCCACCCCGTGGTTGTTGGTGGTCAGCTCGTCCAGAAGGTAGTTTCGCTTTGCTTTCCTGCTATGGTGGTGGAGGGCAAGCTCCGGGTCATTGGGGCGTGCGGCCCGGGCGGACTTATGTCCCTGTCGCCCAGAGTCCAGTTGCGCTGCATATGCTCCTCTGTGGGCTCCTTCTGGGGTTGTTGTTGCCCTCGGTGATACTATACGGCATTTTAGGTACAATCTTCATATTTTCCTTGATTTTATCCAAACATTCTTTTGAACTATGTTACTGCAAAACCTACATCTACAGTTGTTTTGACATTTAAATGCCATGTGACCCCATCTACATGTACATTTAAAACATAAAACAGGACTTTCCTCATATACAGACACTTTCCTAAACCCAATGCAAGGAACAAACAGTCTCTCTGGAATATCACCTCTTATGAGTGCAATCACCTGCGGTTTAACACTAGTTTGACCATTATGTTTATGCTCTCGGTGCTTGGCCCAAACAACTCGCTCATCAACAAGCAAAACTTCCGGATCCAGACATATTGAGCAGTTGAATACAAGCACTTTGGTAAACTTTCCATCATCTCTAGGTTTCTCCAAAACAATGTCTTCCAAACCAGTGGTAGTTAGAAACTTAACTGCCTTATCATCCTTGACAGTTACATACGGCCTATATTTACCCTCCTTAAATAAGACCTCAAAATCAGGATACTTCTTAAAAAGTCTTACCGTCCACTGCATCTTGCTATGGTAGTCCATATCAAGCACACTGGGGAAATACAGGCGCTTTCTTTGGCCAGAGTCCTCATTAGTGTCATTCGGGTTGGTGAAGAAATGGGCTGTATCCGTGTCTTCCTTATCCATATCCATGACTGCTCCAGATCTAAAGTTGTCCACCACACATTCGTCATTGTTTACTTTTTCTTCTTGTTGGTTAAGATTTCATCGTCATTACTACTCTTCGCTGCATCAGCTGTATGTATTTGGCAACCCTACTACTTTTTCTTGTTCTTCCTCTTCTTTCTAGCCGTGAATGGAGCCTCACTCGTTTCTCTCATTTCACTAGACAATGCCAAGTTCATCTGTGCTACTGAACAGCTCAATTCACCTCCATGCTTCACTCCAATGCCTCGAGGCCATGTCGATTCGCCCGCCTTGCCCGTCCGGTTTGTATTTGGCTGGTTTGAATTCGGCAATTTGAATTTTGAATGTGCAGTGTTCCGGGATGTCTGGCTGTAGTTTTCGAACTTTGTAGTCCTCCCGAGATGTTCACGCAGTTATAACAATCGGATATAACAGCCACTTGGTCAGTGCTCTAGGAAGGAATGTCTTATAAAAGACTGAGCAACGTAATCTGGGTTTCCAAGGGGATCAAAGACAGAGCGACCCCCAGCACATCCTCCTTCGGAAGTCAGGCTCAGACTGAGGAACCATGTAATGTTTATCCAAGGTTTGTATAAAGAGAGGTGTCTTCACTCCCACTGAGCTCTGTAGTAACATATTTTGAAAATGACTTTTTTCCTATGGACTTTTTAAGGTTTAATGGTAGATTGAACACTTCGTTTAAGTAAATAAAGAAGGGGAACTTTTGTTTTATTCATGATACTTTTATTAACACCGAATAAATAATAACAATAATTCTCTATATAGCAGTATGTGGCAGTGCCATCTGTGTCCTGATTGGCAAGCCATTATGACGTCACTAGCTTACCACACGTCTCTTGGCGGGAAAGCGGTTTGTTTGTGTTTACAGTCTATATTTGTAGCAATGGTGTATTGTGCTGTCGCTACACGCAAAGTCAATTCGAGAAAGAGAAGGAAGTTTGTATCTTTTCATGTATTTCCACGAAACCAACACGAAAGTGGCTATAGATGCCTGCAAAAGAAAAGATCTATCGCACGTCAAGCAAGTAAAACCATGGCATTTCATTTCCTCTATGCATTTTCCCCCAGGCGTTTTAACTTTCACCTGTCATGTGACAATGTCAAGCTCTCTTTAAAGCACAGTTCGTGCTCTACCTACCAAGACTAGGAAACAACGTTCCCAATCCTGTTTCGCATGAGGATCACACAGAGTATTTTACCAATGCCGACTTTTTGCTTTCAGAACATTAGATTTTTATTGGAAATAAAAGATTTAAGCTTTCGGTACCTTTTCAGTTATCCATTAAGTGACGCTGTTAATAACTATCAGTTTCAGCATTACTTGATAGTTCTCTAGATTTTGTTGTCATTGCTGTAGAAGAGCAGTACTTTCATCAGCCTAGACTACTGCTTTCATTGCACAGAATGGGCTACTGAATATACAGGTTGTTTAGCAAGTTTTGTCATTAATGTTATGTATAAAATAATGTATTGTGGTTAGTGGGTGGCACCCACCATCTACTCACTTGATGTAGGGCTGCTCTCGGGTGTCTGCCCTTTCCTCTCCTCCATCCTTCTTTCCTTCCATCCCCTTCTGTCTTTCTTTCCTTCAGTCTTTCCTCGTCCTTCTGCCTACGGGTGACTTTACACTCCCTCTTCTGTCTTTCATTCCTTCATTCTTTCCTCTTCCATCTGCATGTGGGTGACTCTGCACTGAGTGACAAGCAAAATGGTTTCCTGTACACCAGGAAACCATTTACGGTGCTGGGTGGTAGCCATATAACCAAATTTTTGACGCCTGGTGGTTGAGAGGGTAATTATTGCACTCCAATCGGATTGAGCAGGTGAAGGTTTGTATGCAAGGGGTGGTTGGGGTTTATTGCTCACGTAATGCCACTCAGGGATGAGTGAGGCTGGTCACTCTCATCTTAAATGTCAGGACCAACTGCCTAGCCCCGGGCTCCTACGCTCCTCATGGGGCAACGTAGGATTGGATAATGGATGGATGAATGGATAAATTAATGTATACATGGAATATTGCATTATTTTTCCAATATACTTAAGTTTTCTTTGTTTATACGATAGACAATTTTCTGTGAATAACAATACTGTAATGCTAGGTGTTTTAGGGTCGGCTTCCCGTCCCTTTAACGCCTAGTGTGTAGCTGGGCTCTCTTTCTAGACCAGAGCTTGGACAAATAGGAGAGAGGCAGGACACAAAAACTCAAGGCAACAACCTTACACATGTATTACTAAATTCAACTGTCACGAATACAGATACACTGGACAATTATAATTCTTAGGCCTAGATATGGGTTATTAGTATCGCGCAGGATACTACCCAGGTCAAGGTCGGGCAAGGTGAATAGTACTTAGGGCAGAGGTTTATATATTTTTATTGCAGGAAGTCCAAGTTTTATATATTTGTGGAGTGGGTGGTACTATTTCACTGTTGGCAATTATTACGTTAACACTGGGGTCTGTGTATGATTTTAGTATGATGCGGCGTTATCAGATGGTAGCATATTCATTGTAATAGACCCATATTTCACTGCTTGGCCGTGTTCATGGTTTCACTGTTACGTTTATTCACTCCACCACTTTTATATTATCACTGATGCTTCTCTCATTGACTTCCTTAATATGGTTAATTCACTGCTCTGCCTCACGTCACAAAGTCACGGACACTGTGCTTTCACTGTCACTCCTTTCGGGTCTGGGCGTCATGGTGGTCAGGTACGAGGGCGGCGGAGGTGACCCAGCCTCACTACTGAAGGGACTGGGTTACGCCGGGGGCCTCTGTGTACAGGGAGCCACGGGATCACGCATAGGTGCGTCCTCTCTCATCTGGGGCTGCGGGTGGCAAAGGATCCCACACTTTCAGGGCTTGGGGCAGGAATACGGCCCTAAGGGCTGGGGCCGAATAACTGCCTGAACTTCTCACTCAGGCGCCTGCTGGAGGATGAAGATCTCCGGCATCTGGGTGTAGGGAGGTCCAGGCGGGGTCCTGGGGGCGGTCTGGGGGTCCCGAAGGCTGTGGTCCCCAGTGCTTGGTGGCACCGTCAGGAAGGGGCTGTGGCACCGGCCTATGTCAGGGTCTGTCAGGTAAGTCCTGTCCAGATCCGGCTGCAGGAAGAAGAGGCCAGGGGAAGTCACAGAGCCTCTCCAGTACTCCTCCAGGCTGGAGACTCCCTCTGAGTTGTAGGTTGGTGAACAGGAGTCAGCACCTGATGGAGGAGTGGCTACAGGTGCCGTAGGGCCCAGCTACTGGCCGTGGGCTTCTAGAGGCGCGGCTACAGGCCATCGCTAAGGTCTAGCTACTGACCGTGGCCTGGGAAAGGGAGCAGCTAGAAGCCGACTCAGGGGCACCTTCAGAGCGGCTACAGGCTATCTCCTGATGAAGGCAGGAGCGGCTACAGGCCGTCTCCTGATTTCCCTTAGAGTGGCTACAGGCTGTCTCCTTCAGGAGGGTTGAGCGGCTACAGGCCGTCTCGGGAAGTGCACCTTCAGAGCAGCTACAGGCCATCTCCTGACAAATGCAGGACCGGCTACAGGTCATCTCCTGTTTTCCCCGAGTGGCTACAGGCTGTCTCCTTCAGGAGGGTTGAGTGGCTACAGGCCATCTTGGAAAGGACACCTTCAGAGCAGCTACAGGCTGTCTCCTAACAAAGGCAGGAGTGGTTGCAGTCCTTCGCCTGTTTTCCCTCAGAGCGGCTACAGGCCGTCTCTTTCAAGAGGGTTGAGCAGCTGCCAGCCGTCTGAGGGGTGCTGACTGGAGCTGGAGTAACAGCTCCACCCCAATGTTGATTGGGGAAGGCTCGCCCGGAAAGTAGTCTTGTATTCCTGCTATGGTGGTGGCGAGCGAGTTCCGGGTCATAGGGGCACGCGGCCAGGGCGGACTTATGTCATTGTCACCCTGAGTCCCGGCACGCTGTTGTTGCTTCGCTGTAGGCTCCTTCTGGGGGTTTTAGGTTGCCCCCTGTGGCACTATACTGCATTTTACCACTGTCTGCTGGGAAAAGTCACGTCCCTGTGACTGGAGGTGGTAAATTTGGTGTCATAGGTGTGGCAGACTGGCTGTAGGTGTTGGAGGAGGGCGTGCCAGGTTGTGGTGGCTGAGTTCTCGTCTAGCTGCTCATCACAGGTGATGAAGAGGGTGGATGAGTCGGTGGAGGGGCGGAGGAGTCGTAGGAGGTAGTGAGGTCCTCAGACTCGTTGTTTCCATCCAAAGGTCGGTGCTCATATGGCTCATCGAATCCTCATGGTGCTAGGTGTTATCCTCTGTGCAGGGCTGTGTTGAATGCTGGAGATGGATGGTGAGTGTGGGGTTTTATGCTGGAGTAATGTGGCATGGCGTCTCTGGGAAGTGTAGGTGGCCGGGATTTGTGCTGGGTGTATCATGAGTGTGAGATGATTTAGGGCAGGGGTAGGGGTGTGAGGAGGGTGGGGTGGGAGAGCGGATGTATCGGGCGGGTGGGCAGGAGAGGCGGCCGGAGTGTATGATGGTTGTTTTAAGGGTGGGTGTGAGTGGTGATGTGAGTGTCCAGTGTCGGCATGTGTGTGAGGTGCGCGGGGCACGCGAGGGCGGCTGTGGGGTGGTAGGTATGTGGGCAGCATGGCGCAGGGAGCAGGGTGTAGGGTGAGTGGGTGGTGGGGTTGTGAGGGCATGGGCGGTGCAGGTGGAGTTGGGGGCAGGGGACAGGGAGGGTAGGGTTGAGGGGACATGTGTGGGTGGCAGGCTGGGAGACGTGGTGGCAGTGGTGGGCGACGGCTGGGGCGGGGGTGTGGTGGGCAGAGGGGGTGCGAGGGTGTGGGCAGGACTTGCAGTGCTGGGCGTGGGAGAGGAGGTGGCAGGTGGTGAGAAGGTGAGGGAGCGGCAGGGAGTTGGTGGGTTGTCAGGTGAGATGCGATGCGGAGTGACGGAAGGTGAGGTGGAGGCGAAGGGAGAGGGGGAGGAGAGAGATGACAAGGGGAAGATGTAGCAGTTGTAGAAGGTAGAGGGAAGTGGCGCGGGGGTAGTGGGTAGGATGGGTCACGGGGCCGGGGCGGTGGGGCAGGAGTGTGAAAAGGGTGCACATGCCGGTTTCGGAGAGTGTGGGGAGTGCTGTGGTACTCGACAATCACCTGAGAGGAGTTGGGGATGTGGATGATGGTGTGGGGCCCCGTGAAGCGTGGCTTGAGCTTGCGGGGGGTGAGAAGCTGCACTATCCCTTTAACAAATCAAACTTATGTACCTAGCCTTTCCGATCTTGTCTATGCAATCTTCCACGCGAGGGAGAGGGTAAGTGTCTGATTTGGTTATCTGATTAACACGTCTGTAGTCGATGCAAAGCCGCTGTGACCCACCTGGCTTAGGGACTAGTGTGACAAGAGAACTCGACTCGCTCTGACAGGGCTCAATCATCTTGTGGTCCAACAGGTAGCCAAGCTCCTTTTGGATGAGAGGAACTTTCACTGGGTTCACACGGTAAGGAGGCAATTTAATTGGCTTTGCGTCTCCAACATCGACACCATGCATCAACACAGTGGTTTTTCCTGGAGTAGGACGGAACACTCGCGGGTACTCCTGCAGTAATGCTGAAAACTCCTGCCTTTCCTCGGGAGCTAGATGAGAAAGCTTAGTCTGGAGATCATTCATGATATCAGGATTCCCCAAACTATCACTCAGGCTCATGCTGCATGGGAGAACTTCACTTGCAGACTCGGGTGGAACAGCTACAGTGCAGACTGGGTTATTTTCGTCCCGCCTGTGATATAACTTTAGCATGTTGATGTGACAAAGTTGCTTGTTCTTTCTACGATCTGGTGTGGCGATGACATAGTTGACATCACTGAGTTTCTTCTCCACGAAACAAGGACCACTAAACTTGGCTTGAAGAGGTTGCCGATGCACCGGTAGCAGAATCAAAACCTGATCTCCTGGCTGAAAGTGGCGTAACCTGGACTTCTTATCATATCAAGTCTTCATCTTCTCCTGAGCAGCTCCTAAATTCTCTCTCGCCAGCTTTAAAGCAGTGGACAGCCGTTCTTTGAACTTCATCACATACTCCAGCAGGTTGACGTCATCTTCCTCCAACAGCCAGCATTCTTCAAAGGGTGAGAAGCCCAGTGATTCATTTGGAGATTCTCTTGCGGCAAATACAACGAATGGAAGACCTTTATCTCAGTCTTTCTGATGTTCCAAACAGTATTTCCTGAGTATCGATTTGAATGTTTGATGATATCTCTCCAACGCTCCTTGGATCTGGGGATGGTAAGCTGAAGACGTGATCTGGGTGATGCCCAAGTCTTTCAGAGACTGCTTGAAAACATTTGACATGAAATTACTTCCGCGGTCTGACTGTACCTTCTTGGGCAGACCAAACTTTGTGAAGAACCCCAGCATTTCCTTAACCACGTTCTTTGCTGACATATTTCTAAGTGGAATGGCTTCAGGATAACGAGTAGCCATATCAATCAGGGTCAACACATAAGAAAATCCTGAAGAAGTCTTAGGAAGAGGGCCCACAATATCCACCAACACACGGGTGAATGGCGACTCAGAAGGAGGAATGGGAACTAGAGGTGCAAACTTTTCGGTCTGATTACACTTCCCCACAACTTGACAGGTGTGACAAGACTTACAATACCAGGAAACATCCCTGAAGATACCTGGCTAGTAGAAGTGTTTCAAAATGCATGCCACAGTCTTCCTCACTCCAAGGTGTCCTGCCAAACTGGTATCATGAGCCACTCTAATGATATCCTGCCTACAAACACGAGGGATGACAACTTGATGTACAACCTCCCAGTCACAGTCGGCTGATGCTGTTGGGGGTCTCCTTTTTCTCATAAGTACTCCTGACTTTATATAATAACAAGTAGAAGCACCAGCTGACTCTTCCTCACTGCAAGCAGAGTTAGCTAGACCTTTCAACTCAGGGTCAGCAACCTGCAACTCAACCAACTCTTGACGAGACAAATTATCAACACTACGGGGTACTGCCTCATCTGGTGAGTGGTCCAAATTAGCAAGAAAAGTTTCAGCTAGGATAACATCATTATCCTCTAAGTCAACAGTAACTTTAGACTTAGCCCTAGTGACAGCACATGCAGAGAACACGTCAGGGATATCACAATCCTGGGTCGCAGTCACTGGTTCACTAGACAACTGAGGAGCTGGACACACTTGACTTCCACCAATATCATTTCCAAGTAAGAAAGTTACACCTGACATTGGGAGTGTCTCAACCAACCCAACCATAACGGAACCATTAACAAAACCAGACTCTAAATTCACTCTGCACAGAGGGACAGAGAAGTATTTATTCCCTACACCTTGTAAGATTACAGTTTCATCAAAAGAATTAACATTAGAGCCTAGAACACTGGTCAGCATAAGGGATTGGCAAGCACCTGTATCACGATATATTTTAACTGATTTCCTGTCATTACTGTCCAGAGGACTGACAAAACCATCGGACAGGAAATTAGCAAATGAACCCTTGAGAGTGTCACCCATGTTACTGCTCAAAAGAGGAGCTTCATCATGAGAATTTAAGTTACCCCTCAAAGCAGGTTCAGTTAACTCATTTAAAGAATTCTGGGAACTCTCAAGGGTGGACACTAGACCAATTGACTGAATATTTAAAGACTCCTTTTTGTTCACATCTCACTGTCTCCTGAAACATTTCTTCATAGTATGACCAAGCTTACTACAATAAGTACATTTACTTTTCGGAAATCTAGAGGTGAAGCTGGTATTTACTTCCTGAGAAACATCATCTTTATTCTATTTCCTGTTACCTGTACTCTGAGTAGAGGCAACCTACTTACTCTCAGCTTTCCTTTTTTCTTTAGAATATCTCTTGTGAGTGAGAACATATTCATCAGCTAAAACTGCAGCATCAGACAAATTATCTATTCTTTTCTCATCAAGATATATGCTTACATCTTTATTAATACACCTTTTGAAGTCCTCCAGCAAAATTATTTGCTTAAATTTATCAAAATCAGAATCCACATTCTTAGAATTTAACCACTGCTGTAACAGATCTTCTTTGATTTTTGCATACTCAACATGGGATTGCTTACCTTGATTATAAGTTGTCCTAAATTTTACTTTATAGGCTTCGGGAACAAGCTCATAGGTCTTAAGAATCAAGCTCTTAACTACATCATAATTATCAGATTGATCCTGAGGCAAAGATGCATAAGTTACTTGAGCTTTACAGGTGAGAACAGTTTGAAGGAGTACTGGCCAATACTTTTTGGCCAATCAAAATCTGTAGCTACCCTCTCAAACAACTGAAAATACTTTGTTAAATCAGATTCATTAAAAGGAGGGACAAGTTTAACATTTTTAGCCACATCAAAATCATCAGAGCTAGATGATCCAGTTCCACCTTGTTTCATGCGATACTCATGGTCTGCCTGAATCCTAGCAATTTCAATTTGTGCCTGTGCCTCCTTAGAACCTGCCTGAAACTCAGCCTCGTTAGCACGAGCCTCTTGCAGGGCTAGCTGTAACTTAGCTATTTCAATCTGCGTTTGCTCATCTGGAGGAGTTACATTAAACAAGCTTTCATTAATCATGTCAACAATTTAATCTTTAGACTGATGAGAGCGAACAGCAATTCCCAATTGTTGAGCAACAAGCTTAAGTTCATTCTTTGTTCTGTTTTCTACATCACACACTGTTTGCACATTTGACAAAAAAATCTTTGGCTTCATCAAGAGTAGTAATAGTAGACATCAGGAATAAATCACAGTCACAAAATATCAAGCAATATCCTTATGATAATATCCTGAATATCCTGATAAGAGGTCGCCAAATTTATGTTACGGAACGGAGACTAAAATCACTATTGTCCCCCAAAGTTCCAGGTTCAAAACAAGAGTTAGGTAAAATTACACGTTAAAGTTTAATGTTCAAACTAACAACTAAACATTCAGGACTCATAAGGGTAATGTAATGGCAAAAAACAGGTTAAATATATGGGTAACTGCGATAGCCTCTATTAACACGAAATTAGCAAGAACAAATTTATCTAAGTCAGCCCTGATGAAATGAGAAAACCGGATAATGCTCAGTTAATGCAAGATATATTATTACCGATACAAAATATTATTAATAATGGCTGACACCTAAAACACATGAATCACAAAAACCTCACTAGGCCTAAGAATTAACACCTTAAGCTATACAGTACAAAAAAAAAACAAATTGTAATAACACTTATACTCAAATAACACAGCAGCTAGATGGTTGGAGACTTCCTGAGCACTCACAAAAATAATAACAACTGTACAAGGGAGGACAGAGATGTGAACAAAATGAGGATTAGATCTAAGTGGCAATTAATGCAGAGACTGAGTTCATTATATGGGGACCGGCAGAGCTCGATACAACTTGCAAGAAGGAAGCGCAAATGAAGCCATAGGGGACAAAGAGTTGACACTCCTGCTCTGAACAATAGAAAGAACGACTTACTCTACTATAAGGGAGGGAAGGGGGGAGTGAGGTAGAACACGCACTATGGAAGCCACGAGGCGAATCGTGATCAAACATGCAGCATACTGTACGTTAGAATTATACAAAGGATGATGAAATCATAGGCTATGTAACAATATATATATATATATATATATATATATATATATATATATATATATATATATATATATATATAATCTATGTATATAATCTATCTATCTATCTATCTATCTATCTATATATATATATATAATCTATCTATCTATCTATCTATATATATATAAATATATATATATATATATATATATATATATATATATATATATATACATATAAATACATATATATATTATATAGATACAGTACATATATATACATATATTTTTACATATACATACATATATTTATACATATATACACACACATATATATATATATATATATATATATATATATATATATATATATATATATATATATATATATATATATATATATATATATATATATATAATCAACTTGTGACTGACACCTGGCACTTCTCACCTACTACTCATTACTTATTATTCACATAGCTCCTGCTCATACTTATTTATTTCCACAGTATTGAATAGAAATACGACGTTCTATGATGAGGTTTGCCTGTGACTATAGCTGTTAACCACTACATTCAACAGGCCATGGAATTTCCTGAGTAATATCGTCCATCAACAGAGCCCTAGAATTATCGAGAGGTGATCTTCTTTCATCTCTGCATTTATCTTCCGAGATCAACAGTTGCTTCGACACGCCTCTCCGATCTGTATCAAGTGGGTGTAATTATTCTTACTCATTTCTTCTCAGTGCTAAAATTAGGTATACTCAACTCCTTTACTTATACACTCATTATCTATCATTTATTACAACTCATTTACTCATCTATCTAGTAAGAACATAAACAAAAGACGTATTTCATAACACATACCTTACCAACATGAATTCTTTTTAGCTAAGTGATATGAAAGAGATATTTTCTTCCTCACCCGTGTTAATACCAGATGATACACAGTTCACGCCCACTGCGGATACACAATTAGGAGAGCACCAAGGCAACACACCCATTGTACAAAACTCACCACAAACTAAAGATCAAGAAACAAATACGTCAGTTCTAGGCGATGAGTGGCAAACCCCCTCTGACGTAGCGTGAGGACTTTGTCTGTGACTTGCATACATGTGACAATATACTTAACAGGGTTCACCGCTCAGGCAAAATCTATTCCACTATTCCCTCACACAACGATAAACAAGTCCAAGTTAAATTAACAGAGCAACCAGTGAAAATGAACACCACAGATCAAGCTCAGATATTTGTTTATCACGAGGATAAAACTGCCCCGAAATTCTCTGGAACAGAAAAAGATCGTATTGAGGTCATTTCATTGGTCAATCAGTGCGAACAGATCTTCATCGAGACATTAAAGATGAACAAGAGAAAATTGCAATTTTTTTCTTTTCCATTAGCCAAGAAAGATGTCCGGCAGGCGACTTACTAAGGTCAGATAAGCTCCTCAGAGCTAAGACATATGATGAATTTAAAACTGAATTTTTGAAGAAATTTTATGGAGGTATGAACTTCTTGCCAGGTATAATCCCAGAATTACATAAGATTGTAGATCTTGTAAGGGACCACACTACAAATCATGTCCTCAGTGTAATAACTGCTGATGTCTCCACAATGAATAGGACATTAGTAGCTACCTTAGAAAACTCAAACTGGATAACAGGAGATGGAAAGATGTCCCCAGACCTCGTCGTGGACATCATTGGTTATGTAGCTGCCTTGTGTAAATAACCTGATAGGACCCTTAAGATCGCGAAGACGATCGCGTACACCCCAAGCATGTGCTTACTATACTTAATGAACGAAGTAGAGATGCGGTGTAGCATGATAGTGTCTGAGACAGTATCAGCTGTGAAAACAGCTACAACTACCCCAAACAGAGAACAAAATCGATCACGAACCGAAAGCAGGCAGAGCAAACAACTAAACGTGTCAAGGGTACGATCACAAACACCAGGCTACAGGCAGTTTCATAAGTTTCTGCGCAGCCCGAGCAGATCTCGCGCCACAGACACCACTAAATATGGTAAGTCACCTTGTAGATCACAGTCAAGAGATAGGTCCATTCTCTGTCATTATTGTGCAAAAGCAGGACACACTAGGAATGAATGCTTTATCAAAACAAAAGAGGATAGACAAAAGACTCAAGGATTTGGTCCTTTCTGTAGACATCATAGGTGCCAAGGGCACTGGACCAATAACTGCAAAACAGTAGAAAAATTAGTGTCAATGATCAAATCGGGGGAAGACCAAGTCATGACGAAAAACGAACAAACGTAAAGAAAAGCAAGTCTAAAATTCACATAGGAGGCATGTTGGGAAATGAGTGTATCTTAATTCCAGCTGTATGTGAGGATCAAAATGTTTCCTTATTTTTAGACACAGGCTCTCCAGTGAACTTAATAACATAAGAAGAAATAAACAGAATTTTTAGCAATAAAGTAACTTTTCTAGAAGAATCTGATTTAGACTTATATACAGTAGATGGAAAACAAATCACAGTAAAAGGTATGTTACGGTTAAACATCAGTTTCACAGAGACTACAAGACCAATCTCTGCATTTTTCTATATCATTGAAAACTTAGCAATTAAAGTTCATATGTTACAGGGCTTAAGATGGATGAGAACAGAGAAAATAACTTTACTCCCACAAATGAATGGAACAGACTTTGACAATGAATTCATAGAGGAAATACCATCAGAGCCCTCACCCATTAGTAAAGGAGAACCAAAAAGAATTGGTAATATTAAAAGCTTAAACAAACATACACAAACAGATGAGTGTATAGATCCACTCACACCACCACCCCCTGCCTCCAGGATTAGAGACCCAGGTAACAGTACTGATTTATCAGTTTTTCCCTCCCATCTCACCAATGATTTAGTTATACCACCTAACTCCTATATAAAAGTTACCATAAAGAGCAAATTATGGAATAGTATTGTTCTTGTCTTAGAAGAATTATGTAAAGTAAAGGGATTGTCAGTAGAAAACGCATTATGTCAGATGAACGACGAAGGACGAACTCAGATATTCATAATTAATCACATGAATAGGGAAGTACAGTTGAAAAAGGGGACTTCCATAGTTAATACTGAAAAATGTCCCCCCCCCCCCCGAAAAGAAATAGTTATAGCTGGAGTTACAAGTGAGATAAAATCTACGGATAGAGAAAGCATAAAAGAGACTTTAATTCACTCAGGTGATTTGAAGAAAATGATTTGTTAACCTTGTTGGAAACACACAGGGACACCGTAGCATTACCCGGAGAACAATTAGGGTGTACTAACCTGATTAATCACTAGATTAATGTGCACCCAGATACACCACCAATTTTCATACCGGCCTACCGAATCCCACCGCTGCCACCATTTAATGTTAAAGCTTTGTAGCCAACATATTTATATATGTAACTCTTAATTCTTGTAATAGGTGAGTCCTGAGTTAATTGAAGAGCAGGAGGAGTTAAAGATGAATGCAGGGAATTGATCTTGATTTATCTTCAGAGAAAGTCTAAGTTGAGCAGCGTATGTGTTATATAGAGACTTAATGTACTAAGTCTAGTTGGACCCCTCTTCTTATTCTCTCTCTCCACTACCTGCCAGTTCTATGGCCAGTCTCCTTCTGATTTCAGAATCCTACATTCTTGTGTAGCAGGGGTCGTGTCACATGTGTTACATTGTTGTTGAAATGTTTTAGAAACCTGTGTGTGTATGGTCACGAGGCGCTGTTCGTGGGCTATTTTGCTGGTGAGAGGCATTCTGGAGAGATGCTAACATCATTTCCTTTTGGCCCCTAGGTTTGACATTGACCTAACCTCTAGACTATATATGTATGTTGCTAGCTATTATGTATTAAGATATTTGTCCTTTTTTTTTTTTTTTTTCGTTGATGTAGTTTAACAAAATTTTGATACAAACAATATTGCATTTTCTATGACGAACTAACGAACTATAACCATTTACGATCAGCTACAAGTATCAACTTTACAAGTCGTCTGTATAATCTTCTACACCCACCTACAAGTAGTGGCAGTCTTCATCCCACAACGAGTAAATCACAAGAAAAAAAAGGACAGAATATATAAAGAAAAACAAAACAAACAAACGAAGAGTGAGACACAACTCACAACTCACAACCATCTGACCTCACCCTCCTTCCTCTCCAACCGCCCTCAACCTCCACCGCTGACACAGGAGTGCGAGAAGGTCAAGACGACAAAGCAAATACCAAGCCCATATTCACAACTCATCTTACTCATCTTCACTCAAGTTACTCATCGCTACTCATTTACTTATCACAACTACAAGTGTGAGAAGTCGACGTTACCATACGTGTTTGTTGAGACGACGCCACGTCAATCAACTCACCACCTGCACCATCGCTAACACCATTCCCACCACGGTAAAAACTAATGAGTTACATAGTTACTTCATTTATACGATACACAGGGATAAACAACACATTTTGCAGAAACATAAAACGTGCTGTATAGTTACTACTTATGTACACATACTTCAATTATCTGCATAAATCTATCACTAAATAATCACCAACAATAAATATTCTACACCGTATATACTCATTCTTTTATTATAACATTTATTTACTGCCAACGAGTGGTACCATTTATACGTACATAAAATACGTGTTTCATACTATACATTATTACGTCTACAAAGTAATAAAGAAAATATATCATCACAGTTGCTCAGTGAGCGATTAAAATAACTGTATTAAACATTTATTGATTAAAGCTACCTAGTGGAAACAGACAAATTAAGTTACGAGGAAAACCAAGAAAAGAAAAAAAGCCCAACACAAATGACGTTAGCAAGAATGAACATCTTCCACACAATCATGAAGACAAAGATTTCCACACAGTGCTGACACATATATTGCCCACGATAGGTACAGTCGCCAAACTTTCTACCTGGGCCACTAGCCGCGAGAGGTGGGTAACGGGAGCTGGCAACAGTGTATCTGTTTGTTCGTTTGTACATGCTTGACGAAAGTTCGGATCATCAACTCTCGTCTTCCGTGGTGAACCTCAGTCACAGTTCATCCCAATATTCTGTCGACAATTTTTATCCGATAGAATTTCAAAGGAACTTCTTGAAAGTATTGGATAATGCAAGTATTGAAAACAATAAGTAAAATCATCTAGGAGACCGCATCTTTAAATATATTACATATTTATAAACGTATTCTTTTTCATGATAAACCTGTGGCTCATCACTTAATCATTACGTGGATCACTGTGCTTGCAATGCAAACGCAGCAATTGTTTAGATAGTTGATTTATATTAAATATGTGAAA
Source organism: Coenobita brevimanus (assembly GCF_032717465.1). Taxonomy (NCBI): domain Eukaryota; kingdom Metazoa; phylum Arthropoda; class Malacostraca; order Decapoda; family Coenobitidae; genus Coenobita; species Coenobita brevimanus. Next base: position 20,432,973 of record NC_137065.1, on the reverse strand, counting down.
CTACTGTGGGTGACGTGGTAGTTAACGCTTCCGCCAGCCGATCCGTGTGACGTGGTTCCACCTCCGTCAGAAGAGATGGGTTTCTCCTATTAAACACCAAGCCCTTATCTTATGACTAGGTCTTAGTACCAGCCAGTCAGCAACCAACATCACATATCCTCGCACTCCGGGCCTCGGTGACGGGCACTAAAACTCCTAGGTTCTTGGGATCAAAATAATAATAATGATAATGATAATAATAATAATAATAATAATAAAATAAAAAATCAGTGTTCCAGCCTGTAATGATAATTTCATGTTCGTTATGTTGCATTTACCAACCACATAAGTTATATCACAGGCAATGGTGATATAAATGTCCCAACAATTCATGAATCAATAGCAATTGTGCTTAAAAGACTGGAAGCTTTTGCATACTGTGATGTGGCGGTGGTGTCTTCATCTTGCTATGATGTGAGATAATGTTGTTCGGTGAATAATCGATGAGCGTGTAAATGTGTGACCTCACACAAAAGAGGCACCGCTCTCAATCAGTTTTCCTTGTAATGTATAACTCAATCATTCGTTAGATGAATGAACTACAAAGGTGTGCTGTAATGACCATAGTCATATGAAATATGATACGGTAAGTCATTATCATAGCTGATATAATAGCCACGTTCGACAACAGTATGCATAAACTCTTTTCCTGTTGAGGTGACAGTATTTTAACCTCCTACCTCTTCGTTGTGCACCACAGAACACATAAAAACATCAACCAAAGGTACTATCAACGACGAAATTAGTAACCGTTACCGGTGTCTGAACATCATCCTAAAGTTCATTGGCCAGTGTCATTCATGATGTGAATATGGCAGGTAATCTCACTTGTAACTGGACGTAGATGTTAGGTAAATGCATTCCTCTTCAACCTATAATGATAATTGTTTCAAATGATAATCCTATAAAATGGAAATACTGATATAAGGAGAAAGAGAGAGAGAGAGAAGGACTTGGAGCAATTCCAGTAGGTAGTGCATTAGCATGTTATGGTAATGTAAAAGCATAAAAAAAAAATGTTTAGTATTGTTAAGAATGCAAATATTAAGTAGAATGCTAATGGATCTCAAACACTAGTTCGGCAATTATTATCACTGGCGGTTTGAATAACGTACCCCCCCCCCCACACGTCCGGCGCCTGGCCTGGCCTTCACTATGCCAAGCTGCCCCCTTAAGCAGCTCTCCCACCGGCTCGACCAGCTGTAGGAAACCGGTGGCGTGGAATTGTTGCGTGCCACAGGTTGCACGGACCAAGGCCAAATAAGTATAGTATAATAAATATTGTATTATATACAATAGTATATATTTATATCATTATATATATTACCTTATTATAAAATTACTATTGTCATATTTTTGGCCTTGGTCAGCGAGACCTGTGGCACACAATTTTCCGTGCGACCAGTTTCATGCAACTGGCTGAGCCGATGGGAGAGCCGCCTTACTCCTGAGACATTTTTCTCCCCACCCAGCTCAGTACCCAGCCATTTATAGGATGAATGACTCTGACAGAGGTTCACTACGGACGAAGAGTTGATGATCGGACCTTTCGTCGAGCAAGTACACACGAACAAACAGATACACTGTTGCCAACACCCGTTACCCACATCTCGCGGCTGGGTGGCCCAGGTGGAAATTTTGGTGACTGTACAAGTGAACAACAAGTCAGTGTAGACTGAGTGTATATATATTTTTTATATAAAATAACAAAATATGGGGCTATATAATATCAATTTCAGCAATATCTGTGCAATATAAACTAAACCTTAAAAAAGGGTCCCAAAGGAATTAGCCAGCAATTATGCAACCTCGAACAACTCCAAAAAAGCGTAGACAAACGAAGAAAAACAAACTATAGAAAATCAATATATACAAAAAAAAAAAGAAAAAGAAAAAATGCAGTAAAATCACATAACAAACAAATGAAACAAAAAAAAAAAAGCTTGTGTTACTACAAATGCCGAAATACCACATAAACTCCTTCTATAAGTGAAACAAAAAGCAAATTAGTGTTCTCCACAAGCAAGTGGCATGGCACATCATCATATAAACTCCTTCTATAAGTGAAACAAAAAGCAAATTGTTGTCTCCACGAGCCAGTGGCATGACACATCATCACTATCATCGACCGCAGCATGACCGGATTCGATGTCAGGACTGCAATTATTACAGTTATGTAACGACAAACGATTGCATTATGTTACACTTGCTACAATTATGTAATTACAAACGATATGCAACAATTATGTAATGACAAACGATTGCATTATGTTACACTTGCTACAATTATGTAACTACAAACAATATGTAACAATTATGTAATGACAAATGATTGCATTATGTTACACTTGCTACAATTATGTAACTACAAACAATATGTAACAATTATGTAACAACAAACGATTGCATTATGTTACACTTGCTACAATTATGTAACTACAAACAATATGTAACAATTATATAACGACAAATGATTGCATTATGTTACACTTGCTACAATTATGTAACTACAAACAATATGTAACAATTATGTATTGACAAACGATTGCATTATGTTACACTTGCTACAATTATGTAACTACAAACAATATGTAACAATTATGTAATGACAAACGGTTGGATTATGCTACGCTTGCTACAATTATGTAACTACAAACGATATGTAACAATTCATACAATGTTACAATTATCCATTACCACAATGTTACAACAATATTATGCAATAATTCATACAATATTATGTAACAAGTCATACAATTTTATCACAATTCTGTATTACCAGAATCATCATACAAGTTAGGTGAAGTATTAAACATTACTAAAGGGACACCTCCATATGTAATGTAATGACCTAGCAGTATTACCATTGCACAATTATATGTATATGTTATACATACACATCTTACAAAATGTCATACAACAACCAATTTAACTATATTGCATTAATTTTGTTCAATTATGTATACAACTTGTTTAAAATGTAATATTACTGGATAAGTACATTATTAGCATGAATATTATGTCTATACAATATTATAATCAATATTATGAATTAAGACTGAAGAAGATTATTATGTATTAATAGATTAGCATTTGTCAATGATGATAACTGTCGGAGGACCGCCAGCTGCATGACCGAGCGATTTCAGGACTCTAAAATATATTAATACATAATAGCTAGCTAGCAACATACATATATAGTCTAGAGGTTAGGTCAATGTCAAACCTAGGGGCCAAAAGGAAATGACGTTAGCACCTCACCAGAATCTCTCACCAACAAAATAACCCACGAACAGCGCCTCGTGACCATATACACACACAGGCTTCTAGAACATTTCAACAACAGTGTAACACAAGTGACACGACCTCTGCTACACCAGAATGTAGGATTCTGATCAGAAGGAGACTGGCCATAGAACCGGCAGGTAGTGGAGAGAGTGAATAAGAAGAGGGGTCCAACTAGACTTACTTTGTACATTAAGTCTTTGTATAATACATATGCTGCTAAACTTAGAGTTTCTCTGAAGCTAATAAATCAAAACCAACTCCCTGTATTCATCTTTAACTCCTCCTGCCCTTCAATTAATTCAAGACTCACCTATTACAAGAATTAAGAGTTCCATATATAAAAATGTTGGCTACAAAGCTTTAATATATTTTATATATATATATATATATATATATATATATATATATATATATATATATATATGTGTGTGTGTGATTGTGTGTGTGTGTGTGTACTGACTTCATATTGTATAATTATACATAATGAGAGAGAGAGAGAAGCTGATATGATTAATCCCTAAACCTCGGGGTTGTTTTTGCTTGACTTGCGTGTCTCGTGGGCATATTCGCGCTCCTACAGACTCACTAAATATATTTGCCAAAAATAATTTATTAGTCCTAGAATATTAAAATTACATATGCATATGGCACATACCTTCACCTTTCTCCTGGGATGTTTGTTGAGCCTTTGTCGAGTACCGTAGGACTTATGGAGACCTCTGAAGTTGGGTAACGAAGTCTCCACTTTACACTTCCCGACAACCAGTAATATGATTACCACAGTCTGATATTATCACTAGAAACACTATTCTTTGATTCTCAAATACTGTAGTTTGGAATCCATACTCAAAAAAAAAAAAAAAAAAAAAAAAAAACTGAAAGCAATGAAAATTATGAGCGCGTATGACCTTCCCACTTGCGATCATTCGCAGCTGGTGTTGTCATTTATTATTCATAAAAACACACTTTATATTTCTATTATTATATAACACATATATATCTACAGTCTTTATCCATAAGCTTCCTTCACTAATAGTAGTTTATTGTTACCGTAGGCATTCAATTCCTCTTTCAGTAAAATACGTAGCATTCACTTTCTCGTCCTGTATACTAGCGTTGAGAGTGAATCTGTCACTTTCACTTTCACAACTCATAGTATTCATACATGCTAGAGTGAAACTTTTACTTTCATTACTCCTAGTATATATACTCGTATTCTTATATTACTACTCATTTACATTTCTATTTACATTCTCTATTTTATTTATATTATTTACATTTCTATTTTATTTACACTGTTATGCACTGTTACTTGTAGTAACTTATAAAACTATTTTCCACTGTTCACTTCTGTTTACATTCATTGCTTTCACTTGCTGTTTACACATTATTTACACTTGCACTGTTTTACTCACCAGAAAGATCGTAGTCACTGTCTATCATTTTCATTGACAAATTAGCCAGTTCACGTTCCACAGCAGTCACTTAGCCATTTACCCCTTTCCACATGAGGTTTAGTAGGGAATAGAGGTCACAAGGCCCTTTGCACGAGGCTAAAAAGCGGCGGAATTGGACATGCGCGAATCCGACATGCTTTCACCTTGAAAGACGACAGTAAACTGAATACAGTGTGGTGGCCTGCCTAGGGGGAGTGCAATGCTCCCAGTGTCAGCCTGGTGACAGCTGCTAATTTATACGCTATGAAATGATTGGCAGGAAATCTAGACAATACATAATAAATTAGGTAGTTCCAGGTTAATGTAAATATCACTTAGGCTTCTCCCTTCCTTTCATATATATATTTTTAGTACGAGAATAGATTATACGGCATATTTCAAGGGGAAATAAACAGCAAAAATTAACGAACGAGTGCACGTGAGGTGTTGTCAGGCGATAATTAGCCAATTCCAGGTGTATGGCACTAGCACTTACCTTTTTTCTTTTTTGTATATATTATTTGGTATAAAAATAGGGCATAGGGCTTATTTCAATGGATGAAATCAGTGGAAAATTCCAGGGAAGATTTACTTAGCGTAGCGCAGCTGGGCAGGTGAGAGGAGAGGGTAATGGAGGGGAGGCAGGTAGGAGAGTCAAGAACGGGGAGAAATGGCTAAATTGTCAACAATGGATGGGAGTACAGATGAGATTAGGAGTAATGACTACTGTTGGACTTTGGCAGTACTGACATGATACAAGCCACCACTTGAAAGCCCGGGCGAATTCAAAATAACACAGCATCACAAAAGTGACGCCCCACGGTATGATCCCTTTCTCCCAGGCATCACAAAAGTGACACCCCTCAGTTAAGGGGATAAAACAACAAGCACAGTGACGATCGGTGGAAGGAATAGCTTACTTCAGTTCCAGAATGGGCTTGTTATTTTTCAAAATCATTTCCTAAACTATACTGAATGGTGAAGGAAAAGTTTGACATCGTATCTCCTGTCTTATAGATAATCACAGTATGGCTTAGAACAATTTTTTTGCTAGTATTAGGCAAATGGGAGCCACTATGATCATCCTTCTCCTGTTAGTGTTAACCCACCGACTTCCCACACGTTTTGTTCGTGACTCCCATTGACGTATATAAACATGCAGCAATTGCAAGGTCCCTAATTTGCACAAGTTTAAAATTTCACGCGTGATTTTTGGTACATATACAGGAGACACCTTCCTATACAAAATGCCAGGCAGGGTCAATGCCTTACCCCGCATGACCTCCTCCCCCCTCACGCCATTGTCTCGGCTATTCACCTGTTACCAGTGACCTGGTCAGTAAAGACGTCATGCTACGGTACAAAATTCAAGGCCAGAGTGATTCCCCGATCGATGACAATGTGGAGGACAAAGTTTACGTAGCATTAGAGGAAGAAACAGTCAGAAATGATGATCAGGTAATGTAGCCAAAAAAGTAAGATGTTGATGTGTTTGGTGAGTGAAACAGTGCTTATATTCCTGTTTTACTGTGTGAAAACCTATATACTCATACTACATATAAATTCGTATCAAATAAATAAATAAATATCTTTTATGAGTGGTGTGCAATAGTTACCCTCCCATAGAACTCGTTTTCTTTGGAGCCAGCCTGACAGAAAACTCAGTAAGGTAAGGGGTACTGCTAGTTGTATCCAGTATTTTAAACCTCAGGTGAGCGATTTCTCTATGATTTTTCGATGTTTCTCAACAAAAGCGGAAGTTTAAGCCAAAACAATTTTTTTCCAAATTGGTCAGGATTGGGGGGGGGGGGCAGTGGTGGAAAATTGGTCAGGTCGAGGCGGGTTAAGAATCGTGTATGAATGCATCTCTTGGGTAAGGATATTACCCTTGTGGGTGAGAAGTATAACTATGAAGGAGAATGCACTGACACAAGCACATCTCAAGGCTCATTTCCTGAGAAGGGGGATGCTACTGGCAACGAACAAGTAGAGTCCTTTGACTGTGAACTGTGTTTGTCTGCCATGGTATTTTCCACTTTAGATATTGAAAAAAACAATAGTAAATGAAACAGACAAGCCAGAGTCTGTAGATTTTGAGCATGAGGTAGAAAACGAAGGTTTGATGTACGTTGGTGGCTACATAACGAATGTTTCAACAATATGAGTTCTCAAGAGAAGATGGTGAAAGATATAATAACAGTAACTGGGTAGACTTATAAGCAGGCAGGTAGAAAAATTATTAGTACCCAGTGAAGAGTTTCAGAAGCATTTAAGTGGTGAAAACTTTGTTTCAGTGTTACCATGGGAACCAGCTAGGAAAGGGAGCCATGAAAGTTCTTAAAGAGAATATTGGTAAATTTGTTGCTTTGCCTTCAAATATTGTTCAGTACTTTGTTGCTGCATATTGTTTAGAATGTGCATTCCACACAATTGTAAAAACTCGAGGCATTATAACCAAAAAGTAAAAAAGCTAGTAATGTAGAGGGCAACAGTATGCATTTTTTTTTTTTTTACCCGCCCCGTCCCGACCGATTTTCTACCACTGACTCCCCCCAATCCCAACCAATTTTTTATTTTTTTTATTTTTTTGCTCAAACTTCCGCTTTTGGTGAGAAACATCAAAAATTCATAGAGAAATCGCTCACCTGAGGTTTAAAATACTCGAGACAGCTAGCAGTACTCCTTACCTTACTGAGTTTTCTATCAGGCTGGCTCCAAAGAAAACGAGTTCTACGGGAGGGTAACTAATCCACACCACTCATAAACGGTATTTATTTACCATATATATTTCGTACGAATTTATATGTAGTATGAGTACATTGGTTTTCACACAGTAATATAGGCAATATGAGCATTGTTTCACTAACACATCAATATACCTGACCTTTTTTGGTGACATTACCTGATCATCACTTCTGACTGTTTCTTCCTCTAATGCTACGTAAACTTTGTCCTCCACATTGTCATCGATTGGGGAATCACTCTGGGCCTGAATGTCTTTATTGGCCAGGTCATTGATAGGTGAATTGCCGAGCCAATGGCGTGGGGGGGGGAGGTCATGCGGGGTAAGGCATTGTCCCTGTCTGGATCTTGTAGAGGAAGGTGTCCCATGTATACGTACCAAAAATCACGCGCGAAAATTGAAAATTGTGCAAATTATGAACCTCGCAATTGTGCGACATACTGCTACATCAATGGGACTAGCTGTGACAAAACGTTGCGACGTGCCCATACATCGACGGGACGCCTCGGGTTAAAACCTATATAATGTAGAGAAAACAGAGCTGTCACTGAAGGCTTAGGAGGGTGTACATCACAGAAAATGGAATAGACAGGAGAGGTAAAAGTAGGGGAGAGATCTGGAGAGAGACAGGTAGGCCGCGTAATGTCGGCCACTTGCGCACGGTTAGACCTGTTGTATTCTTTAGATCTTGCATGAACCAACCTGATATGTGCATCTATAACCGTCATACTCCCACTCTCCATAGATTTGATACAGTTTCGTCAGCCATCTAAGAACCCCCTGGAAACCGTCCTGCAAACCCCAGGTCTAAGTGCTCAGTGGATGAGGAATAAGACAATAACAGTCGAAAGATGTTCCATTACAGGTTTTTATTGTGAAGGAAATACTAGTACACCCATTAACTTGCTTAGGCTACAATTCACAAACGTAATAGCAAACACAAATAATATTTTTAGTGTAACACACACACACACACATATATATATATATATATATATATATATATATATATATATATATATATATATATATATATATATATATAAAACATTTACCACTAAGTGCCGAGAACACTGAGACTCTCATGCAAAAATTATGTATATAACTTGTATTGTCACAAACTCAATAATAATCTTTAGACAACTATTAGAGAAATATCTTATATATCTAAGAATTTAACATGATACTGGAAAAGCTAAAAACATCTCTCACCAGGAAAAATTAAGGCTCATAAATAATTACACAACCTTAAACTAGAAGTTAACAACAGGAGATACTGGATAGGCGGAACTGTCACGTTCTTCTAGCTGCTTTTTAAATGTAGGTGACATGACTTCTAACAGGCAAAATCATGATAGGACCACCATACCATGCCAAGCCCCGCGATTTCAATGCACATCCCTACCCAAGCAGATATGATTTAATAGGAATCCTAGAACAGCTAGGTACAAAAATAATACACCATATTTCACAGAATGCAAGGGATTACAGGAAAAAGCTCATTTGTATAGTACAGTACATACATTAACAACACTATTGGCTGTTAATGAAACCTTGCAAATGCAATACATGAATGACGACACTAATGACTTCAAAAAACCTTGTGGATCTGGTATTGTACATGCATCATAAGATGCTGATGACCTCAACAGAAATTTACAAATACATTGCATCCATCACAATATGCTCGAGACTGCAGGTCAATCAATCAGTCAAGAAGCAGCAAACGTCATGGAGCGCATAGCCTCACTCCCTCCGACCCCACCCACACAGGTCCCTTTGTGCAACCCTCTAGGCAGTGACTCTTCCTCCTCTAAGTATCTCCCGACATGAGTGATTGACCTGCGCCAACCATGAATTACATGGCCTTTCCCTTGGCTGCCTCTACCCTGGGTTAACTCACTCAGAGATCACTCTGTCAGCAGGATTAAGCTCAGGAAAGCAGGACAAGTGCCCATATAGGTGGAGTTGGCGCTGATGTAAATAAGCCTCGATTCAATCTCATAGACTAGTCGCTCATTATGAACCTGGTTGTACCAGCGATATTCCAAAGGAGTCAATTCGCTGCTTCGTCACTGTATAGTGTCCATGTCTCACAGCCATAAAGTAAGACAAGGAGCACCAGTGCCTTGAAGATGCTAACTTTCGACCTTCTACACAAACAACGACAACGCCAAATACCCGAACTGAGTGAATCCCTAATCCCATAGGCCAGACCATTGCAACTAATCTACTGTTGTTACGGACAACACTACTAAGATAAGTGAATCTTTCCAAGATCTCTATATCCTTGCCACATGCTTGAACAGACTGAGCTGCATCATACGACAAGCCACCAAATGTCTGGACCTTGGTCTTGGCTCAAAAAACCTTTAATCCTAATGGCTTTGCATTCTTGTAAAATTCCTTGAGGGCACTCAGTATTGTCCTCAGCAACTCCACTTGGATAGCTGCATCATCAGGAAAATCAAAGTTGGTAACCCTGAATTGACACTTGATACCCCACAGTGACTTCGACTTACATCCCAGTCCAGTACCCAATCCATATATGTGTCAAAAAGTGTGGGGGCAAGGACACATCCCTGTCTTACACCAGAATTTACTGGGGAGAAGTCGGATGTTCCCCCTCCCCCCACACACTTGACAGCACTCTCAGTGTTGGCATACATGCCAATAATCAGTCAGATTATCCCTGCTGGGATCCCACAGAGTTGCAGGAGTTCCCATAGTACCTCCCGATTTACTAAGTCAACTGACTTCTTCAGATCCACATAGTCTGCTAGCAGACATTGTTGTAACTAAAGATGGCATTACACAAGAACTCGAAGAGATAGGATACGGTCAACAGCAGTCTTCTTGGGTGTGAATCTGGATGGGTCGTCTCTGAAGCTTTAGCAAATGATCCTGGATATGCATCAGGATTAGGTGAGCAAGAACTTTGCCGGGCACACTGGGCACTGTAATACCACGGTAGTTACTACAGTCACCGATTCCATTTCATTTCCAGATAGGGGTGACGAAACCAATGGTCTAGTCAGGAGGAATGATACCAGTCTGCCAAATGGCTTCTATGACTGCATGTAACCCCCTGATCATGGCTTTGCCCCAGCTTTGATAAATTCTGCTGGGATGTCACAAACACCATCTGCTCTACCACTTTTCAACTTAGCCACTGCCTTCTTTATTTCATCTAGAGAAGGCACAGCATCATTAATTAGTGGGACAGCTGTCAATGTTTGTACCAGCCGACAGGAACTGTCCACTGGGGGCCACAGCAATACAGAGCTGCTCAAATTACTCAGCCCAACGAGCTCTATACTCCATCTATACAGCCATCCATCTGCTGTTTGAACTGAGTTAACCTGAGAAGTGGGTCTGGAGTGGAGCTTCTTCAGGGTTCGGTACGCAGGTCAAAGGTCATTTGCATGAAAACTGCCTTCCATCTCCTCAGTGATTTCCCTGACATACCTCTCCTTGTTCCTGCTCAATGAAACTCGTGCCCGTCTAGACAGAAGTCTGTGCTGTTCCCAGTCCCCAGTCAGTGTGGCAGCTTGACTCTCCTCAGTTGTGGTCAGCATCGTTTGAGAGATAAATCCCCTCCTTGTTCTTAGGTGGTCTCCAGTACACTCATCAGCTGCTGCCAGGGTAGCATGATTAAAGGTATCTCATTGTTTAACAGGAGCCTCAACAGTACTGAGCATTTCAAAATGATATGAGACGCCACTGCATACTCATATGCACACTCCTCATCCCTAAGTTTCTCAAGATGGAACCTTTTTTTAGTAACATCTTGAGAATCTGTCAGTTTTGATTTGTAGCCTTAGAGTAGCAGCAACAAAAAGTCTTTGATCACCAGCAAAGAACTCTGCAGTCCTAAAAATCCTGCAGTTCTGAAGGATCCACCAATGAGTACTAACAAGAATGTGATCAGTCTTCATAGCAATCCCTCCGGCATTGGGATATCAAGTCCAACAGTCAAGATTTGGCTGCTGGAACCAGAATCCAGCAATTCTTAACTTACGGGATTTTGTGAAATTCAGAAGGTAAGAACTACTGAAATTCCTGGTTCCAGAGCCATGGGGACCTACACAATCCCTGAAGCCCTCCCTGCTAATGCCAGTAACTGCATTAAAGTCACCCAAGACCAGAAGTGTATCCCACAAGTGACACTGTTCCACAACAGAGTCATGTTTGGTGTACAGTAAAATAGATCTTTCTCTACAAGATCACTCATCTTTGGTGGAGCATTCACTGCAATAAGAGACTTGAAGCCCAAGGAGTGCTTCGATCTCACCAGCACTATACGCTCATCAACCGGAGTAACCCCGTCAACACAAGAGACAGAGTGAGCAGCAAGTGCCACAACGACACTCGTGAGATGGGCATCATTGTCACAGCCAGACCATATATATGTGTGTGTGTGTGTGTGTGTGTGTGTGTGTGTGTGTACAGTACACCCAGTGTGTGATTTATGAAGAGACTAGCTATTTATTCTTAGTTCTATACATACAGATTTTGGATTTTATTCTTTAGTCCTATATATATACAGAGTATATTTCCTGAACAGAGAATATAGCCTAGTCAACCATAACCGGATGTTCCTGATGTACATGATTTTCTGTGTTAATGGGATATCTTGAAGGAGCTGGTACAATATGAAGTGGAGGTATTTTGGGAAAAAATGTTATCTGGAATCAATGAAAATATGACATGCAGTTGGTGTCGCTGAACTAAAAAGTTTGAATTAATGAATTAAAGCGTAACAGATAAATTTAATTAGTTTTGGATGGGACTTTAATTGGAGTTAACCCATGTTTGTTTATTTGTGGGGTCTGCTGGAGCAGGTCCATTGCATACTGTGGAAGTCTATATTTTGTGAAGGAGTCATGTTTCATTACATATACTGGGATTTACTGTGTGACCTAAGTTGTTTATGCCTATGTTTAATTATAAATGTTATGTTTCTGTGTTTTGCTAATCAGTAATGTTTTATTATAAATACTGGGATTTTGTGTGTGGCTCCATGGTGCTTATACCCTTATGTATAATTCTTTTTGTGCTTCAGTAATTGTGATAATAAACTTGTAATGCTACTTTATGTATTATTGCAAAAAATACCAATATTCTATTATTACAGTGTGTTGTATATCATGATTCCCTGTATTGTGCAAAATATATATATATAAATATCCACTGCAGGATAATTACATATATACCTCTTATACAGTCAAGAGATATGTAAATATCCTGCAGTGGATATTTATATATATATTTTGTACAAGAAATTCATGGCATATAAACTCGTTGAAGTTCCATGTAAAGATACACGTGAAATAGTTCACCAGATATTCACGTGTATTTCACGTGAAAGAATTACACGTGAATTTCACGTGTTGAAATAACGTGAATTCAATTTTGCATTTTAGATGAAATATCCACAAGTAATTCACATGTCAAATTCACGTGTTTTGCAAGTGATTAACTCGGATTTTGCCAACTGGGCAATAGTATGTGTAACCATCGCTACTGATCTCACCATGTCCACATCGCCTCACTTCAGAGAGTGCAACCATGCCGACTTGCAATTGCTCCAGTTCTCATGACAACAAAGGAAGCGAACCCTTGCAAATGCTGTACATATATTACAAAATATTGGCTACTACAAAAAGTTTTCAAATACAGTAAGTGTTATAATGTGGACGTCGATATTGAAGTCACCACTGATGGCTTCAGACTGATTGTTATTAGACAGGCTTTTCGAACTGGAAGGGTTAGACAGTTACAGCACATCCCTTCACTGCAAGAGGTCTTTTCCCTGCTTGTCGTACAAGGTGACTAAAAGGGTTGGCGGAGGGTTAGTGCCCCTCCCCGGAAAACAGCTAACTAAAAAGACGAACAAGAAGCCTCGGACAAGGACTGACCAAAAGATGACGACCAAGGATAGGACAATGGACATGGTACTGATCGCAACATGGAATGTAAGGGGTGTGAATGATGAGGTGAGAGATTGTCCAGGTGCTTGAGGGTGCGAAAGTGGATGTATGTGGAGTAACTGAAATAACTGGAGAGCAGAAAGTGTGAGAGAATGGGACTATGGATGCAGGAGTAGGTGAGAATGAGAGGGCAAGAGAAGGAGTGTGTATTGTTATGAATACAAGATGGAAGAAGAACATGAGAGTATCGATCAGTTGGGTCAAGGATTGTGTGGGTAAGATTGAAAGTTGGAATACAAATGTGGGTAATTGTGTGCGTGTATGTGCCAACACAAGATCATGCAAGCAGAGTAAGAGAAGAGTTCTAGACAAATGTGGAAGTGTGCATGGAAAAGTCTGGAAGGAATGAGAGAGTGTTTTTGATCGGTGATATGAATGATAAAGTAGGGACTGTGAAGGTGGATGGAATAGTTGGTGAGTGGGTTGTGCCTGCTGGGATAGATGATAATGGCAGTGCATTAGTGGACATTTGTGCCAGGAGGGGGTTGGTGATAGCCAATACCCTCTTCAGGTCACGAAATGAACCACATGTATACAGGGCGAGTGATGAGAAGGGTGGGTGGTGAACTGAATGAAAGGAAGGCAATGATTGATTATGTGTGTGTGGATGAAAGGATGCGTAGATGTGTAATGGATGCAAAAGCTTATAGAGGCTTGGGGAGTGGACTTTCTGACCACTACTTGGTGGTGCCCAGAATCAAGATCCAAGTAAGATGGAGAAATAGAAGAAGGGAAGGACAGGAAAAAGAAGTAGTTGCAAGGAGAGTGGAAAGGTTACAAAAGGATGAGAAAAGGGCAGAATATAAGAGAGAAGTGGAGGAACAATTGGGTAAATATGAACTGGAGCAGATGGGGGACGTGGAAGGTGTGTGCAGGATATTCACAAAAGAAATATGTGGAGCATGTGATGTGGTGTGTGGAGTGAAGAGAAGACGGAGGGGGGTGCAAGGAAGAGTGTGGTGGAATGAAGAGGCGAGACAGGCTGAGGCACAAAAGAAGAAAGCATATAATAAATGGATGAGAATAGGGGCGTGGAAGAAGTTGAGAGGCGGAAGAGAGAGTAATATGTAGAAAGGAAGAGAGTGATGAGAAGATTAGTAAGAGAGTAAGAAGAGAGTGGATGAGGAATTTGGAAGGAATTTGAGTGTAAAGTGGAGGAACTGTAAGAAAATGTTCTCGAAAGAGGTGAAGAGAGTAAGAGAGGGTGGAAGTGAAGTTAGCAGGGGAGTGAAAAATAAAAATGGTCGATTACTAATGGAGAAGGGAGAAAAAGTGAGCAGATAGAGAGAAATCTTTAAGGAATTTTTGAACATAAAGAATGGAAGTAATGCGAGTATAAGTGGCTGGGGAATGACTGGGAGAAGGAGGGAGGTGAGAAGACAGAAAGAAATCAGTAGGATAGAAGTTGTGGAAGCAATGACGAAAGTTAAATTAAGGAAAGCCCCTGGAATTGATGGAGTGTGTGGTGAAATGCTGAAGCATGAGGGAGAGATAGTAGTACAATGGATGTGGAAGATGTGCAGATTGGCCTAGAAGAAAGGTAGAGTCCTGAAGGATTAGGAGTCAGATATAATTATTCCCTTGTACAAAGGAAAAGAGGAAAAAAGAAATGTGTTGTAATCATAGGGGCATTTGTCTTCTTAGTGTAAAATGAAAAGTGTATGGTAGGATACTTACTGACAGAGTTAGGGAATGAACAGAGAAATTAGTTGGAGAAGAACAGGGAGGCTTTAGGAAGGGAAGACGTTGTGTAGATCAGATATTCATTCTTAGATCTTTAATGGAAAAGTTTCTAGAGAAGGGAAAGAAGTTGTATATGGCTTTCATGGATTTGGAGAAAGCATATGACAGTGTGGATAGAAAAGGATTGTGGAAACTATTAAGAATGTATGGAGTAGATGGGAAGTTGTTGAATGCTGTGAAGAGTATGTAAGATGGTACTAAGGCTGCAGTGCGTATGGATGGTGATCTGAGCGAATCTTTCTCTTTGAAGGTTGGGTTGAAACAGGTATTTTTCATGTCTCCATGGTTGTTCAATCTGTACATGGATGGGGTAATAAAAGAGGTACAAGGTAGGGCAGTGGATGTTGGAGTGGCCCTGGTGAGAGAGGGTAGTGTTTGGAACCTCCCTGTACTGTTTGCAGATGATACTGTGTTGTTGAGTGACGACGAACGGGAGCTGCAAGGCTTGGTGGATGAATTTGAGAGAATGTGTAAGAAACGTAATCTAAAGGTGAATGTAGGGAAGAGTAAAGTGATGGTCTTTGAGAGAGGTGGTCAGTGAATGTACAGTGAGGTTGGATGGTGAGGAAATGGAAAATGTGAGTACGTTTAAGTACTCGGGTAGTGTGATGAGTAAGGATGGAAGTTTGGAGGGTGAAGTGCTTGAAAGGGTGCAACAAAGAAGAAAGGTTGCTGGTTCTTTGAAAGCAGTGATAAGAAACAGAGAAGTGAGCATGGAACTGAGAAAGTTGCTATATATTGTGATACCAACTTTAACGTATGGAATTGAAGCTTGGACGTTGTTGGAAGGACACAAGAGTGACAGAAGTGGAAATGAGTTTTTTAAGAGGAGCCTGTGGAGTCACATGGAGAGACAGGCTGACAAATGAGGATATAAAGGAGCGTTGTGGTGTGGATGTGATAGGAAGCGATAGAAGGAACACAGGTGGTCTGGCCATGTGGAGAGGATGGAGAGAGACTGACGAGGAGAGTGTGAGTGAGGTGGAGGGGGGCAGAGAGAGGGGGAGGCCAAGGATGAGTCGGGTGTGAGTTGGGAGCATGGCAGTGAAATGGCGGGGGACAGGGCAACTTGGAGGCCATTTGTTTGTAGCCACCCGTACAGGATTGAGCGTCTGGCAATAGATAGATAGACAGAAAAAAAAAAAAACATTTTAAAGTAGGTTTTGTAGAGGCTGATCCAATTTTTTTTTTTTTCTTTTTTAGAATTAAACAAAACAGCCAGTTCAGTATTAAAGAAAATCGGAATATCGAAATCCAACGTTTATGAACATGTCAAAATGTAATAGGGTTAAAAAAAAAAGGGGGGGGCCTATTATGAATTAAATTTATTAATTTACCCTCACTTCTTTTAGGACCAACACTAAACAGAGAAAACATAGCATGGAAGAAGACAACAACAACAAAGGGATCCAGTCACAACAGACACGAGAAGATGCTGCCGAGGCTAACGAAATCACCATCAGTCATTTTCACTACAGCATCCAAACCATCCTACCTCTTCATCTCGTCCATTATTTTCTGCACAATATCAGTAACGCATTATGGTAAGGGTAGACATTTTATTAGAACCCACAAGAACTAGTCATCAACACCCTCGGTCTCATAGAAATAATAGTATTCAACTTCTGAAGACGATTATTATTATTATTATTATTATTATTATTATTTTATTATTACCATTATTAGCTAAGTAAGTCCTAGGAACCTGAGTATAAAATTATACTGTCACCATTAATTCGTTCACGGTCGGGAAAATGCTAGTATTCTGTTACAGTTCACCTCAGACAGTTTTAATCAGCTGGGAGTATGATAGAAGCCAGAAAGTGTAAATTCTGGTACCTTTAACTTCATGGCTGAACAACTCACGTGTTCTGTTCCAGCCAATGCCAGGTAATATTATTCACCTGAAAGTGACTAACAGAAGTCTGAGTGTTGATTCTGTCACCATTAACTCTCTCATGGTCGGGAAACTGACATTCTATTTCAGCTGACACAGCCCATATTTATTTAAGCTCGAGTACGAAAAGAATCATGATAGTGTTAATGATTTAAACTACTGTACTCCGTCTCATACATTGTTTTCAGTAAAACGCCAGTAATTTAGTACGAAAGTAAAAGGTTACTAAGATCCACAAGAACAGGTTTGAAACAATTATCTTAAAAGACAGTGTTCAGTTTCAGTTTCATGTTTTGAGAATTTAGTACACCGACGATGTTTTGGTTCAAAATCTTTATATTATCTAGGCTGAAATCTCAATGGTTTGAAGTAGGTAAGGCCTCGTGCTTGGTAATTTATTTTGGATTCTGCACGATATTATACTGCAAAAAATCTTTAAATGTCATCATAGTTTGCTGCAATCATATAAAGAGGGTATCAGGGTTTAGCAGAAGAAACAAAAAAACAACACTCAAAGAACGTATATTTCTTTCATTTATACCAGACAACTCGGAACACCAACAAGATTTAACAAACTCTTCCTTGCCCCATGACCCACATTTCTAAGAAATTTCGTTGAAATGCATCAATATTTTTTTAGATATCTTGTGGACAGAAAAAGAAAAGTCGTAAATTGGGGCTGTAACTCGGATAACCACCAAAATATAATGAATTCTTCCTTGGCCTATAAACCACATATTCACAAAATTTCTTTGTAGTCTATGAATATTTTTTGAGATATCTTGTGGATAATCAAACAGACAAACAGGGATGAATATATAGTCTCCAAATCCGTTGATGGAGGTAAATTAATCGCTTAAGAACGAGTCTTGTGAAATAAAAGAGAGCGAGAAAGTGGTTCTTTGCCACCAGAAATAAAGAGATATAGTTGAGGAGATGAATTCTGATCCACTCAGTCATGAAATATAATGAGGCGACAATCCGTGATTTTCGAAACTCACTAATTCTTCAGATTATTATGTAAGAACTATATAATAATTAACGGACTAATAAATGGAGCGATATTATTGTTAACAGCTGTGCGTTATCCAGTGTCATTCACATTAGGTAAAAGTATACCGTCAAACATTTTTGGTTATTAAATGGAAGGATCAGTTAAACAAAATATATTCCTCATGTTTTGGGATAATCCTTTTCTATTAAATGAATACATAAGTGTAAGAGTTCCCCCAAAGAGATACTTGTATAATTACGTAACCTTGTTTATTAACAGCCACAATGGTCGTATGTTTATGTTCAACTGATTGTATCCACGGTGATTCTGAGCAACTCAAAAGGAAGCTAATATATTAACTTTTCACTTACAAAACAGCAATGAGTAATGCCAGATAAATCAGCCCTTAGATCAACCGCAAGACGCAGGTATTGCACTCACTCAGTGCTGCTCCTTATTCCGTTTATTTTCTTCTTCTTCTCTCCTAATTTCCTGATGAGTGATCCCATGGGTTGTGTCATAACACCACTGCGTCTCTTACCCACTGACATACTGAACGTGAGAGTAGAAGATGCAGGTAGAATATAATACTCTCCCTCCTAAAGCTGCAGCACGAGCGTGGCAGTCATTCAATACGATCATAACAAGGATTGACGGATATCTTTTTGGCAAGGATCCAGCTATATCCAGTAACTCTAGTGGAAGAGTTTCAAGAGAAAAATGTTGTATCAAGACAGCAAAAAGAACAGATTGCTTACTCTACCCTCAACCACACACGTATCAAAGTGTATTCCTGACCATTGGAAATGCCACCAGAAAAGATCGAATATTTTTCATACAAACAAAACAATGACCTGTCAGATTAATGTCCTTCACAATCTTGATTATATTTTGTCTATGCAGTCTTAGAATTACAGTCATGCACATTTTCCCATACATTGTCAGCAGCAGCATATGGGGGCCTCCACCTACCGATGCATCAACACTCCAGTTATTTAAAGGCAGCAACTTTCAAACAATTCATCTTCACATTCTTCCTCACTCACAGCAGCCTCAGCCAAAGATCAAACTTAGGTAGCTCAACTAATCCCTTCGAGAGGCTGGCATCACCACTCGGTGCTGTGCCTGTCCAAGAGTTAGTCAACTTAGCCAGAAAATGACAGAGTAACTGGAAAGATTATTGTAATGTAACTGATGGCTCAGGAGTGTATTAATATGTAGCCTAGTGGAGGAACGACTATAGATGTTATTGTACATCTGATCAGCGTGCAGTGTTAGACAACAGTCATCAGTAATAGCCAATTGCAAGACGTTACATCTTTGTCACTTGCTTCAGATACATTAAGTGTTCATCTTTTTGATTTTTTGGTCGTTGTTAAGCCTCACTCTCTCGCTCTCTCACTCACACTTATTCTCACTCACTTTCACTCACTCTTACTCTCACGTATTCTGTCTGTCTGTCTGTCTGTCTGTCTGTCTGTCTGTCTGTCTGTCTGTCTGTCTCTCTCTCTCTCTCGACATATATATGACTGTTCGATCCGTGAGGCCCAGCAGTTTACTGTGTCACATTCAGTCACAAGTCAGCACTACCATTAATACACACGGTTGATACAAAATATTGTGGTTGCCATTTTCATGGCTGGTATGACTGCATTAACGGGGGTGATTTTCTTACATGTCGATGCGTCTTGCCGAAGGTCAGTAATGTAAAAACCCTCATACTGCTTCTCTCCCAAGCCTGGGATCACACTCAGGTCATTTGAAGCAGCACTTGACTTCCCTAACCACTTCCTCACTCCCACTCCTCTGCAGTTTACAGCTTCACTTTCTTGTGCAGGCCATTTCCAATACGCTTCAACTAAGCTTCGGGTTCATCTGTGGAGAAATATGACTTGTGTTAACCCCTTCATCTACACGCCTTTAACCAACTTAAGGGAGAGCATTTGGAGTGTATGAATTAGGCCCTTCAGTCCAGTGTCTTTTTCATTTTAATCAGGCAAACTTCAAGCCTTTTTATTCAGCTTCATGGAATATTGTGGTGAACGTGAGAAATAAAGGCTATCTATAGGTAAGTTCTCCAGGTAGGAAAACTTTGTAGAGCTAAATTAAATCGTCTGAAAAAATAAAGAATGAAATACAAAACGATATCCTTCGGCTGAACAGGTTAATGAAGGCTCTGTCTAACCCTTCCAATTCTAAAATTGTTCTTTAGGTCCAGTAAAATCGTCTGAGTGAAGCAGGAATGAAGGGAAAACCAGCAGCACCAGCACCAGCACCGCACCAGCACCAGCACCAGCACCGCACCAGCACCAGCACCGCACCAGCACCAGCACCGCACCAGCACCAGCAATGCACCAGCACCAGCACCGCACCAGCACCAGCAGCAGCAGTTGCAACCCCAATTTCATCTCAGCGTGAACTCGGCTGACTGCAGGCTGAAGGTGCCCTCCTTCAATTCACCATCCTCCTTTTAGGGGAATAGGGAGGGAGCTGAGGGATGTTTGTATTAGGCAGCAAAGCCGACTGGTCTTACCGGCGCCACCATATAATGGCGTACCTCTCCACCTGGAGGGAGTAGACTGTAGCACCAGTCGAACAGGGCGGTACTCCCAAGGTGGATGGAAAGAGGGAGCTCCCGTTTCATCAGCCCTCGGCACTAGCTTCTGACTATCCCCCTATGCTGACCTTTTTCAGTGTCTCAGTAACGCAGAAAGTAGGCCAGCATACCCTCCTCTGTCAACACCAAACTATATGCAAATTACATAATACACTTCCTGTTCAAATCTTTTATTTAAAAAATGCATGTCTTCACAAAGCCTCGGAGTCTCGGGGGGAGGGGGATCAAAGCCCCCACCATCTGCCCCTCTCCCAATGACGACCTTGTGACATGCCTGGAACTACTGTATGATTCAATTCACATCTGCAACATTCCCGCCATTTCCTCTCTAAGTTTCTCTTCGTTGAACATCACCCCTCCTCCTCTAAATCTCATATACTCTTCCTCATAAAGGCTCAATTGTCTGAGGTGACTGATAACAAACCCTTCTCTTTATCCTCCTACTTTCTCTATACTCATTTCAAAGCCAGAGGTGGCTGTTGCGTATATGTACACAAATACGTAATATATTGCTCTCCTGTTCCTGAACTTAAATCTTCTGAATTCTCTACTCTCAGGTTTCGGCTTTCCTGTCATTCTCTGACTAAATATATCTGTGCTGTTTACCTACCCCCTAATTCTACCGACTAATTCTACTGACTGAGGCTAAGATGCGAGTAAGTGTGTGTGTGTGTGTTCTTACCTAATTGTATCTTTACAGGAATGAGTCAAACTCGTACTGTCCAGTGTCTTACACCATATTTATCGTACATATCCTTAAATTTGTTAATTGTTTTGGCACACACTATTTCATTCGGTAGTGCATTCCATTGATCAATTGCTCTGGGAAACTGAATTTCTTTACGTCTTTATCACCTCTCTTCTTATGCAGTTTTTTGCAGTGTCCTCTTGCTGATGCTTCCCCATATATTAAGTAATCATTTATGTCTATTTTCTCCTTCCCTGATATGCATTTATATAGCATTATCATGTCACCTCTTTTCTTTCTCTCCTGTAGTGTTGGTAGATTCAGTTTATTTAGTCTTTCTTCGTAGCTTAGGTCCCTTAAGCTTGGTATCAATCTTGTAGCGGCCTTATGAACTTTTTCAATCTTGTCTATGAGTTTTTTTGAGATGAGGACTCCAGACTACTGATGCATATTCCAGGGTTGGTCTAATGAATGATGTTATTATCCTTCTTAGCATGTCTTCATTTATGTATGTGAATGCTATTCTCATATTTGCAAGCAGTGTATACATGTTCCGTACCTTCTCACAGATGTGGTCAGCCAGAGATAGTCTGTTATCGATAATCACACCTAGGTCCTTCTCTCTTTCTGATGTGTGTAGGGTTTTATTTCCCAACGTATAATCTCAATCAGGTCTTTTTCCACTTTTACCAAACTTGATTACATGACACTTGTCCACATTGAATTCCATTTGCCATGTATTACTCCATTCATGAAGTTTTTTAATTCTTCTTGTAGCTCTTTACAAGAGTCTGTGTTAGTAATTCTCCTTTGTATTTTTGCATCATCTGCAAACATATTCAGATAGCTTTCATTTCCAGTGTTACTGTTTATATCATTTATATACACTAAAAACATGATTGGTGCCAGCACTGAACCCTGTGGTACTCCACTAGTCACCTCTTTCCATGATGAGTAGTTTCCCCTTAATACTGTTCTAATTTCTTATAAGCTTTTCTAATACCTTGCTTACAACACTGGTCAGTGATATTGGTCGGTAGTTGAGTGGATTATGTCAATTTCCTTTCTTGAATAAGGGGACAATATTTGCTTTCTTCCAAATATCAGGTAGTTTACCTTGACTCAAAGATTTCTTGAAAATTAAAAATAATGGTTTACTTAACTCTTTTGCACATTCTCGTAGTACCCAACATGAAATTTCATCAGGACCACTTGCTTTTCCTCTGTCTAATTTACTTAACTCCTCCTGTATTACTTTTTCTGATATTTGTATATCTGGTAGTATGTGTGGACATGCATGTTCCACATAGTCCCTCTCAAAATTTTTTTCTTCTGTAAAAACTAATTGGAAATTCTTATTTAGTGCTTCACAAATATCATTCTCTTGTGTATAAGTGATTCCCTCGTCCGTAATGGATTGTATTATATCTTTTACTTTGGTTTTGCTTCTGATTTAGCTGTAAAACAGCTTTGGTTGATCACTACTTTTGTTTATTATATCCTCCTCAAACTGTTTTTGGGCTTCCCTCCTGATTCTTGTATAATCGTTTCTTGCCTGTTTGTAATTATTATACGCCCTTCCACTATTGTGTCTTCTGTATCGATTCCACAACAAATCTCTTCTTTCTTTTGATTTTTTACATTCTGTATTGAACCATTTCTGTATTTTCTTATCTGCTTCTTTGTGCTGTGGGATGTACTTCTGGACTCCCATTTCATAAAATTCACAGAATTTTTTATATACAGCATTTAAATCTTGTCCTCTAAGCTCATTTTCCCAATCAACTTCTAAGAAATACTTCTTTAGGTCTTGATAATTTCCCATTTTATAGTTTTGGCTCTTTGTAACTTTCATTGCTGTTAACTATGTCATATGCTATTCTGAAGTTATAATTTAGTACTGCATGATCGCTTTTGCCGAGTGGAGGGTGATATATTAAACTGTCAATATCATTTTCTTGCCTAGTAAATATTAGATCTAGCATTGAAGGTACATCGAGTCCTCTTTTTCTGGTGGTTTCCCTCAGGGGGAGGCGTGGCTCAATCGGTAGAGAGGTGGCCTGCCGTTCTAACGGACCCAGGTTCAAATCCCCGCTGGAGCAGGGAACAGTTTAAGGATTTGAATTTCATTAAATCAGGCTTTACTGATCTACCAGAAGACCCGCCGACATGTCGTAAAAATACCCCCGCTAATACCAATACACAAGTCCTGTATGAGACAGCCCTAGCATGTATTCAATATGGACGGTGGGTGTTAGCGCCGAAGTGGTGACATACTGCTGGGCCTTGATAGCAGGCTGTGAAGCCTATGCCCAAAATCGGATACATAAAAAAAAAAAAAAAAAAAGTTGCGTTAGGAAAAACTTTTGCACGAGATCCAGGAGCTTTTGGTCCCAACAGCTTTCTTGGCTAATTATATCTAGAGTATTCCAATTTATATTTGTATTAAAATCTCCAGTTAGTATAATTCTTTCCGATTTCTCTTCCATTTTATGTAGTAATGATCTTAAACTCTGAATTGTACTCTCTGCCAGGTCCTCATACTCGTCTCTTTCCCATGTGTTTGATCTGGGTGGCATGTACAAAATGGCTACAATTAATTTCCCTTCAGCTATGTTGATCTCTACTGCAATCAATTCTACTTGTGATGGTATATCTAGTTTTATTTCATTGACTTTCAGATTTTTTTTAGTTAATATTATAATTCCTCCTCCTTTTTTTTTAAATTTCTGTCTCTTCTCCATATATTGTATTCCTCTAAGTTTAGTATGTCGTTGGATATCCTTGGTGTTAATTTTGTTTCAGTTAGGCATATTATATGTGGTTCATTTTCTCTGACAATCATTTATCTTTAGTAATTTAGAGACCATTCCATCCACATTTGAGTACATCAACTTTATCATCTTGTTTGTATACTTGACATGGTTCTACTACCTTCCTCCTTTTTATTCCCTCCTGTTTGTGTACCACTTTCGTACCTGCAATCCTATTACTTTGTAAAAAAAATGTTTTCTCCTCTTCTGAACTTCCCTCATTTTTTGTTTTTGCTTCCTCCCTCTTCTCTTTCAGTAATTCCAGTTCCTCTTGTGTTAGGCATCTTTTTATCCATACATTTTTGAACTCCTCTTTTTCCATAAGATTCTTTGCATTTCTTAGTATCTCCTCCACAGTGTTTATACTCTGGAAAGTTACCTTTAGAGGTCTTGTCTTGCTTATCTCGCATTTCCCTAACCTTTTGTGTTCCTCCATATCTTTATTACAGATTTCCTCTGATACTTCTTTCAATAAGCTCATTATATTTGCCATCTCTTTTTTGTCTCTTGTGATCTTGTTTTTTACTTCTTCCTCTTCTATACCAGTGATTACTATAGATTTGTTGATATCTACTGAATCTCTGGCTAACTTTGGATTGTTTTGGATTATTCTTTTCACTTCCTTTTTAATGTTTTTTTCCTCTACCCTTGTTTCTAAGTCTTTCTTTACTTTCACCATTTCAGCATACGTGGTTTCCACATCATTTTTGTAGCTTTGCACAGCTTCGTTCATCTGTGTTATCTTCTCAGTATCACTGCTCTGGTCTATCAGACTGCTTACGTGCCTAATTGTGTCTATCATTTTTGAACTCTTCCATAACACTCTCGTGATTGACTACTGTACTTGCCATTTCACTCATTTTCTTCCTAAGTGTACTCAGTTCCACTGTTAGTTCACTGATAGTTGTATCTTTCTTGTTGGCCTCCCTTCCTAGTTTTTCTATTTCTTCCTTTTGCAAGTGCATCTGCTTCTTTATTTCATCAATTTCATTTTTGAAAGCCATTTCCAATTTGTGTACACGTTCAATCAGTCTATTGTGAGCCTCCACTTCAACCAGTTCTTGGTAGAAATCATCATCTTGCTTTCTACCTTTATCCCTTTTCTTTCCCAAATTTGTTTTACTAAAGTATGTGTCCATTTTGCAATACTAAAAGCACAGAGTACATGTACTTACATTCCCCAGGGCAGTTGTAGTCTAAACAAACCTCAGCTGACTGAGAGCATTCTTTCGCCACTCGGTTCTCTTTTCTTTTTGAACATGTCTTGTTTAAACTTATTTTTTTGTTTTATAATAAAAAATCATTTAGTCTAACCTGGTACAGAGCTTGACTCATATAAAGATACTAATTTAGGTAATGCCACTGGCCGTGCTGGCTCTATATGGAGCGCTGTAGGCGAACGTCTGCAATCTTGGTGTCTCCCGTGTGTGTGTGTGTGTGTGTGTGTGTGTGTGTGTGTGTGTGTCTGTGAATAATTTGGTGGGTGGGTCATCCTGTTTCGGCTACCCCCTCAAACGGGAAGAAGTGTAGGTATACAGATAGATTAAAAATTCTTTGACTCTTACTTCGAAGATGGAACACATCCTATCAACTTCTCCTTTTTCTGAAATCTCCATTCTAGGAAATTTCAGTGTTCACCACCACCTTTGGCTCTCCTTTCCTACCACTGATCCACCTGGTGAACAAGCCTACATCTTTTTAATCCTTAATGACCTAGTGCAGCTTGTATAGCACCCTAGCCGTATCCCTGACCGACTTGGAGAGAGTTCCAACATATTTGACCTCTTCCTTACAACTAATCCTTCTGCTTATGCTGTTAATCTTTTCTCTCCGTTGAGCTCCACCAATCACAACCATATCACCTTAACCTGCCCCATCGCGCCAGTAAGGCCTGTAGACCCTCCCTAGAAGTGGAGGCTGTGCCATTTTGGAGCTGCTGATTGGAAAGCCCTCAGGCAGTGTTTCTTTGATTTTCCATGGATGATTATTGTTTTCATGGCCGGGAGCCATCTTAGTGTGCTGTGCGCATTACGGAGGTTAATTTCTCAGACATGAAACCATACATTCCTCTCTCATATGCCGTCGCTAGTGGGAAGAAAAAAAAAACTTGGCTGTCACGTTTGTTGTAATGCTGTCCACAACAAGGAGAAGGCCTACAAAAGGAACTGGAGCCCACCCTCTCCCCTGAATCTCATCTTTTTTATGATTCCCCCTAGAATCGTGCTAAGTCTGTTCTTCGCTCTGCTAAAATCAAATTCATTCGTACTAAATGCTCTGAACCTTCCACCTCAGATTCTCCCCACTCCTTTTGATGCCTTGCCCAAAACTTTTCTAACAACTTTACCTAATCGTCCTTCCCTCCTCTTTTCCACTCTGATGGCTCTGTAGCTCTATCTTCTACTGATAAAGCAAAACTCTTCACTCAGATTTCCTCCTCGAAGTCCACCTTAGATGATTCTGACACTGTTCCTCCACCACTTCCTCCCTCTGACTTCTTCATGGCTGACATTAAAATTTCTTGAACTGATGTAATTTCTGCCATCACTGGCCTCAATACTAACAAGAAACATGAACTTGATGGCGTTCTTCCTGTTGTCCTCAAGATCTGAGCGTCTGTGCTTACATCCTGCCCAGGTAAATTCTTGTCCCTTTATCTATCAAGTTGTATCTCTCCTTGTTTCTGGAAGTTTGCTCTCAATCAGCCTATCCCAAAGAAGGGTGGCCATTCCCATCACTTTAATTATAACCCAGTTGCTTTAATAACCAGTGTTTCAAAAGTTTTCGAGTCTGTTCTTACCAAAACAACTTAAAGCATCTTTCCAATCACAACTTTCTTTCTGATTGTCAGTATGGGCTCCGCCAGGGACGCTCCACTGGCAATCTTCCAACGCATCTTATAGACTCCTGGTCATCTTTCTTTTGGGACTTTAGCCAAAGATTTGCCATTGCACTTGACATTTCAATGGCTTTCGATCGAGTGTGTTATAAATCTTTAATTTCCAAACCGCCATCGTACAGCTTCTATCCTTCTATCTGTGCCTTCATCTATAGCTTCCTTTCTGGTCGTTCTATAACTGCTGTTGTGGATGGCAACCGTTTTTCTCCTACAGCTATCAATTGTGGCGTTCCTCAGGGCTGTGACTTTCTAAGCTGTACATCTAATCCTATCCACTCATATGCTGATGACTCCAACCTTCACCTTTCCATTAACTTCCTGCAGTGCCCATCTCAGCAGTTACTTCAACAAACAAAGGATGAGGCTATGGCACAATTAATGTCTGTCTTGGCGTATATCTCTAATTGGAATAAAAATAATCTTGTTTTTGATACATCCAAAACTCAGTTCTTACATGTATCAACCCCCAAAAGTCTTCTGCAGGAGTATCCCCTAATATTTAACAGTATCCAACTGAATCCTACATCATCTGCAAACATTCTTTTGGTTTAATTTTCTCTGGATTTATCTTGGAAAAATCACTTTACCTCCCTTGTAAATTCTGCTTTCAAGAGATTAGGTGTGCTAAGCCGACTCCGTGTCTTCTTTACCCGTGCACAGTTGTTGACATTATACACGAATTTTATTCGCCCTTTTGTAGAGTACAGCTCTCACCTGTGGGGATGCTCCCCAAATACAGCTGTTCTCAACAAGGTGGGTCAAAGGCTTCTCGTATCATTAACTCTCTTCCTCTTAATGGCTCCAGTCAACCTCTGTCTCTTCACTTCTTTAACTCTTTTCTCTCATTACTTCAATGGTCACTGCTCCTCTGAACTGCTTGCTTGCATCCCTTCACCGTTACGGCGGGTGCGTAGCACCCATTAAGCAAAAAACTCTCATCCCTTTTCTGTCAAACTCTCTAATGCAAGAATTAACTGTTACTCTCAGTCTCCCTGTCTGTATTTCCTACTGCATGTGAATTCCAGTCTTTCAAACGCAGTGTGTCCAGGCATCTCGAAATAAACAGATATTGGATTTGGCTCTGTCATTTTTTTTTTCCTTGGAGGGATCAATTTTCAGGCTTATGGCATTTGGTTCCTTCTTCCTTGTATAAGAAAATAAAACTTATTTTGAAGGTGTAATAATCAGTGTTGTTAATTTTGCCTGTTTTGACGACACGTGCTAGCTTAATATCTCTACTGTCATTTTTCTTTTGTCTTTTCTTTTCAGCTTACTTTATTGCTCTGTCCTCAAAACAACGTTTTTATATAGTTTAGTCTGCGTCACACTAAACGCTTGGGAGTTCTGCACCGGTGTAACTCACTGAAGTTCTCGCCCACGCCCAACTTTGTTCAATGGGGCCACGCGTATGGGTTACAGTGATGGAATACTCCTGCTAACACCGGCCCGGCCCAGCAAGCATTTGGTGTGGATTTGATCTTAGGAAAAACCAGTTGTATTATATGGGTTAACTCCTTGAGCCTCACGTGCTGTCTCCTTACAGTTAAATTCAGCTTACGATTGTTTTTTTCTTTTTTCCAATTGTAAGCGTCAGAAATTGCCTTCAGTACGAGAACCCTTTCCCATGTTCAGTAAAAGTCACGTGGTAATAAATAATAATAATAATAATAATAATAATCCATCCATCCATCACCCAATCCTACATTGCCTCATGAGGAGCGTAGGAGCCCGGGGCTAGGCAGTTGGTTCCGTAAAAATAATAATAATAATAATAATAATAATAATAATCTATCTATCTATAGCCCGACGCCTAATACCGCAAAGGGTGGCCGCAGACAAAACGCCTCCAAGTCGCTCTGTCACCCACCATTTGACTACCCTCCCCCCAACTCACCCCCCCTCCCTCATATACCTCTCACCTCCATCCCTCCACCTCATCCTCGGTCTACCCCTCCCTCTCCCTCCCTCCACCTCACCTACATACACCCTCTTAGTCAGTCTTTCATTCTTCATTCTCTCCGCATGTCCAAACCACCTCAGTGTATTTCTCCTAATCTTTTCAACCACATCCACATCCACCCCACAACGTTCCTTCACTTCTTCATTCGTCAACCTGTCCCTCCATCTCACTTCACAAGCTCCTCTCAAGTAACTCATTTCCACTGCTCTCAAGACTCTTGACTTGTTCCCCTCTTGCAAGGTCCACGCCTCGCTTCCATACGTTAGGGTAGGGCTCACAATACTATCATGCAGTGACTTCTTAACTTCCATACTCACCTCCCTATTTCTCATCACTGCTTTCAGTGAACCAACAACCCTCCTTCCCTGCTGTACCCTTTCACGCACTTCATCCCCCAAAGTTCCATCCTTACTCATCACACTACCCAAGTACTTGAATGCACTCACATTCTCCATATCCTCACCATCCAACCTCACTGTACATTCTGTGACTTCATTCCTCTCAAACACCATTACTTTTGTTTACATTAACTTTCAGCTTCCTCCTCCTACACACTGTCCCAAATTCATTCACCCAACCTTGCAACTCCCATTCATCTTCACTCAACAATACTGTATCATCAGCAAACAGCAACACCGGAATCTTCCAAATCTCACCCTCATTCCTCAGAGCCACTCCCACATCCACTGCCCTACCTTGCACCTCCTTCACAACCCCATCCATAATAATGTTAAACAGCCATGGAGACATCACACAACCCTGTTTCAGTCCCACACTGAGATCAAAGAACTCAGCTCACCATCCACTCGCACCGTAGCCCTAGCTCCTTCGTACATACTCTTCACAGCATTCAACAATTTCCCCTCAACCCCATATATTCTTAATACCTTCCACATACCTTGCCTATCTATTCTGTCATAAGCTTTCTCCAAGTCCATGAAGGCAGCATACACTTTCCTTCCCTTCTCTAGATACGTTTCCACTAAACATCTTAGAACAAATATCTGATCTACACCCTTTTCCCTTCCTAAATCCCCCTTGTTCTTCTCCAACTAGCTCCTCTGTCATATGCCTAACCCTATCAATGAGTATTCTACCATATACTTTACCAGTCACACTAAGAAGGCAAATACCCCTATGGTTACCACATACTTCTCTTTCCCCTTTTCCGTTGTATAAAGAAACAATTATACCTGATTTCCAGTCCTCTGGAACCCTTCCCTCTTCCCAAGCCAATCTACACAACTTCCATATCCACTCCACAACAATCTCACCCCCATACCTCAGCATTTCACCACACACTCCATCAATTCCTGGGCCTTTCCCATCTTTATCTTCATTGCTTCCACTACTTCCGCCCTACTGATCTCTTCCTCCCTCCTCTCATCTCGTCTTCTCCCAGCCATTCCCCAACCACTTATACTCGCATTGCTCTCACTCTCTACATTCAACAAATCCTCAAAGTGCTCCTTCCATCTCCTCAATTTCTCTCTCTTCTCCACCAACAATCTATTATTCCTATCTTTCACTCCCCTACTATATCCCCTTTCACACTGCCTTACTTTCTTTACCTCATTACAAAACAATTTCTTACTCCCTCCATTTCACACTCAGATTCCTCCCAAACTCTTCATCCACTTTCTTCTTACTCTCCTTCACCAGTCTCTTCACCTCCCTTCTCCTGCTCACATATACCTCTCTCTTCTCTCCCTCATCTTCTCCCCTACCTCTACTCGCTAACCATTCACTATATGCCTTCTTCTTTTGTTCCACAGCTCGTTTCACCTCATCATTCCACCATGCTGTCCCTTGCACACCCTTGCATCTCCTCATCACTCCACAAACCACCTCACACGCTGCACCTCTCTCTTCCGTGAATATCTTACATATGTCTTCCATCCCTTCCGTCTGCTCTAGCTCATACCTTCCCAATCTTTCTTCCACTATACTCTTATACTCTGCCATTTTCTCACTATCTTGCAAATTCTCCACTCTTCTCACAGGAGTTGTTTCCTCCTGTCTTCCCCTTCGTCTCCTTAACCATTTTCTTTGCAGCTTTATCTTGGCAATCACTAAGTGATGGTCCGAGACTCCATTCACCCACCCTCTCCACACTCTTGCATCCAGTAATAATAATAATATTGATAATAATAATAATAATAATAACCAGAATCGAATAATAATAATAATAATAATAATAATAATAATTATAATAATCCATCCGTCCATCACCCAATCCTACATTGCCTCATGAGGAGCGTAGGAGCCCGGGGCTAGGCAGTTGGTCCCGTAGTAATAATAATAATAATAATAATAATAATAATAACCAGAAGCGAAGAGAGTGTACTGAGATGGTATGGACATGTGGAGAGAATGGATAACAATATAGTGGTGAAATAGGTATATATGAGCGAATTTAAAGGAGGGGAGGAGGCGAGGTAGTCCAAGCAGAAGGTGGAGGGATATTGTGGATGAGTGTGTAAGGATGAGAGGTATGGAAATCGGTGAAGCTAGGGGACTGACAAGAGATCGAGTTGGCTGGATGAATATTGTGAGGAGTGCATGATCAGGGATTTGGCACCCGTTTTTAATGTGACAGCGTCCGGATTTACTCTACAGGATACATTTATGTGAAGCTACAGAACGTGGTGAATGTTTTTGGCGTAACCGACAGCGCCAGGATTCCGGGGGCTTGAATGATGAGTAGATGGGAGTGTGGCCTACTGGAGTGGCCAAATTTATGCTGTCGTGACGTGCTACTCCTCACCCTGCTCTAGGATGGGAAAGGAGATCTGGATGATGATGATTGATGATTGATGATAATTATGATGATAATGATGATGATGATCATGATCATGATAAGAAGAAAATAAATAAATTAATAATAATAATAATAATAATAAAATAAAATGGTTCACGATCGGTGTGGGCGTGCGACAAGATTGTGTGATGTCCTCATGGTTGTTCAATATACTCGTATATATCGATGGGGTGATAAGTAAAAACACGAGTAGTGGAGAGAGGGATGGCGTTGGTAATGAATGGTGATGGATGGAATATCTATTCTGTTCTATGCTGATGATGCAGTATTACTTGGAAATACCGGACAAGAACTTGGTAAACTAGTGCAGACTTTTGTTAATGTCTGTGAGTGTCGTGCCTTGAGAGTAAATGTAGAAAAGATTAAAGCGATGGTAACAGAGAGAAGGTGAATCCTAGAGTGATGTTACAGTGAACGGAGACAGACAGGAATTGGGAAGAGAGTTCAAGTACCTGGGTACAGTGAGAGAAAAGAGAGGAAGACGTCAGAACAAGTGGAGAGTAGAGCGATACAAGTAAGGAAAGTAGCTGGTGCCATGAAGGCCTTGATGAGAAACAGAGGTTTGCCTGTTGCAGCTGCACGAGGCTTACATGAAGGAGTGCTAGTGCCAACTTTAACATATGGATATGGGACTATGGTGTGGCATGAAAATGAAAAGTCAGGAGTAAGAGCAGTGCAGATGGGGCTGCTGAGGAATGTATGTGAAGTACAGAGCGATTAGGATATGAAATAATGTGATTCGTGAAAGTTGTGAAATGAGGAAGCCTATGGACACCAGAACTGGGATTGTATGGTCATGTGGAGAGAATGGATAACAAGAGAGTGGCGCAAAAGGTATATCTGAGCGAATCTGAAGGAGGAAGGAGGCGGGGTATGCCAAGGAGAAGGTGGAAGGATATGGTGGATGAGTGTGTGAGGAAGTGAGGTATGGAAATCGGTGAGGCTAGGGTCTGATATGAGATCGGTTGGATGAATGTTATGAGTGTGCATGATCAGGGATTTGGCACCCCTTTTTAACATGACAGCGTCCGGATTGACTCTATCAGATACGTATATGTGAAGCTACAGAATGTGGTGAATGTTTTTGGCGTATCAGATAGAGCCAGGATTCCGGGGGCTTCAATGATGAGTAGATGGGAGCGTGGCCCACTGGACTGGGCAAACTTAGGCTGTCTGGACGTGCTACTCATCACCCCGCCGTGGGGTGGGAAAGGAGGTCCGAATGGTGATGATAATGGTGAAATAAAATGGACGCCACCCTGATACAAAGTGTTAAGGAAGGCCATACTTAATCCTTCCCACTGAAAAACTTTCCTTTTCTTCTTTAATTTCCATTTATTCCCACTTATGTATAGGGTCAATGTGTTTTGCTAATCTTTTCCATGCAGCTAGATCATTTTGGTTTTGGCCAGTTTTACGGATGGATGGCTTTCCTGGTGCCAACCCTTCTTATTTATACAGGCTGGGAACTGACACTAAGTTGGGCTGTCTTTGCCCTTCCCTCCGCCCAGGGGCCGGAAGGAGTGCTTTTAGTATGACTGTCACTAACAGGCCCCTTTAGAATGGTCCCATTTAGTCGACGCAGTACTCAAGTCCGTTTGCCACTGCAAGGTATCATTCCACCAGCAGGTGAAAAACTCTCTTCTTAGCTAAATATAGTCGTATGGCGACAGCATGAATAATATGAGTGTATAAGCCAATTTTAAATGATAGATGCAAACCTAAGCTCTTCTGAGGGAGAATCCGGTATACCGTAAGCTACAGTTGCCCTTTCCCTGCAGTCCCCCATCTGCCTTTCAGGAAATAGGGAAGGAGCTGAGGGACGTTGTTTAACCGGTGCCAGTGCATAAAGGCGTCCCTTACCAGCACTATTCGTCATCGAAGGAAAGGGATTTAATCGTCAAGAATCGCAGCATTAAGAAATGAAAGAAACGCATTTGGGAGCCGAATACAAATCGCCCGCCAGACCTTTGGCAGTCATTTTGGTGACCTTGACCTTGGCCCCGAGTGCCCATTTTCGAACTCGCCCAAGATTTTGGCAATATCTTGATACCCTGAGAGTTTCATGTTGATAGCTAAAGCAGTTCATGAGATCCATCCATCCATCCATCATCCAATCCTACCTTGCCCCATGAGGAGCGTAGGAGCCCGGGGCTAGCCAAATTGGTCCTGACATTTAAGCTATGAGTGACCAGCCTCACTCATCCTGGAGTGGCATTATGTGAGCAATAGCCCCAACCATCCCTTGGATATAAACCTTCACTGGCTCAATCTGATTGGAGCGCCGCGGTTAACCACTAAACCACCAGGCCCCATAATTTGGTTATATGGTTACCACCCAGTGTAGTAGTAAATGGCTTCCTGGTGTACAGGAAACCATTAGGCTTGTCACTCAGTATACTGTCACCCACAAGCAGAAGGAACAGGAAAGAATGAAGGAAAGACAAAAGAGGGAGTGTAAAGTCACCCATACGCAGAAAGACAAGGAAAGAATGATGAAAAGAAAGACAGAGGAAGGAAGGAAAGGAGAGAGGAGAGAAATGGGCAGATACCCGAGAGCAGCACTACATCGAGTGAGTGGATGGTGAGCGTCCCCACCTACCACAATGTTCGATATAATAGTAAAACACACACACACACACACACACACACACACACACACACACATCTGCGGGCAAAAACATTAGCTCTGACTTGCTAAAGGCGGCCAATAACAAGGAATGGAGAGAGAGAGAGAGAGAGAGAGAGAGAGAGAGAGAGAGAGAGAGAGAGAGAGAGAGAAATAAACACACCGTCGTCTACTATGCGCTTGAGGTTGACACTGGATTCAGTGGGTCCACTGAGTACAAATTCAGTTGAACCTGACGCTTCAACTACTGCTACTACGACTACTACTTTGCATGGTGATGACGTCTGATGAGGAATGAGGGTATATAATTGCACTGGGGAATGAAGAGGACTTTTACATAAATGACAAAGAGGGAGGGATAATACCTGCATTGCTCATTGAGGATAGCTTTATTTTGACGTGATTAATGACCTCGGGCATCTGTGCACCTCGCGTCTCCGGCAGAAGGCAGGTAGCAAGGCAGGCAAGCAATGACATACCTCCAAACACCACGGAGCTCATCCAAGGGTACACTGGCACCTGCAACACATACAGTATTTATGATTATCAGTCCCATGATGTTATGCTGTATTTTGTCCATGTTATTTTCAAGTCCCTATGTCCACGTCCACACCAAATGCTTGCTGGCGTGGGTGGGTGCAGGTGAGAGTTTAGCATCACTGTAACCCATACAAGTGGCTCCACTGGACGAGGGCAAGTGCGGGCTGGAACTTCTATGAGTTACAGAGGTCCATAATTCCCTCCCACACAAACAAACATCTGGTGTGGACATGGCCTGTCTTTAGCTTAGGAGAGAGTTTTTTTTTTTTTTTTTTACTGGAGGGGTTTAGCTTTCCTTATTCCCTCCACTATTAAGAGTCTGTCCTAAGATGAAAAAGCAATTATCTCTAGCTTAGATATTTTTGAACCGGTGGTTCTGAATATAGCTTTCGTTAATCTCTTCACTACTAAAGGTTTATCCAAAGCTGAAAAAAAAAGTATCTTTAGCTCAGATTTTCCTTTAACTGGAAAGTTTAGTATATATCTTACGTTAATCCCTTCACTACGAAAGGTCTGCCCTAATTTGAATAATATCGTCTGAAGCAACAAGACTAGCATACAAAAAAAGCACGTCTCCGAATGGAAGGAAGAAACAGTGAAGAACTAGCACCAAGTCATAATTTGTCTATATGGTGCTAAGGCTGGCACTGACGTGGTTTTGGCGATGAAGCAGCTTGGTGATGAAGCTGTTTGGTGCTAAAGCTCAGAGAAGAAAGTAGGAAGGGTCAATGTCAATGGAAGCTTCTTAAACTATCCATGTGTCAGGATTCCATATTATAAATACAAATCATACCAGATAGCATGATGGATGGATGGATAGATAGATAGGTAGACAGAGCACCAGACAAGGCGTGGGAAAAGGAAATTAGCTTGCAACTCTTAAGTGAAGGAATGCTGGATGTGCACCGGAAGCCGTACATACACACAGACATACAGTGTTCTAGAAGCTTCACAAAAGTATAGCCCACGTGACACGACCCCTGCTAAATAAGAATGTAGGAATCAGAGCTCAGAAAGGGGCTGGCCATAGAACCGGCAGGTAGTGGAGAGATCAAATAAGAAGAGGGGTTAGTATATCAAGTCCCTGTGTACTATAAACGCTGCTCAGCTTTGACTATCTTTGAAGATAATAAATCAATATCAACTCCTGGTATTCATCTTTAACTCCTCCTGCTCTTCGATTACCAAATTAACTTTAACCAAACTAAAGACATGTTGCAAAACGAAAGAGTTACTTATACATAAATGGTGGCTACGAAGTCTCTACAATAAATGGTGGCAGTAATGATTGACTCAACGCCTACAAACCATCCTTTCTACAAAAGCAGGCGAAACTGTAACCAAGATCAGCTCCAGTTCTACAGCTGATTCTACATTATCAAGAAACTACAATTCTACAATCAAATAGCCACAAGCGAGTAAACAATAAGAAGAACGAGTCTACAAGCGTACGCGTCTACGAGCATACAGTAGCAACGACGAGTTACGAGTGAGGCTCAACTAGTTCTACAATTAACCACAAATAACGAGTCTACATGACAACTTTATAATCTTCTTCATGCAACTTCATGTATCAGCAAGAAGAATAAAAACAAAACAAACGAAAAGCAAGAACAAAGCAACAAGCATTAGATCCCCAACGCTCTCTCCTACCGCCCCCCTACCTCCACCGCTGACGCAGAGGTCAAGACGACGCAGCAAACACCATAGCCACATTTATAACACATCTTACTCACCTTTCCTCACTCAGGTTACTTAGTGTAATTCAATTACTCACCACAGCTACCAGTGTGGGAAGCCGACATCACCATGTGAATCTCCTGAGACGACATCACCATGCATGTTCGCTGAGATAACGCCATGCCAATCAACGTGTGACCGATACCAGGCACTTCTCACCCACTGCTCGTTACTCATTCCTACTCACATAGCTCCTACTCCTACTCATTAATTTTTACAGTATTGAGTGGGATTTCGACGTTCTATGGTGAGGTTCACCTGTGAGTACAGCTACTACCACTACATTCATTAGGCCATGGAATTTCCTGAGTAATATCGTCCATCAACACAGCCCTCGAATTATCGAGAGGAGATCTTTATTCAACTCTGCATTTATCTTCCGAGATCGACAGCTGCTTTCGACACGCCTCTCCGAGTGACCATCTGTATCAAATGGGTGTAATTATACTTACTCATTTCTTCTCAGTGCTTAAACTAGATACAATCACCTCCTTTACTTATTTTTATATATACACTTATGCACTCACTATCTGTCATTTATTACAACTAATTTACTCATCTATTTAGTTTGGACATAAACAAAAGACGTACTTAATAATACCATACATTAGCAACATGAATTCTTTTTAGCTGAGTGATATGACAGGAATATTTTCACCTCTACCCATGTTAGTACCAGATGATATACAATTAGCACCCACTGCAGATACAATTAGGAGAGCACCAGGGCAACACACCCACCCTACAAAATTCACCGCAAACTGAAGATAAAGAAACTAATACCTCAGTTCTAGATGATAATGATGATGATTGACAAACCCCCTCTGATGTAGCGATTGGGAGATTTGTCTCTGACTTGCATATCTATGAAAATATACTTAACAGAGTTCATCATTCAGTGAAAACCTATTCCACTATTCCCTCACACAACGATAAAAAAGTCCAAGTTAAATTAACAGAGCAACCAGAGAAAATGAATACCACAGATCAAACCCCACCTCATGTTTACGTCTACCATGAGGATATAACTGCCCTGAAATTCTTTGGCACAGAATTCCAGGACATACATGTCAAAAAAACAATTAACGATGTCCAAGGAAGAAATGACGGAGGCATTTAATAAAAAAGCAAGAGACTCGCCTATCAGCTTAGGAGACATTGTCTATGGTATCATTCATACGAGAAAATAAATTATCCCCAAAATTTGAGGGCCCATACAGGTAATTAACATTAAAGCAAACAAAGTTTTAATTAGGTCACTGTCAAGTGGCGAAGAGAAACAAGTTCATATTGACCATTTAAAACGAGTTTCAAGGGAACTATCCAATAATTATAAAGCCTCGGATACCACCGAACAAATCTCATGAAACCAATCAAGAAAACAACAATAATTACAAAGATAAGGTCATATACCAAACAATCAAACATAGGTGCAACTGTTCCAATAAAATCTATATTACATCATTTACATGATTTAAATATCGATTTAAACTCCTTCTACAATTGAAATAAACAAGTTATTATTCTCCGTTAGTCAACCGTAACTCACATCATCACTATCATCGACCACAGTATGACCGTATTAGAAAATTAATAGATTTTTTTGTCGGCAGGTAATGATGAAGGGACTTATGCTATGGATTCTCCTCTACATAGCAAGAGGATATGCTCACTGACACCCCGAACACATAGTACGGCAAGGATGCCTCATAGCTCCAACGGCCACGTCATCAATCGTATAGGATGTCATGAGTACTGAAATCAGTTTGGATTACTTATACAAATTACAGTACCTTCTTATCTAGAAAACATCGCAAGACACATGAGGACCCTGGACTTCATGATAGGAGGCTTTGTTTCACAAGCACATAACACAAAGGAAGTGGATGAAATAGTGAAGTTAGCGAAATGGAAGATAGAACAGACGAAGTCAACTATACTCATTATGATCCAAGATCTCCTATCTCATGGAATGGAGGTATTGAGCGCCACGAACAACATTACACGTACTCGCCAAAAGCGCGGTTTGTTTGACCTAGGTGGTGCAGTTTTTTGGAACATCATTTGATTGGCTACAAAAGAAGACCTTCAAGAAATAAATAACAAATTTAATAAAAGAGCTCAGGTACTAACATACCAAGATAAATTCATCGAGGGACATAACTCAGCAATGAAGACAATCGTGAAAAATCTGAAAAAGGCGGAAAACATAGCTCTCGAAAGTGTAGATAAAATAAATGACATGGAAGGTAACATAACACTTTTCCAACACTTCTCCATCATCACGGAACACATTGACACAATTCTACTCCAATTAGACAACACTAGAGTTCGTCACAGGGCACTTATGCAAGGAATTTCGAATGCCGGTAATGGCAAGATCACAACTGACTTACTTCCACTTCATGAGCTACGTCAGATAATTAGTCAAGGTATACATAAACATAAAATGAAACCTTTGTTCCTAAGTAGGGATCCATATTTAGAAGCAACACTAACACCAACATCAGTAGTAGTTCATGTACCATTCACAACTGATGACCTGTTCACAGTATACGAAATACACCCCTTCCCTTCTAAGAATAATAACACTTTGGTCATCATCAACATCAACACAGACACCGAACTCATCACGGTCTCCAAGAGACGGAACACTATCACTTTCACAAGTGGATCAACGATTGAACGAGTGCCGCACATCCTTACATGCTGTTCACCTTTGTCCTCCGTACATTTTCACGTTTCAGCCTACTGAAACAGTCCCTTGTGAAATGGCTGCCATAAGAAATCACAACATTCAAAATCACAGCAACTTCACTTTTGCTCCAGATAAGCTTGTACACCATCAACACATTGGACAGTTTTTTTTTTTTTTTTTCACTCATAACACATCAGTTTACATAGTCTGTCCAGATATACCACCATCTCATACTTCAGCATCAGGATTATACATAGCACCAGACTACTGTGCGGTATTTACACCATCCATGTCCACTTTATCCACCACCAATCACTATGCCATCCTCAGCCATACACAAACATTTCCACCCACTACCTAATATGGACTTAAACATGGGCACAGGTGTAAAGTTGATTTCACCTAAGTTTGAAACTATGCAACTGATCAACGAAATAATGAAGCCCTTGGAAGATTTGAGTTTGAGTATGTTCAACCCATATTATGTGCATAGCCCAGCACCTACTGTCTTTATAATCTTCTGTATTGTATTTGCAGTAGTGCTGTTCGCAATGCACAGAATGCATGCAAGAATTGCAAACTTCGAGTCAGTATTTAGTGGGGGTAAAGCGCGAATTCAAGTTAACCTCCCTGAATGAAGTGTACATATTTTGTATACAGTATTAATTATATATATATATATATATATATATATATATATATATATATATATATATATATATATATATATATAATATTAATGACATAATATGCAAGTATAACAGTATCATTATCTCAATATGAAATATTAATAGCTCTTACCATAATCTTAACTTTGAACTATTTTTTTTGCATATGTGCATTTTACCGTTATGCATACACATCATACAAAATGTCATACAATAACCAATTTAACCATATTACATTTGTTCAGTTATGTATACGACTTGTTCAAAATGTAATATTACTGGATCATTTCAATATTAACATGAATATTATACATTTGCAATATTATAATCAATGTTATATATTAATAGATTAGCATATGTCAATGATGATTGCTGTCGGAGGACCTCCAGCTGGTGTGACCGAGCGATGTCAGGACTCCATATTATAAATACAAATCATAATAAATAGCATGATGGATAGATAGACAGATAGAGCACCAGGCAAGGTGTGAGAAAAGGAAATTAGCTTGCAACTCTTAAGTGAAGTAATGCTGGACGTGCACCAGAAGCTGTTCTTACAAACAGACATACAGTGTTCTAGAAGTTTCACAACAGTATAGTCCACGTGACACGACCCCTGCTAAACGAGAATGTAGGAATCAGAGATCAGAAAGGGGCTGGCCATAGAACCGGCAGGCAGTGGAGAGATCAAATAAGGAGAGGGGTCCGACTAGACTTAGTTAATATATTAAGTCCCTGTGCACTATATACGCTGCTCAACTTAGACTTTCTTTGAAGATAATAAATCAAGCTCAACTCCCTGTATTCATTTTTAACTCCTGCTCTTCGATTACCAATATAACTTTAACCAAACTAAAGACTCACATGTTGCACAACTAAAGAGTTACATACATATAAATGGTGGCTACGAAGTTTCTACACGTCATAAAACCTAATGTCTAACCCGATAGGAGTAGAGGGAAAACAAAGGCCGGAAGGAACAAGGAAATATCAAGAAGAGAGACGGGACAGAAGAGAAGAAGAACACAGTAAGGAGATAATTATTGGAGACAAAAAGGCCCCTTTCAGTCGCCTCTTACGGCAAGCAGGGATACTGGCGAAGTATTCTTTACCCCTCTTCCCTAGGGGAAAGGAAGGGGTGATGATTATACTGACAATCAGTATTTTGCCCAATTCATTATCACTAACTTATTTCATTCTGCTTTAGAGGAGAAAATTCGAACTGGAGGAGTTCGATACAGCTTTCACTGACCCGTTTAGATATGTA
Organism: Coenobita brevimanus; assembly: GCF_032717465.1. Classification (NCBI taxonomy): domain Eukaryota; kingdom Metazoa; phylum Arthropoda; class Malacostraca; order Decapoda; family Coenobitidae; genus Coenobita; species Coenobita brevimanus. Next base: position 20,391,503 of record NC_137065.1, on the reverse strand, counting down.
TAAACTTCCTGAATTGATAAATTAATCAAGATGGGGCAAGAATACAATGGAAAATACGTCATCGGACTTAAGGAGTCTTAGGAGAAACACTCTGGGATGGTTTGGTCACATGGAAAGATTGCACCATGAGAAACTGACCAGGAGAGGGTATGTGAATGAGGTGGAAGAGGTGAGGGGAAAGGGGAAGCCTAGGGTGGGGTGGAGGGATGACGTGGAGGGATTTATGAACGAGTGGGGCGTAAGTTTTAGGGAAGACAGCCTGTTGGCGGAGGAATGGGTGACATGGAGGCTATTCGTTTGTGGTCACTGGTCCACCTCCGGGAGTATGACGTCTAGTGAAAGATAGAGTTAGATAGATTGATAAACAGGTAGACTGATAAGCTGGTACAGACAGATAAATAAGTTGGTAGACAGATAGACAGACGGGTTGGTGGTAGGTAGATAAGTAAGTAAATAGATAAATATAGATAGACAGGTAGATATTGTAGGTAGGTAGATAGATAAGGATAGATGGAGAGGGAGATAGAGAGCAGAAAGATAAACTGAATGAGTTAAACAGGATGTCAGTGTTCATCTCACCAAGACGTCGTTGATGAAGGGGCTAGTGACTGAACCAATGCGAGATAAGAGGACCCCCGTGCTCAGTCCCCGTAGCCTCACCTTGGTAGGTAACAGCTCGGCAGAGTACAGGACCAACTCCATGAACACAGAACTGATGCAAAGCTTACCCACCAGCGCCAGCATTACACGCGCCCATCCTGCATCTGGGTTAATGAATACTGAATTTAACCCTGGATGCAGTCTTGCTATATCTACACAATCTTACCTGGTTTAGGGGAGACTTTACAAACTTCAAAGACATGTGCCAACATTACACGTACCCACCCTGCATCTGGGTTAATGAATACTGTATTAAACCCTGGCATCAGCTGACATATTATTCTGGTCGTCTTGCTTTCCATACATAATTATATTTAGCTTGGGGTAGACATTTACACTCTAAAGATACACTGCTGACGCTAACATTACTAATCGGGGCAAGCTTATGCTTACAACCTGCTTCTGGGTTTGGCCTAATGAGCTGTGGATTATAGTCTGAAATTATTAGTAGACGCATTCTTTTGGTAAAGTTTTGCTCTATCTACATAAGTTTGCTCAGTTTTGGGGGGACTTTTCGAATTCATCGGACACACTGCTGATACAAACTTACCCACCAGGAAAAACATCACCCGCGCTCACCCTGTGTCTGTAAACTGATACTGAATTATACCCTAGGATCAGGCAGCTCAGGAGGGACTTTCAGAACTCTACGGATGCACTACTGATGCAGACCCTACCCACCAGTGCCAGCATTACACATAGCCACCATGAGTCTGGGAAAGTTTTTTTTTGTTTTTTTATGAGGTGCTACTTAAGAATTTTTGACACTATAATGTTTTGTTTCTCTAGTGTGTGTGTGTGTGTGTGTGTGTGTGTGTGTGTGTGTGTGTGTGTGTGTTTTAATGAGTTTAATACTCCCTTGCCCCATCTCTTCGTTGATAGGTACAGCTGTGGACAGAAATTCGTGATACACAATAATCTGCCACCAGAGGTCAGGTTAATCGCACATGTCTACCCCCCCAGCCCCCCCTCCTTACCCCCACCAAACACTGATTTGTTGGGCGGAGGATCTGAGATATGAAGCGTCGCTCACTCTCACGTCTTGCTGCATGTAATGTTACTTTCATTTATCTTACTATTAGGTGTATTATCAAGTACATAAATCCATCTTCAGTTCCATGAGAAGTGATTATATAGAAGTTTTAGCAGATTTCAATACAATGACCTTAATGTATAGAGTCTGGTTTCTAAATACTTATCCAATGTGTTCTAAGTGATAAACTAAAATTCAAGTAACAATTAAAAGTTATATGGCCAGATAAGTCCCTCTCTTGCCTTGTCATCTGGACAGCCATATATACACCCACCTACTTATCCACCTACCCACTCAACCCATCCAACACAACCCACCGACCTCACCCCTGCCACCCACCCAGCCCACCGATCCCTGCTATCCACCCTGCTAACCTGTCACGAATTGGCGCGATTCTGTATCTAAACAAACTCATGACATTGAACTTTGGTGGAAAACCACTAATTCTAGTGGAATTTTCACTGTTTATCACTCAGTTTAACCGTCCCCGTATTCACCCGATCGGGAGTGTTTTCAGAACATTTTTCACTGTTTCATAAGTGATCGTCCTTGTGCACGACATTAGCACCTCCACTGAGTAATTTATTGTGGGTGTGTATCGCTCACACTAATTCCGTTGGCCGTTGGCAAGTGCAGCCGGCACTCGCCCCTCTCTCATAATTTGAAGTCAGTCAGACTTTGTGCGCCGTAAGAGCAGGTCGTTCTTCAGCGAGTTCCCGAAATCTCCGCTCAGTGTGATCCGGCGTAGAGGTTCAGCGTGGTGGCAGCGCCCTTCCTATGTAACGACTCCCAATTCATCCCACCTAGCCCTCCTTTTCTGACCAGTATTTCTTTTCATTTTTCCTAGGTTTAAGTGTTAGCGTTTGAATGAGTGAGTGTATCCTCCATGTTATTATGAAGTCATTTTGAAACATGTAAATTTATTTCAGTGTAATTAATAAATTTACAGTTCTTTTCTCTTGAGCTTAATGTTATGTAAACTCGTGTTTTATTTTTCCACATTATTTTACTTACCGCTCCTAGTTTGCATAACGCTTTGCATGAATTCATAACTGGTACTTAGGCCAGTCCTTTTGCGTCAAACTTAAGTCTGTTGTGCCAACTTGGAGTTAATGCATCAGCAAGAACCTGTTTATCATTCATAGCATTAGTTATTGATTGTCAGGGGTGAAGTCACTTTCTCGTGAGGTTAGCAGTACTAACAAACAGCATTTGTGAGTAACTAGTCTCTGCTGTATACTGCTGAGAAAGTAAATAAATTCTCGTCCTTAAAGAATCGGCGAAGTAAGCCGGCATAATCACTTACTCCTTGATTTCACAAATCAATCTGTTGTCTCTATTTTCAAGCAAAACACATAACTTTTGTCCAATTTCTAAAATCTTAAAAACCTCGTGACATAACCCACGAATGCCTCACACGAAGTTCACCCAACAGTGCCACTCAGTTCATTTACTCATTCACTTCTCCACCCTGAACCCATCCAGCCACCCAACCCAACCACCCACTTAGATCAACCCGACAACGCAATCGTCTCAGCCACCCTGGCGACCAACGGTGTCCACTCACCTTGGTGACTCACTTTAAGCCACACATGCCCACAACCTGTCTTGCCCACCGACTCCTACCACCCACCCTCACCACTCACAAATTCCACCCACCCTTCCCACTGACGAATTCCACCCACCCTGGTCACCGAACAATGCCATCCATCTCATCCATCCACACAACCCACTCACCTTTCCCTGAACACGCCCACCCACCTCACCCTGCCCATCCTGTCCACCAACTCAAACCGACCCACCCGCCCATCCACCCTTCTTACCCAACCCCATTCACTTCGCCACTCCATTCACTCATTTGAACCCGACTTATCCGTCAAACTCATCCAAACCTAACTTACCGACCCCTCCCCGACAACACACATATCCAGCCACCTACCCATCCAGCCGACCAAACGCATCCACTCACTAACCCATTTACCCCTACAACCACCTAAAACCACTCCACACACCACACCCAACAACTGCCCTCCCGCCTCCACCATTACCATTGTCCACCCACCCTGGCGATGCACCGAACCACCACACCCACCAACTCAACCTCATCAACTCCACCCATCCAATCAACTGACTCACACACACACACACACACACACACACACACACACACACACACACACACACACACACACACACACACACACACACACACACATTCATACACGCGCGCACGCACGCACACACACACAGAAAGAGAGAGAGAGAGAGAGAGAGAGAGAGAGAGAGAGAGAGAGAGAGAGAAACCAAACACGCATAAACAGACAGAAACACACGCGCGCACACACACACACACACACACACACACACACACACATACACACACACACACACACACACACACACACACACACACACACAGAAAAACAAAACACGCATAATCAGACAGACAGACAGACATAAACACACACACACACACACACACTGGCAGAGAGAGAGAGAGAGAGAGAGAGAGAGAGAGAGAGAGAGAGAGAGAGAGAGAGAGAGAGAAAACACGCATAATCAGACAGGCAGACGGACAGACAGACAGAAACACACACACACACACACACACACACACACACACACACACACACACACACTCAGAGAGAGAGAGAGAGAGAGAGAGAGAGAGAGAGAGAGAGAGAGAGAGAGAGAAAACACGCATAAACAGACACAGACAGACAGAAACACACAGACACACACACACACACACACACATATATATGCACACACAAACATTGTTCCCCTGTTCAAGAAAGGAAATAAACAGGATCCACTTAACTATAGACCAGTATCTCTGACAAGTGTTGTATGCAAGGTGCTAGAAAAATAATGAGAAATTTAGCTAAACCAACTACAATAATACAATATGATAACAGAAAGACAGTTCGGTTTTAGAAAAGGAAAATTATGTTTTACAACTCTACAGTATTAAGCTATGATAGAAACACTATGGAAAAGAAAAGGATGAGTGGGCGGTATCTATTTTCATATCAAAGAAGCATTTGACAGAATATCGCACCAAAGAGTTTTATGGAATTTGTACCATCAAGGAGGATTTTCTCAGAAGAGGGAAATGAGAACAGTACTAAGGAGTAACTACTCATCATGGAGGGAAGTGACAAGGAGAGTTCCACAGGGCTCAGTGATGGCAGCAATTGTTTTTAGTATATATTAATGATATAGGATACACAGGAACATTTGAATGGGATGCTATCTAACTATGTTTGCTGATGATGCAAAAATACAAACGAGAATTACAGACTCGTGCAGAGAGCTACAAGAAGAATTAAACAAACTTCATAAATAGAACAATAGATGACAAATGGAAGTCAATGTGGACAAATGCCATGTAATTAAGTTTGGTAAAAGTGGAAAAGGACCAGATCGAGATTATAAGATAAGAAGTTCAAACCTACACATATCAGAAAAGAAGAAGGAGCTAAGAATGATTATCAATAATAGACTTTTTCAACGGCAGACCACATAAATGAGAAGTTACGAAACATGCACACACTACTTGCTAATATGAGAATAGCATTCACATATATAAATGAAGGCATGCCGAGAAAGACAATTACCTAATTCATCAGATCAACCCTCGAATTTCCATCAGTGATCTGGAATCCTCATCTCAAAATACACATAGATAAGATTTACAAAGTACAATGGGCTGCTACAAGATGGGTACCAAGCTTAAAGGATTTAAGCTATGAAAAAAGACTAGAAAAACTGAACCTATCAACACTACAAGAGAGAAGGAAGAGGAAACGTGATGGCGCTATATAAATACATCTCAAGGAAAGATAGAATAGACATCATTGAGTATATAACCTATTGAGAAGCATCAGCAAGATGACACTGAAAAAAAAAAAAAAGTGAGAAAGACGTAAGGAAATTCAGTTTCCCAAATAGGGCAATTGATCAGTGGAATGCGCTACTGAATGAAATAATGCGTGCCAAAACTATTCATAAAGTTAAGGATATGTATGATAAAAATGTTTAATACACGGGACAGTACGAGCTTGATTCATTCCTGTAAAGATACAATTAGGTAAGAACAATTAGATAAGAACAGATATATGGACACACACACACACACACACACACACACACACACACACACACACACACACACACACACACACACACACGGATGGGTGGGAAAGAAGAGGGGGAGGATTTGGGGACGGTGAAGGGGACGGATGAGATGTGGAAGTGTCTAGTACTGTTCTAATAGCAGCTTGTGCAGTACATTGACTCGTATCTCCGACATATACCCTTTAATTCAGCTATATTATGCATGTATTTCCATTAGAATTTCATATGACATCCAATTGGCAATAGTTTTAATGAGCGAATAATTTGGTAAAATATTAACTATCCTATTTATGCTAGTTTCAGTACGGTATTACATGCTGTTCATACTGTTCAATGATTATACAGTCAACCATCAAACAATAGTTCGTAAGACGTGGGGTAAATCTTCCTCGGGGATAAACAACCACTGAGGATGATTAGTGAGTGAAGTTGTTGTGAAGTACTCCCTGTGTGTGTGTGTGTGTGTGTGTGTGTGTGTGTGTGTGTGTGTGTGTGTGTGTGTGTGTGTGTGTGTGTGTGTGTGTGTGTGTGTGTGTGTGTGTGTGTGTGTGTGTGTTCTTACCTTACCTAATTGTTCTTCCCTAATTGTATCTTTACAGGAATGAGTCAAGCTCGTACTGTCCCGTGTCTTAAACCATATTTATCGTACATACCCTTAAATTTGTGAATTGGTTTGGCACACACTACTTCATTCGGTAGTGCATTCCATTGATCAATTGCTCTGTTTGGGAAACTGAATTTCCTTACGTCTTTATCACCTCTCTTCTTATGCAGTTTTTTGCAGTGTCCTCTTGCTGATGATTCTCCATATGTTAAGTAATCATTTATGTCTATTTTCTCCTTCCCTGATATGCACTTATATAGCATTATCATGTCACCTCTTTTCCTTCTCTCCTGTAGTGTTGGTAGATTCAGTTTGTTTAGTCTTTCTTCGTAGCTTAGGTCCCTTAAGCTTGGTATCCATCTTGTAGCGGCCCATTGAACTTTTTCAATCTTGTCTATGTGTTTTTTTGAGATGAGGACTCCAGACTACTGATGCATATTCCAGGGTTGGTCTAATGAATGATGTTATTATCCTTCTTAGCATGTCTTCATTTATGTATGTGAATGCTATTCTCATATTTGCAAGCAGTGTATACATGTTCCGTACCTTCTCGCTGATGTGGTCAGCCGGAGATAGTCTGTTATTGATAATCACACCTAGGTCCTTCTCTCTTTCTGATGTGTATAGGGTTTTATTTCCTAACATAATCCCAATCAGGTCTTTTTCCACTTTTACCAAACTTGATTACATGACACTTGTCCACATTGAATTCCATTTGCCATGTATCACTCCATTCATGAAGTTTATTTAATTCTTCTTGTAGCTCTATACAAGAGTCTGTGTTAGTAATTCTCCTTTGTATTTTTGCACCATCTGCAAACATATTCATATAGCTTTCATTTCCAGTGTTACTGTTTATATCATTTATATACACTAAAAACATGATTAGTGCCAGCACTGAACCCTGTGGTACTCCACTAGTCACTTCTTTCCATGATGAGTAGTTTCCCCTTAGTACTGTTCTCATTTCTCTTTTTATGAGAAAATCTTGCATCCAACAAAACAATTTGCCTCGAATTCCTCCTTGATGGTACAGTTTCCATAAAAGTCTTTGGTGTGGTACTGTGTCAAATGCTTTCTTGAAATCTAAATAGATATTGTCCATCCATCCTTCTCTTTCCTGTATTGTGTTTGCTACTCTGTCATAGTAGCTCAACAGATTAGTAACACATGATTTTCCTTTTCTGAAACCAAACTGTCTTTCTGTTATCATACTGTGTTCCTCTAGATGTTTTACCCAAGCTTTTCTTATAAGCTTTTCTAATATCTTGCTTACAACACTGGTCAGTGATACTGGTCGGTAGTTGAGTGGATTTTGTCAATTTCCTTTCTTGAATAAAGGGACAATATTTGCTTTCTTCCAAATATCAGGTAGTTTACCTAGACTCAAGGATTTCTTGAAAATTAAAAATAATGGTTTACTTAACTCCTTTGCACATTCTCGTAGTACCCAACATGAAATTTCATCAGGACCACTTGCTTTTCCTCTATCTAATTTACTTAACTCCTCCTATATTACTTTTTCCGATATTTGTATATCTGGTAGTATGTGTGGACATGCATGTTGCACGTAGTCCCTCTCAAAATTTTTTTCTTCTGTAAAAACTAATTGGAAATTCTTATTTAGCGCTTCACAAATTTCTTGCTCTTGTGTGTAGGTGATTCCTTCGTCCGTAATGGATTGTATTATATCTTTTACTCTGGTTTTGCTTCTGATGTAGCTGTAAAATAGCTTTGGTTGATCACTGCTTTTATTTATTATATCCTCCTCAAACTGTTTTTGGGCTTCCCTCTTTATTCTTGTATAATCGTTTCTTGCCTGTTTGTAATTATTATACGCCCTTTCACTATTGTGTCTCCTGTATCTATTCCACAACAAATCTCTTCTTTCTTTTGATTTTTTACATTCTGTATAGAACCATTTCTGTATTTTCTTATCAGCTTCTTTGTGCTGTGGGATGTACTTCTGGACTCCTATTTCATAAAATTCACAGAATTTTTTATATACTGCATTTAAATTTTGTCCTCTAAGATCATTTTCCCAATCAACTCCTAAGAAATACTTCTTTAGGTCTTGATAATTCCCTTTTTATACTTTAGGCTCTTTTTGTAACTTTCATTGCTGTTAACTACTGTATGTCATATGCTATCCTGAAGTTGTAATTTAGTACTGCATGATCGCTTTTGCCGAGTGGAGGGTAATATATTAAACTGTCAATATCATTTTCTTGCCTAGTAAATATTAGATCTAGCTCTGAAGGTACATCGAGTCCTCTTTTTCTGGTGATTTCCCTCACACGTTGCGTTAGGAAAAACTCTTGCACGAGATCAAGGAGCTTCTGGTCCCAACAGCTTTCTTGGCTAATTATATCTAGAGTATTCCAATTTATATTTGTATTAAAATCTCCAGTTATTATAATTCTTTCCGATTTCTCTTCCATTTTATGTTGTAATGCTCTTAAACTCTGAATTGTACTCTCTGCCAGGTCCTCATATTCGTCTCTTTCCCATGTGTTTGATCTGGGTGGCATGTACAAATTGGCTACAACTAATTTCCCTTCAAATGTGTTGATCTCTACTACAATCAGTTCTACTTGTGATGGTATATCTAGTTTTGTTTCATTGACTTCTAGATTTTTCTTAGTTAATATTATAATTTCTCCTCCTTTTTAAAAATTTCTGTCTCTTCTCCATATATTGTATTCTCCTAAGTTTAGTATGTCATTGGATATCCTTGGTGTTAATCCTGTTTCAGTTAGGCATATTGTTTGTGGTTCATTTTCTCTGACATAATCATTCATCTCTAGTAATTTAGATACCATTCCATCCACATTTGAGTACATCAACTTTATCTTGTTTATAAACTTGTCATGACATGGTTCTACTACCTCCCTCCTTTTTATTCCCTCCTGTTTGTGTACCAGTTTCGTACCTGCAATCCTATTGCTTTGTAAAAAAAAATGTGTTCTTCTCCTCTTCTGAACTTCCCTCATTTTTTGTTTTTGCTTCCTCCCTCTTCTCTTTCATTAACTCCAGTTCCTCTTGTGTTAGGCATCTTTTTATCCATACATTTTTCAACTCCTCTTTTTCCATAAGATTCTTTGCATTTTTTAGTATCTCCTCCACAGAGCTTACACTCTGGAACGTCACCTTTAGAGGTCTTGTCTTGCTTTTCTCGTATTTCCCTAACCTTTTGTGTTCCTCTATGTCTTTACTACAGATTTTCTCTGATACTTCTTTCAGTAAGCTCTTTACATTTGCCATCTCCTTTTTGTCTCTTGTGATCTTGTTTTTTACTTCTTCCTCTTCTATACCAGTGATTACTATAGATTTGTTGATATCTACTGGATCTCTGACTAACTTTGGGTTGTTTTGGATTATTCTTTTCACTTCCTTTTTAATGCTTTTTTCCTCCACCCTTGTTTCTAAGTCTTTCTTTATTTTCACCATTTCAGCATACGTGGTTTCCACATCATTTTTGTAGCTTTGCACAGCTTCATTCACCTGTGTTATCTTCTCCTCAATATCACTGCTCTGGTCTATCAGACTGCTTACTTGCCTAACTGTGTCTGTATCATTTTTTAACTCTTCCATAATACTATCGTGATTGACTACTGTACTTGCCATTTCACTCATTTTCTTCCTAAGTGTACTCAATTCCACTGTTAGTTCACTGATGGTTGTGTCTTTCTTGTTGGTCTCCCCTCCTAGTTTTTCTATTTCTTCCTTTTGCAAGTGCATCTGCTTCTTTATTTCATCAATTTCATTTTTGAAAGCCATTTCCAGTTTGTGTACACGTTCAACAAGTCTATTGTGAATCTCCACTTCAACCAGTTCTTGGTAGAAATCATCTTGCTTTCTACCTTTATCCCTTTTCTTTTCCAAATTTGCTTTACTAAAGTATGTGTCCATTTTCAATACGGAGTACATGTACTTACATTCCCCAGGGCAGTTGTAGTCTAAACAAACCTCAGCTGACTGAGCACATTCTTTCGCCACTCGGTTCTCTTTTCTGTTTGAACAAGTCTTGTTTTAACTTATTTTTTTTCTTTTAATAATAAAAAATCATTTAGTCTAACCTGGTACAGAGCTTGACTCAGATAAAGATATTAATTTAGGTAATGCCACTGGCTCGGTATGGAGCACTGTCGACGCACGTCTTTTCTCTTTGACTCCTTGTGTGTGTGTGTGTGTGTGTGTGTGTGTATGTATTTCTGCGTGTTTTGTCTCTCTTATGGTGCGTCCACACTGGCGACATTTGGTCTCCAGACAAGTTGAAAACACTGCCCTATACACTGCAGTTGACATTTGGATACATATCTACATCAACGTATGTAACAGTGCATGAAAAAATATTGGCAAAATGTTGGCAACAAGAGGCGACTTGGTGAGGCCGTCCACACTGGTCTCTGTAGACATGAAGGTCATGTCGACATGCAAGAATGCCTTGGTTGCAGCTGCTGCAGTAGTTATTTTGTGTGGGCATCGGAGGAGACGCCGATGTAGTCTCGGTGAGACCGTCCTTATTACATACATCTCAACAGTTTGAAAGGAGTAGACTGTAGCACCAGTCGAGCAGGGCGGTACTCCCGAGGTGGATGGAAAGCTGATGACAGGGAGTGTTGGAGCTCCCGTTTCATCAGCCCTCAGGACTAGTTCCTGACCATCCCCTTTTGCAGAACTTTTTCAGTGTCTCAGTTACACAGAGAGTAGGCCACCATGCTCTCCAGTACAAATTTATCTACACCAAACTACATGCACAGTACACACTACACTTCCTTTTCCAAAATTCAAAAAATTATGGCGTCTCATCACCAAGCCTCGGAGTCCCCAGGAGGCCGACCATAAATGCCCCCACCATCCGCCCCTCTCCCGGTGACGACTCGAGGTGCCTGGAACCACTGTCTGACTCTCTTCTTCTTCATTTCTGCAACATTCGTGGCCTTTCCTATAACTTTCGCTCTGTTGAGCACCACCTCTCCTCCTCTAAACCTCACCTTCTTTTTCAAACTGAGACAGCTGTCTGAGGCAACTGACAGCAAACCCTTTTCTGTATCCTCCTACTTTCTCTATACTCGTTTTAAAGCCAAAGGTGGCTGTTGTGTATATATACGCAACGACTTATCTTTCTCGTGTTCCTGAACTCGATTCTTCTGAATTCTCTACACTCTGGCTTCGACTTTCCTGTCATTCTCTGACTAAATATATCTGTGTTGTTTACTTATCCCCTAATTCTACTGACTATCAAAAATTCTTCGACTATCTTACTTCTACGATGGAACACATTCTATCCATTTCTCCTTTCTCTGAAATCTCAATTCTAGGAGATTTCAATGTTCACCACCATCTTTGGCTCTCCTCTCCTTTCACTGGTGAACAAGCCTACATCTTTTCTATCCTTAATGACCTAGAGCAGCTTGTACAGCACCCTACCCATATCCCTGACCGCCTTGGAGAGAGCTCCAACCTACCTGACCTCTTCCTCACAACTAATCCTTCTGCTTACTCTGTTAATCTTTTCTCTCTGTTGGGCTCCTCCGATCACAACCTTATCACCTTAACCTGTCCTATCACTCCGGTACGGCATGTGGACCCTCCAGGGAAACGTCGTCTGTGGCATCTTGGAGCCGCGGACTGGGAGGCCCTCAGGCAGTACTTCTTTGATTTTCCCTGGAATGATTATTGCTTCCATGGCCGTGAGCCATCTGAGTGTGCCTTGCGCATTACGGAGGTTATTCTCTCAGGCATGGAAGCATACATCCCTTTCTTATATCCTTTGACTAACGCAAGAAAGCCTTTGTTTAATCATGCTTGTTCTAATGCTGTCCGCAACAAGGAGAGGGCCTACAAAAGGTACCAAACCCAACCCACCCCTGAATCACATCTTCATGTTTCTTCCCGGAATCGTGCTGAGTCTGTTCTTTGCTCTGCTAAAAATAATTTCATCCATACTAAATGCTCTCAACTCTCCAACTCGAATTCTTCCCGCTCCTTCTGGCACCTTGCCAAAAACCTTTCTAACAACTTTACCTCATCATCCTTCCCTCCTCTTTTCTACTCTGATAGTTCTGTAGCTATTTCTTCTACTGATAAAGCAGATGTCTTCGCACAGACTTTCTCCTCCAATTCCACCTTAGACGATTCCGGTGCTGTTCCTCCATCACTTCCCCCCTCTGACTTCCCCATGGCTGACATTAAAATTTCTTCAGCTGATGTATTTTCTGCCATCACTGGCCTCAGTACTAACAAGGCATATGGGCCTAATGGGGTCCCTCCTGTTGTTCTCAAGAACTGTGCTTCTGTGCTTACACCCTGCCTAGGCAAACCCTTTTGCCTTTGTCTGTCAACTTGTACCTTTCCTTCTTGCTGAAAGTTTGCTCTCATTCAGCCAGTCCCAAAGAAGGGTGACCACTCCCAACCCTCCAACTATCGTCCAACTGCTTTAACGTCATGTATTTCAAAAGTTTTCGAGTCAATTCTCAATAGAAAAATTTTAAGGCATCTTTCCTATCACAACCTTCTTTCCGATCGTCAGTACGGATTCCGTCAGGGACGCTCCACTGGCGATCTTCTCACCTACCTTTCAGACTCCTGGTCATCCTCCTTTCGGGACTTTGGCGAAAAGTTTGCCATTGCACTTGACATCTCAAAGGCTTTCGATCGAGTCTGGCATAAATCTTTAATTTCCAAACTGCCCTCCTACGGTTTCTATCCTTCTATCTGTGCCTTCATTGCTAGCCTCCTTTCTGGCCGTTCTATAGCCGCTGTTGTAGACGGCCATCGTTCTTCTCCTAGATCTATCAACAGTGGTGTTCCTCAGGGCTCTGTCCTATCACCAACTCTCTTCCTTTTATTCATCAATGATATAAGCTGTACATCTAACCCTATCCACTCATACGCTGATGACTCTACCCTTCACCATTCCATTCGGTTCCTGCAACGCCATCTCAACAGTTACTTCAACAAACAAGGGATGAGGCTATTGCACACCTAATGTCTGATTTGCCTCGTATCTCTGACTGGGGTAAAAATATTATGGTTGTTTTTAATGCATCTAAGACTCAGTTTTTACACCTATCAACCCGACAAAATCTTCCACAGGTATACCCACTAATGTTTAATAATATTCAGCTTAATCCTGCATCATCCTTGAACATGCTTGGGGTTTCATTTACTCGGGACTTATCTTGGAAAGATCATATTACATCTCATGTAAAATCTGCTTCCAAGAGATTGGGTGTGTTAAGCTGACTCCGCTCTTTCTTTACCCCTGCACAATTGTTGACTCTATACAGGGGTTTTATTTGCCCCTGTGTGGAGTACAACTCTCATGTGTGGGGAGACTCCCCACATACAGCTCTTCTCAATAGGGTGGAGTCAAAGGCTTTTCGTCTCATTAACTCTCCTTATCTTACTGACTCCCTTCAACCTCTGTCTCTTCGCCGCACTGTTGCATCTTTATCTCTTTTCTATCGCTACTTTAATGGTCACTGCTCCTCTGAACTGTCTGCTTGCATTCCTCCACCTTTACGACGGGCGCGTAGCACCCGTCTGGCAGCAAACTCTCATCCCTTTTCTGTCCAAGTCTCTAATGCAAGAGTTAACCGTTACTCCCAGTCTTTCATTTATGCAATAGGTCAACTCTGGAACTGTCTCCCTCTGTCTGTATTTCCTGCTGCCTATGATCTCCAGTCTATCAAACGCAGTGTGTCGAGGCATCTCAAAATGATCGGATCTTGAATTTGGCCCTTTATTGTATTTTGTATTTCTCTTGGAGGGAACTGTTACTGCGGGCTCATGGCCTTTGATTCCTTCTTCCTCGCATAAAAAAAAAAATAAATAACGGGAACAATGTGGTACAGCTGGGTCTCATGCACAGTTTAACAGAGGATGATGCCTGTCTTTTGCCACCTACAGTACAAGAAAAAGGAGTATTCCATAATTTCTTTCAGATACCCGGATCTGAGTTCGAGCATTTGTAGCATATGATTGGCACACATAGAAGTAAACATGACAAACTTTAGGCAGCCAATATCAGCCAGGACCGCCTTGCTGTGACATTGCTGTTTGCCACTATTTCCAACTGTGTGTTGTTTTATGTAACCAAAGTAGTGTACTATATATGGGACAAAATAAAATAACTACAGTAGTACAATGATATACATATTTTCTTACCTCGATTCCAGCATCGTATGTCCTGTGTGGCTTGTGTTTGTCTACCAGAAACCACATGCTGTTGAATGCAAACCACTTGCTCCTGTACATCTCATTAGCTCCATTACCAGATTTTCTCTTTTTTTCTTTAGTTCTCTTCTGAACTGAGGAATTATTTTCATTTTTATTTTTTTGGCCTCACCTTTCTCCACCTTCAGAATTTCTGTAATCTCTCACCACACATCTGCCCTCTTAAATTTGTGCTTGTAAAGTATATGGGTGGGATCCCAGAGTAGACTGTGTCCTTAGTAACTATTATTAATTGTACCGTCTGCTCTCTGGTACACTCCATAGTTTGCTCCGTAGTCCAGCCTGAGTACCTGACGCCGCCGCTGTTGGTATGTGTGTGTCTGCTCAGATATCTCCCCCAGCCACGTTGACTCGTCCGCATCAGGGTTGTCAACATATCACCTACAGATCAGTACCAACATGTCTGCAACACTATCATTAACAACACGTTGTTGCCTACTGTTGTATTTTGTGTTGCCGACGTGTTTTGTCGCCAGTGTGGACGCACAGTTAGGGCGAGTCCACACGTACTCTCGAACATATATTGTCTACACAGCAGGCAACATGTTCGGAAACATGTTTGCAGCAGTATTTGGACAGATGTATGCAAAAGTGTTTCAGTGCAGCTTCGAAGACTTGCAGGAGAGGCGATGGGATAAGTGTATCCCTACCAGGCTGTTGAGACTTCATCATGATGTTGCCAACATTATCTGGAAGTTGCTGTTCCCAACATGTTTGCAGCGTGGTCGTTACTGTGTTGTATACATGTTCCCAGCACTTGCTCGAGCACACGTGTGGACGTGCCCTTACTGTGTGTGTGTGTGTGTGTGTGTGTGTGTGTGTGAGTCAGTTGGTTGGGTGGGTGGAGTTGATGAGGAGTTGGTGGGTGTGGTAGTTCGGTGCATCGACAGGGTGGGTGGACAATGGTAATGGTGAGGGGGGGGGGGCAGTTGTTGGGTGTGGTGTGTGGAGTGGTTTTAGGTGGTTGTAGGGGTAAATGGGTTAGTGAGTGGATGCGTTTGGTCGGCTGGATGGGTAGGTGGCTGGATATGTGTGTTGTCGGGGAGGGGTCGGTAAGTTAGGTTTGGATGAGTTTGACGGATAAGTCGGGTTCAAATGAGTGAATGGAGTGGCGAAGTGAATGGGGTTGGGTAAGAAGGGTGGATGGGCGGGTGGGTCGGTGGGAGGAGTTGATGGATAGGATGGGCAGGGTGAGATGGGTGGGGCGTGTTCAGGGAGAGGTGGGTGGGTTGTGTGGATGGATGAGATGGATGACAATGTTGGGTGACCAGGGTGGGTGGAATTCGTCAGTGGGAAGGGTGGGTGGAATTTGTGAGTGGTGAGGGTGGGTGGTAGGGGCCTGTGGGCAAGACAGTTGTGGGCATGTGTGGCTTAAAGTGAGTCGCCAAGGTGAGTGGACACCGTTGGTCGCCAGGGTGGCTGAGACGATTGCGTTGTCGGGTTGATCTAAGTGGGTGGTTGGGTTGGGTGGCTGGATGGGTTCAGGGTGGAGAAGTGAATGAGTAAATGAATTGAGTGGCATTGTTGGATGAACTTCGTGTGTGGCATTCGTGGGTTAGCATGGTGGATAGCAGGGATCGGTGGGCTCGGTGGGTGGCAGGGGTGAGGTCGGTCGGTTGTGTTGGATGGGTTGAGTGGGTAGGTGGATAAGTAGGTGGGTGTATATGTGGCTCTCCAGATGACAAGGCAAGAGAGGGACCTATTTGGCCATATAACTTTTAATTGTTACTTGGATTTTAGTTTATCGCTTAGAACAGGTTGGATAACTATTTGGAAACCAGACTCTATACAATAAGGTCATTGTATTGAAATTTGCTACAACTTCGATATAATCACTTCTCATGGAACTCAAGTTGGATTTATGCACTTGATAACGCTGGGTGGTAACCATATAACCAAATTTTGGCGCCTGGTGGTTTAGTGGGTAATTATTGTGCTCCAATCGGATTGAGCCGGTGAAGGTTTATATCCAAGGGGTGGTCGGGGTTTATTGCTCATGTAATGCCACTCTGGGATGAGTGAGGCTGGTCACTCTCATCTTAAATGTCAGGACCAACTGCCCAGCTCCGGGCTCCTACGCTCCTCATGGAGCAAAGTAGGATTGGATGATGGATGGATGGATGGATGGATAATACACCTAATAGTAAGATAAATGAAAGTAACATTACATGCGGCAAGACGTGAGAGTGAGCGAAGCTTCATATCTCCCATCCATCCGCCCAACAAATCTGTGTTTGGTGGGGTAAGGAGGGGGAGTTAGGAGGGGGTAGACGTGTGCGATTAACCTGACCTCTGGTGGCAGATTATCGTTTATCACGAATTTCTGTCTGGAGCTGTACTTGATTATTCCATTGAATCTGTTGATGTATTCTGTTGGCAAAGTCTTCCTTAAAAAAAAAAAAAAAAAAAAAAAAAAAAAAAAAAAAACAGCTACATGGAAGATTTTGGTTATATATTGGTTTGTTTCTGTTGTTTAATGAGTTGCACACGTGCCAACCCTGATTCTCAGTTGGGCAGTACTTCATTTAGTCCTTCAAGAAGATTATGAATATTAGTGAAGTCTTGCTATATCCACTCAATTTTACTCATTTTTAGATGCTTTAGATGGACGCCTTCATGCGGTGGCACCAATATAACCAGTCGGCTCCCTTGCCCGGTTGCGAATTTTTTTTTCCTGCCCAGTTCCGTCACTTTGCACATATGGCAAGTTGCCCTGTGTTTAGTTTGGCAACGCCGCGCAGCAGGGAGCCATATCGGATGCCAGGTTTAGTATTCATCACAATTATTTACTTTTTTTATGCTTGACTATAAATATAATACCTGACTATCTATATTTTACATGGATTGAGAGAATAATAGAGACAGAGGTCATATAGTTTTCGCTGCCTTAGCTTAAATAAATATAAAAAGGGGCCATACCACTGTCTTTACTTCGTCACTCGTCTGCTGAGAGAGAGAGAGAGAGAGAGAGAGAGAGAGAAGATACTCTCTACACTTTGCTAAAATTAGTTATATGTTGATTTAATGAAAATGCGGTACGTCTTAGGGGTGGTACATGACTGCTCGTTGAGAACACTTATCAGTAACATATGTTGTAGGCCTATACTACTTTTCCTGTCATTTCTTGTCATTGCTCCCAGGCGTACGATTCAATCAGCTGTGTTTACAATCGGCAATGGCGCATCACAGTGAGTTTATTTTTTTAATTCCTTGTTTCTCTTGATTTACTTATTTTGCACACAGTGGTCTATAATGTCTCATGTCTGACCCAATGCCTGTCATCAGCACATGGGAAATAGCATATGGTGCCTGGTGCTGTGTAATATTTAATAAAGATTATACCGTAACAAATAAAGCTTTGCATTTCATCAAATACAAAAACCCTTCAAGCATACTTAACATGAAATAAATGACATGAGAACATGAAAATAATCTGAAATGTAACCTGACATATGATTTTACTAATATACCTAAGAAAAACAAGAAAAGAATCTGAAATCTAACCTGACAAATGATTTTACTAATATACCTAAGAAAAACAAGAAAATAATCTGAAATCTAACCTGACATATATACCTAAGAAAATGTCTAATGAAACATTGATATTCAGGCATCATTGATACCAATATTTCCCAGCTTGCAGCAGAAATTACCAAGGTTAACCCTTAAGAATGATCATGAAAAGCGTTTTAGGTGATAAAATATTATGGGTCATTAACCTCTCTCTCTCTCTCTCTCTCTCTCTCTCCTGTAAACACAGCTGATTGAATCGTACGTCTGGGAGCAATGACAAGAAATGACAGGTAAAGTAGTATAGGCCTACAACCTATGTTACTGATAAGTGTTCTCAACGAAGTCATGTACCACCCCTAAGACGTATCGCATTTTCATTAAATCAACATATAACTAATTTTAGCAAAGTGTAGAGAGTATCTTCCTTGCATACTCACTTTTTATTGATGACCCTGCATGTTATTATTTTATACTGTTTCAATCTCTCTCTCTCTCTCTCTCTCTCTCTCTCAGCAGACGAGTGACGAAGTAAAGACAGTGGTATGGCCCCTTTTTATATTTAAGCTATGACAGCGAAAACTATATGACCTCTATGTCTCTATTATTCTTTCAATCCATGTAAAATATAGATAGTCAGGTATTATATTTATAGTCAAGCATAAAAAAGGTAAATAATTGTGATGATGGCTCACTGCTGAGCGGCGTTGCCAAACTAAACACAGGGCAACGTTGCCATATGTGCAAAGTGACGGAACTGGGCAGGAAAAAAAATTTCGCTGCCCGGTTATACACCCGGCCCTCCATTCTCTTCCAGTCCCCTTGAAAGGAGGATGGTGAGCTGCAGGGAAAGGACAACTTCAGCCTGGAATCCTTTGGCTTCACGTTGAGATGTGCCTGGGGTTGCAACATTAACAACAACTGCTACTGCTATAACAACTACTACTACTACTACTACTACTACAACTACTACTACTACAACTACTACTACCACTACTTCTACTACTACTACTTCTACTACTACTACTACTACTTCTACTACCTTTTTTTTTTTTAAATAACAGAACCGAGGAAGGAAGAAAAATGAATAAAAAATATCCATACACCAGATTCCAGGTGTCCTCCATTCATATAAAATCTGTAATAACTGGACTTGAATAGCTGTAGGTTGAAGTTTGGGGGGAAACAACTCTGGGGACGCGAGTTCCAAAGAGATGCAGTTGGGAGAATAATAGATTTCTGAGAGGCGGAAGTTCTGCATTATGGCAGTGTGACATTCTTGTCATGAGCGCTACCAGATGCCCGTGGAGCGAGAGGGAAGGCATGAAGAGGTGGCACTATAGATGCAACTACGTCTGATCATTTGCCATAAAAGTATCTGTAGAATAATGCAAGGGCGGCAACATTCCTGCTTACTTGTAGGCGAGGTAGTTTATTATTTTGTATGATCAGGCTTATTAATAATTATAACAGCTTTGTTCTGAATTTTGTCTAGTTGTTTTAGCACAACCTCCCCACATCCATTCTACATGCATGAGCAATATTCCAGCTGAGAGCGCATGTAACTCTTACAAGCTATAGCTAGCTGCGAGTCAGTGACGAAGCTACGAAGTCTTTACAATAATCCAAGTTTTTTGAGGTGGTTTTAGCAGGTGATCTGACATGAGAGGTCCAGTTGGATGCATTGTTAATTGAAACACCAAGAATTTCAATTCTTTTGGAGATGGGATATCAGTAGCATTAAAGATAATATAGGAATCTGGCAATATCTATTTAACTGTATATATTTCGTTTTACTAGAATTAAATGAGACAAGGTTCTTTTGTCGCCACTCAATGGTCCTAGATAAGTCTTGATTTATGGATATAGTTTTGCTGACTTGTGAGTTAGAGATATTAAACTTCGTGAATGGTTGTTTGTGTGAATGAACTATGAAGTGTTGAGTCATCTGCATATGAATGGATGGGATTATGGGTGACAGATAAAGGATCATTAATAAGATTTAGGAATAGGTTTGGTGCCAGAACTGATCCTTGTGGCACGCCGGTGTTAATTGTGTGGAAATTGGAATATACATCATTTTCTTTCACTCCTATATTTCTGGCGCAGAGATATGAGGAAATCAGAGGAACAAAAGACATTACTGTAGTCTATAGTATGGGAGCTTGCATAGCAAGGAACAGTGCCACACTCTACCAAAAGCTTAGAAATATCAAGGGCTACTGCATGAGTTTCTCCATGTCGGTCAATCGATTGATGGATGGTGTGAGTCAAGAGATGGAGAATATCAATGGAGGATCTATCGTGGCAAAAACCGTACTGTTTATCAATAATTACGTTGTTGGATTCAAGATAACTACGTACTTATTCATTACACTTTCAAATACTTTACCAAGGGAGGATGTCATAGCTATTGGTCTGCAATCAGAGGGGTCAGAGGAACTTCCTTGCTTCGAAAATGGGTGGGTAATGGCTTCTTTCCAAGAATTAGGGACTGAAGATGTACGTATGTATAGTATGAATAATTTAGCAAGAACAGAAGCCAATTCTGGGGAGCACTTTATCAAAAGAACTGGAGGAATTCCATATGGGCCTGGAGCTTTGTTGGTTGGTAATTGTCTAGGATGGTTTTTATGTATCTAGTCTATATTTCGAGTGGAACAATTTCGGGAGAGTCAAGTTCTAGCGCTGGAACGTTCTGGCTGACTTCCTATAATGTACGGTAGGATTTCTGGCAAATATAGCTGGCAAGGATATTCGCTTTACCACGCTGGTCCTTTTGTAATGTTTACGTCTGAACATTTCATTGGGGGGATGGTTGCTAACTTGTTATTATTGAAAGAAATGATAGACCAGAATATTCTATTGCCATTAGGACCATTTAGTAGTCTGGGTGCTTGGATGTGAAGAAAGTTTGATTAAGCGAGATTTATCTAAGGGATGCAAATGATGAGGTGAAAGAGAGATTGTCCAGGTGCTTGAGGGAGCGTAAGTGGATGTATGTGGATTAACTGAAACTAAATGAGGAGGTAAGAGTGTGAGAGAATGGAAGTATGGATGGGGTATATGGACGGGAGTATGAGAGAATGAAGGAGCAAAATAAGGAGTGTGTAATGTTGTGAGTAGCAGATGGAAGGAGAAAATAAGAATATGGATCAGTTGAGTCAAGGATTGTGTGGGTAAGATTGAAAGTCGGACTACAAATGTGGGCGATTGTGTGCGTGTATGCGCCAAGGCAAGACTGTGCAAGCAGAGTGAGAGAAGAGTTCTGGACAAATGTGGAAGTGTGCATGGAAAAGTTTGAAAGGATTGGGAGAGTGCTTTTGATTGGAGATATGAATGGAAAAGTAGGGAAGGTGAAGGTGGATGGAGTAGTTGGTGAGTGGGGTGTGCCTGCAGAGATGGATGAGAATGGCAGTGCTTTAGAGGACTACTGTGCCGGGAGGGGGTTGATGATAGTCAATACCCTCTTCGGGACAAAATGATCCATAGGTATACGTGACGAATGATGAAAAGGGTTGGTGGTGAACCGATTCAAATGAATGAACAGAAGGCAATGATTGACTATGTGTGTGTGGATGTCGGGAGAAAAACGTGTGTAATGGATGCAAGAGTATATAGAGGTTGGGGAAGTGGAAATTCTGACCAGTACTTGGTGGTGGTCAAAATCAAGATGCAAGTGAAATGGAGAAATAGAAGAAGGGAAGGACAGGAGGAAGTAATTCATACAAGGACGGTGGAAAGGTTATAGGAGGATGGGAAAAAAGCAGAATATAAGAGGGAAGTGAAGGAGCGATTGGGTAAATATGGATTGGAGCAGCTGGGGGACGACGTGGAAGATGTATGCAAGATATTCACAGAATTAATCTGTGCAGCATCTGAGGTGGTGTGTGAGGTGAAGAGAAGACGAAAGGAGATGCAGGGAACAGCATGGTGGAATGAAGAGGTGAGACAGGCTGTGGCACAAATGAAGAAAGCATATGGTGATTGGATGAGAAACAGGGGTGTGGAAGAAGTTAAGAGACAGAAATATATATATATATATATATATATATATATATATATATATATATATATATATATATATATATATATATATATATCTTATGAGAGGAAGAAGGAACCAAAGGCTATGCCTGCAAAAGTTCCTTCTAAGAAAGAAACAAAAACAATGCAAAAGAAAGCCAAATTCAAGATCCTTTCATTTCGAGATGCCTGGACACACTGCGTTTGAAAGACGGGAGATCATAGGAAGTAGGAAATACAGACAGAGGGAGACAGTTCCAGAGTTGACCTGTTGCATAAATGAAAGACTAAGAGTAACGGTTAACTCTTGCATTAGAAAGCTGGACAGAAAAGGGATGAGAGTTTATTGCTAGACGGGTGCTATACGCCCGTTGCAGACGTGGAGGGATGCAACCAGACAGTTCAGAGGAACAGTGACCATTGAAGTAGCGACAGAAAAGAGATAACGAGACAACAGCGTGGCAAAGAAACAAAGGTTGAAGGGTGCCAGTGAGAGGAGGAGAGTTGATGAGGCAAATAGCCTTTGACTCCACCCTATTGAGAAGAGCTGCATGCGGGGAGCCTACCCACACATGAGAGTTGTACTCTAAACAGGGGCGAATAAAACCCTGGTATAAAGTCAACAACTGTGCAGGAGTAAAGAATGCACGGAGTCGGCTTAAGACACCCGATCTCTTGGAAGCAGATTGTACAAGAGATGCAATATGATCTCTCCAAGACAATTCCCGAGTGAATAAAACCCCAAGCATGTTCAAGGATGATGCAGGATTGAGCCTGATATTATTAAACACCAGTGAGTACTCCTGTGGAAGATTTTGATGGGTTGATAGGTGTAAAAACTGAGTCTTTGATGCATTAAAAACAAGATTATTTTTACCCCAGTCAGAAATACATGCCAAGTCAGACATTAGGTGTGCCATAGCCTCATCTCTTGTTAGTTGAAGTAACTGCTGAGATGGACGTTGTGGGAACCGAATGGAAAGGTGAAGGGTGGAATCGTCGGCTTACGAGTTGATAGGGTTAGATGTACAGAATAGAGGATCACTGATGAATAAAAGGAAGAGAGTTGGTGATAGGACAGAGCCTTGAGGAACACCACTGTTAACAGATCTAGGAGAAGAACGATGGCCGTCTACAACAGCAGGTATAGAGCGACAGGAAAGGAAGCTATAGATCAAGGCACAGATAGAAGGATAGAAACCCTGAGAGGGCAGTTTGGAAATTAAAGATTTATGCCAGACTCGATCAAAATCCTTTGAGAAGTCAAGTGCAATGGCAAAGCTTCCTCCAAAGTCCCGAAAGGAGGATGACCAGGAATCTGAAAGGTAGGTAAGAAGATGGCCAGTGGAGCTGTCCCTGACGGAACCCATACTAACGATCAGAAAGAAGGTTGTAATAGAAAACATGCTTTAAAAGTTTTATGTTAAGAATGGACTAAAAACTTTTGAAACGCAGGATGCTAAAGCAGTTGGACGATAGTTAGAAGGTTGGGAATGGTCACCTTTCTTTGGGACCGGCTGAATGAGAGCAAACTTCCAGCAAGAAGAAAAGGTACAAGTAGAAAGACAAAGGCGAAAGAGTTTACCTAGGCAGGGTGTAAGCACAGAAGCACAGTTCTTGAGAACAACAGAAGGGACCCCATCAGGCCCATATGCCTTGTTAGTATTGAGGCCAGTAATGGCAGAAAATACATCAGCTGAAGAAATTTTAACGTCAGCCATGAGGAAGTCAGAGGGGAGAAGTGAGGGAGGAACAGCACTGGAATCGTCTAAGGTGGGATTGGAGGAGAAAGTCTAAGCATACAGATCTGCTTTATCAGTAAAGATAATGCAACATAGCCATCAGAGTAGAAAAGAGGAGGGAAGGATGATGAGGTAAAGTTATTAGAAAGGTTTTTGACAAGGTGCCAGAAGGAGCGGGAAGAATTCGAGTTGGAGAGTTGAGAGCATTTAGAATGGATTAAACAGACTTTGCACGATTCTGGGCTGAAACATAAAAAAGATGTGATTCGGTGGTGGGCTGGCTTCGGTACCTTATATAGGCCCACTCCTTGTTCCGGGCAGCATTAGAACAAGCGTGATTAAACCAAGGCTTTCTTGTATTAGTCAAAGGATATGAGAAAGGAATGTATGCATCCATGCCTGAGAGAATAACTTCCATAATGCGTAAGGCACACCCAGATGGCTCCTGGCCACAGAAGCAAAAATCATTCCAGGGAAAATCAAAGAAGTACTGCCTGAGGGCCTCCCAATCCACAGCTCCAAAGTCCCACAGACGATGTTTCTTTGGAGGGGCCACAGGCCGTACCGGAGCAATAGGACAGGTTAAAGTAACAACGTTATGATCAGAGGAGCCCAATAGAGAGAAAAGATTAACAGTGTAAGCAGAAGGATTAGTTGTAAGGAAGAAGTCAGGTATGTTGGAGCTCTCTTCAAGGCAGTCAGAGATATGGGTAGGGTGCTGTACAAGCTGCTCTAGGTCATTAAGGATAGAAAAGATGAAGGCTTGTTCACCAGGTGGATCATTGAGAGAAGAGGAGAGCCAAAGGTGGTGGTGAACATTGAAATCTCCTAGAATGGAGATTTCAGAGAAAAGAGAAATGGATAGAATGTCTTCCATCATAGAAGTAAGGTAGTCGAAGAATTTCTGATAATCAGTAGAATTAGGAGATAAGTAAACAGCTCAGATATATTTAGTCAGAGAATGACAGGAAAGCCGAAGCCAGAAAGTAGAGAAATCAGGAGAATTAAGTTCAGGAACACGAGAGCAAGATAGGTCATTGCGTACATATTCGCAACATCCACTTTTGGCTTCGAAATGAGTAGAGAGAAATTAGGAGGATACAGAGAAGGGTTTGCTGTCAGTTGCCTCAGACAGCTGTCTCAGTAAAGAAAGAGAAGGTGAGGTTTACAGGAGGAGAGGTGGTGTTCAACAGACACAAAGTTAGAGGAAAGGCTGCGAATGTTGCAGAAATGAACAAAAAGTGAGTCAGACAGTGGATCCAGGCAACTCAGAGTGTCGTTACCGGGAGAGGGGTGGATGGTAGGGGCATTTATGGTCCCCCCCCCAGAGGACTCCGAGGCATTGTTGTTTTGCGCCATATTTCTTTTATTTAATTTTGAAGAAGAAATGTAGTCTGTACTGTGCATGTAGTTTAATGATGATAGAGAAACTTGTATTGGAGAGCATGCTGGCCTACTCTCTGTGTTATTGAAACACTGAAAAAGTTCAGTAAAGGGGGATGGTCAGGAACTAGTCCTGAGGGCTGATGAAACGGGAGCTCCAGCTCTCCCTGTCATCAGCTTTCCATCGCCCTTGGGAGTACTGCCCTGCTCGACTGGTGCTACAGTCTACTCCTCTTAGAGAGGAGGAGAGAAGTGAAAAGATTAGTAAGAGAAAGAAGAGAGTGGACGAGGAATTTGGAAGGAATTTGAGTGTAAAGTGGAGGGAATGTAAAAAAGTGTTCTGGAAGTCAGGGTGCCAAAGAAGTTAGTTGGGGAGTGAAAAATAAAAATGGTAGATTACTAGTGGCGAAGTACAAGTGTGAAGATGGAGAGAACACTTTAAGGAAATGCTGAACATAGAGAATGAAAGTAATGCATGTGTAAGCGGTTGGGAAAGGCTGGGAGATGGAGGGATGTGAGAGGGAAGAAAACAGCTGGATGGAAGTTGTGGAATCAATGAAGAAAGTTATAATGGGGAAAGCCCAAGGAATTGATGGATTATGTGGTGAAATGCTGAAGCATGAGGAAGAGATACAGTAGTAGTAGAATGGATGTGGAAGATATACAGATTGGTCTAGGAGGAAGGTAGAGTGCCAGAGGATCGGAAGTCAGGTATAATTATCCCTCTGTATAAAGGAAACGGAGAAAAAGTATGTGGTAAACATAGGGGCATTTGTCTTCTTAGTGTAATAGGAAAAGTATATGGTAGGAAACTTTTTGACAGAGTTAGGGAAATAACAGAGGTATTGGTTGGAGAAGAACAGGGAGGTTTCAGGAAGGGAAGAGGTTGTGTAGATCAGATATTCTACCTGGATCTTTAGTGGAAAGGTTTCTAAAGAAGGGAAAGAAGTTGCATGCGGCCTTCATGGATTTGGAGAAAGCATATGACTGGGTGGACAGACAAAGATTGGGGAAAGTATTAAGAATATACAGAGTAGATGGGAAGTTGTTGAATGCCGTGATAAGTATGTAAGAGGGTGCTAAGGCTGCAGTGCGTGTGGATAGTGAACTGAGTGAAGTATTCTATTTGAAGGTTGGATTGAAACGGGGATGTGTCATATCTCCATGGTTGTTCAATCCGCATATGGATGGGATAATAAAAGAGATACAAGGTAGGGCAGTGTATGTTGGAGGGGCCCTAGCGAGAGAGGGCAATGATTGGAAACTCCCTGTACTGTTGCTTGCAGATGATACTGTGTTGTTAAGTGAAGGCGAAGGGGAGATGCAAGGCTTGGTGGATGATTTGGAGATTATCGTGAATTAATTCGTGACACTGTGTTAGTACTATATTTGGAATGCCTGAAGAATTTTGAAATGCGTAGAGTTTTTGCTCAGCCCGTTACCTGCCTCGCTTTTGGACTCAGATCGTAATGAGTTTTCATAACCCTTGTCATTGTTTTCATAAGCGACTGTCTTTTTGTATAGGCAGTGCGTTTCACTGAGCGAAAATTTTTGTGAAAGTCATTCCCACGCATTGCTTCACTGACCATTGAGTTGATCCGCAGCCATCTCTCGTGCTTTATGCCCAGGTTGGTTACATTCGTCAGTTGGTGTTGGACAGCTGTGGGACGACGAGTTGTCGAGCGCAGTGCAGAGCAGCCCCCTCATCGTAGCACCTACAGTCTCTAGCAGTCAAACGATTTGCCGTATCTCCCCACCGGGTTGGTGATCAGCTGTGCAGCTAGCTCCATTTCATCCACTGACTAGTATTTCCGTTCTTTTTCCTAGGCTTAAGACAAATTAGCTCTTTGAATGTGAGTGAGTGAGTGTATTTCCTTTGATATTTGAATTCATTTTGGAGATTCTTGTAACGTAAATTTTTGTTGCAATTAATAAATTTACTGTTCCTTTCTTGAGTTTAATGTAAATGTAGAACTGTGTTTAATTTCTCCACATTGTGTTTTCTTAAATTTGCTTATCCCAGTTTGCACAAATTTCTTATATTAATCACAACTGGTATTTAGGCAAGTTCTTTGGTATTAATTCTTGGATCCATTGTGCCAACTAGGAGTTAAGCACAAGCAAGAACTTGTCTCATTATTATTATTGATTGTCAAGGGGGCAAGGATTACACTGTCTCGGGGGCTAACAGTATCAACAATTCAACATTAGTGAGTAGATAGTCTCTGCTGTGTACTGATAAGAAAGTTTATAAAATTCTCGTTTTTAGAGAATCGGCGAAGTACGCCGGCATAAAGTAAAACTTAGTGGATTTCAGAAGTCGATTCACCTTGTGTCAACGGATTATATACTTATATCAGCATTTTATTCCTTAATTTCACTTTCCCAATGACAGAGAAACGGAATCTAAAGGTGAATGTAGGGAACAGTAAAGTGATGGTCTTCAAAAGAAGTGAAGTCAGCACATGTACAATGAGGTTGCATGAGGAGGAAATGGAAAATGAGAGTGCGTTTAAGTACATAGGTAGTGTGATGAGTATGGATGGAACGTTAGAGGGTGAAGTGCTTTTAAGGGTACAACAAGGAAGAAAGGTTCCTGGTTCCTTGAAAGCAGTGATAAAAAACAGGGAAGTGAGTGTGGAAATGAAAAAATTACTACATGACAGTATTGTGAAACCAACTGTAACGTATGGAAGTGAAGCTTGGACTTTGTTGGATGGGCAGAAGTCAAGAGTGAGAGCAGTGGAAATGAGTTATTTAAGAGGAGCATGAGGAGTCACATGGAGGGACAGACTGGCTATTTGGAACGTTGTGGTGTGGAGGTGGATGTGATAGGAAGCATTAAGAGAAACACACCAAGGTGGCTTGGCCATGTGGAGAGGATGGAGAGTGAGAGACTGACGAGGAGAGTGTATGTGAGTGAGGTGGAGGGGGGGGAGAGGGAGGGGGAGGCCAAGGATGAGATGGAGGGATGTAATGGAGAGGTATATGTGAGAGGGGGGTGTGAGTTGGGAGCAGGGCAGTGAAATGGCGGGGGACGGCGACATGGAGGCGATGTGTTTGTGGCTACCCCTTACGGGATTAACCCCACCCGTCCAGCAGATCTCGCAAGCGCTCCCCACAGCCGAGCATTTCCGACAGAAATTGGCAAATTCATCGTTCTTTAAACCTTCATATCTCTGTTAATTCTTAACCAAATGCAACAAATAGGTTTCATATTACGCAACAATCCTTCGGCTTCAAGTTGACGGCATCAGATGGTCTGTGAAGTGCAGATAGGGAAAGTGAGTGAGTGGGGAATGAGGGTAATTTCTGGTGTTTTTTTGCCGGTGTCCGTATGCATGTCGGAGGTTCGGTGACATAACAAAGGCTTACACTAGCCCTCCACACTGATATCACTTCGAGGACACTTCCAGTTCACCAAAATACACTACAAACACTGTTTCCATGAATATTTTTCCACAATCGGTCGTACTGCGTGAATGAAGGCCGGTCACAGTAGCAGCAACCTTTGAACTAACGCTGCTCGTCTTCCTCATTACAGACAGACAGACAGACAGACACTTTTCCACTGTCACTCTCTCTCTCTCTCTCTCTCTCTCTCTCTCTCTCTCTCACATACACACACGGAAATGTATGTCTGGCTAGGATTGTTGCTCGATTCTGGCATTGGTGATCGAGTAGAAGTCTGGGTATTGCAACGTCTAGAAATAATATTACTACTAAGAGTACAAGTACAACTACCACTACAACAATTACTACTAATACTACAACTATGACTACCACAAGTATTACTTCCACTACCACAACTACTACTATTACAACTACAACATCTACTACTATTACTACCACACGTACAATACATACTACAACTACTACTACCACTATAAGTACTACTGCAAAAAATAAATAAATAAATAATTACAATGTGAACCAAGTACCAGTAGTCATTTACGTACTGCCCCAAAACAGCAATACTTACCACTGTGACTTTCTCTTTCCTTTGAGTTATAATTTTTCATCATAATTATATATAAGCAAATGTTTCCCACATAAAATAAGGCTTCGAGTTTATCATTAAACATACTTTCCGCCTCCATTATTCACAAATATACGCAGAGCAGTGAAATCATATTTTCTATTTCAACAAAAAACAACATACCGGTATGTACAAAGCTAATTTATTCATAATACCCAGACTCTTACCACTCGGCCTTTGCGTGGAAATCAAAGAAACAGTCAGTACACAGTGCAACCTCATATTCAGCACACTACCACTTCGTCATACAGTGTAGCTGTGGTCGGCGCGATGAACTGGCACAAACATAGCAACGCTGGAAGGCTTCTTTGCCTGCAGGTGTGCGAGGTAATATTCCCATGAAATGCCTGCTGAGGTAGTCCCTGCACTACAGGCGGTCAGGCAGTTGCTGTACACTTTGCCTACGTTTCACGCACGGATTAACCAGTCCATACCTCTCCAGAAGGCAGTAAATCACTTCCTTCTCGAGCTGTCTGAGGGATGTGCTGGTCTGTGTAACATCCTCGTACAGAATGAAGGCATTCAGTACACAGATGTCCAGTACATGTAGGAATGCCTTCTTATACCACTTGCAGCACCTCCTCAGACAGTCGATTGTGTAGATCTGCATATCTGATTTATCGACGAGTCACATGTTCATGTTATAGTTCAGAACAACATCAGGCTTGAAGACTGGCTGCCTCGCTCTTCTGTAGACCTTGCCTGTGTCAATCAACTTACCCTCGTGGACCGTGGAGAGGACATTCACCTTTCTCTTATCATGCCAGTGAATTGCCAGGAGTTTACCTGATTGCAAGGTCCTGCACTCCCCCTTCACGGTGCCTTTGGGAAAGGATGGCCAATGCTTCCTCTTTGCATGGACAGTGACACACGATCCAATCTGGTGTTCTTGCAGGTACTTTGCATGACTTGATGCCGTGTAATAATTATCATCGTAAAGGATATGGTTGCCACCGAAGTACCTGTCCGTTACTTTCTTGACCACAGAGCCAGAGAAACCATGGGGATCGTCCTTCAACAACACGGCATCACTCGCTGTATACACAATGAAATCAAGCACGTACCCAGCCTTGCAATCACACATGACAAAGATCTTCATTCTGAAACGATGTCTTTCAGATGGAATGGACTGAATGAAGGCAAGATGTCCCCTGAACAAAACAAGCAACTCGTCAATGGCAACCGTCTGAAATGGCCTGAAAAATGATCGAAATTTCTCCATCATCTCTAGAATCGAGCGAATTTTCCACAGCCTATCGTTCAGATGCGGGCCCATATTGGTGGAAAAATGTAAATACCTCAAGATGTCAAGATATCGGTCATGCGGCATATACTTACCGAATACTGGCTTCGCAGCAATATCGTCCATGAGCCAGTAATCGTGAATGTTATGTTTCCTAACATGAGGCATCAACATTGTCAATGCTAGCCAAACATACATTTTGCTAACACTTGTCGCAGTCCATTACTTCATTTTCGCACTCTCTCACACACGAGGTTTCAGCCCAATTGCAGCAGAAATCCCTGAAACTGTTCACTTTTTTCACAATGAACTTCATCACTGCTGTTACGAAAAAAGCAAGGAAGAAGTCCACTGCAGAAGAAGCTCTGTTGCAGGGAAATTCTGGCTGCACACCTACGTTTGTGTCATCAAAAACGTATTTCAGGCTGAAACTCCCTCCCTCCCTCCCACACAAAGCTTTTAAACCTACTATAGTCTGACAGATCGAAACGTAGGGTTTTGGTGGAGTCACCCCCTCCCTGCACTGTTGCCACGTTTCCGAGCTGACCTCTCCCTCAGCGATGACCTTGACACTGTTTCCCTCTTGTGATCTCCGTTTTTCTAATACCCCCTATACCCCTGCCACCAACACCCCCTATACCCCTACCCCCAACAACACCCCCATCAACAACACCCGCTATACCTCCACCACCAACACCTCCTATAAATATAGACCCCCACCATCAACACCTGTATAATAATTAGCCGTTGATAATTGCTATACTTTTATTGAGAGCATACATTCTACCCTATTGCTCAAACTCCCTAATCTTACAATCCCATCTGTCTTAATCCTTCCCACTGCCTTCGTTCCTAAATCCCTTAATTGATCTATTTTTAACCTAAGTGTCCCCACACCTTTTAAACCATTTACCTCTCTGTCACTATTCTCCACCATATGTATCAACTTGTATTATATTGTGTATAGAACTTTCATACTGTATGCTGTACTACTGTATAATGTATAAGAATACCCACTGTTTAGTGGAAATAAAGTTTTATTATTATTATTATTATTATTATTATCTCTCTCTCTCTCTCTCTCTCTCTCTCTCTCTCTCTCGCTAGATTTTGTTATGTGTCATCCATGGTTTTTTACTTCCATTTTTATGTATGGATTATAATTTTGACTTTATTTCCGCACCACCCTTGAGGTAATTAAAAGTCACGGCGCGTTTTTTTTATAGAGGTTTCCCCAATAGGCCTAAATCCTGTAGGGGGTTGGTGACCTCCCACAGCGTACACACAAACACGTGTCGCGTGAGTGCTGCCACTCCAGAGCTGTTTGATATATTTATTTTAATTATGAAAGGATCGCCTCTTCCCACTTTTATCCCTTCAAATTTTCTTGCAATTATACTTGCTAAATTAATTAGCAATGTTAGAAGTGTTGGGGAAGTAAATAATAATTAGAATATTTTTAGAGCAACACTGCCAAATTTTTATGCCACGTTTCTCTATTATCGTATAATATAGTATGCAGAATAGTTTTATTCTTCCTTGATACATGTCAGCACTTTCATTACAGTTATATTAGTATGAGTTATGTTTATGTATCATTCCTACTACACAAACCACAGGCGTTATACATCGTAGGGTTAGGAAACATGGCAATAGTGTAGGGAGGGGGTGACTCCACCCAAACCCTATGTTACGAGGAGGAACACTATAGTCCGTGGTTCCTGCCTTGCCTGTCATGAACATGACCTGCTCTGTGCCCTGCCACGGCCTCTAGCATGGTGGCGTGGTGGCAGTTCCACCGACTCACAATTAGATGAGACTGGTGATGATGCTGGGGATGGTGATCGTGGTACTGATTGTGTTGGTGAAAGGCATCAGCGGCCACGTGCCTGCTGGCATGCACCTGCACCAACATAACCAGATGGGCCAGGTTGTGGTGAAGCAGTACGTGATGAGGCAGGCCAGCGTGGCACACCATGCGGAGAGGCAGGCCAGCGTAGTGAGGCACGTGGTGAGGCCCGCAGTGATGCGGGACGGCATGATGAGGTCTGTAATGATGCAGGCCGGCGTGGTGAGGCACGTGGTAAGGCCTGAAGTGAGGCAGGTCGGCGTGGTGATGCAACGGATGAGGCAGGTCGGCGTGGTGATGCAGGGGATGAGGCAGGTCGGCGTGGTGATGCAGGGGATGAGGCAGGTCGGCGTGGTGAGGCACGTGGTGATGCAGGTCGGCATGGTAAGGCACGTGGTGAGGCCTGAAGTGAGGCAGGTCAGCAGGGTGATGCATGTGGTAAGGCCTGAAGTGAGGCAGGTCGGCATGATGATGCCTGTGGTGAGGCAGGTCAGCATGGTGAGGCCTGGAGTGATGCAGCTCTGCATGGTGATGCGTCAAGTGATACAGGTTGTGTGGGTGAACGTGGTGATGATGGTGTATAGGTGGAAAATTCCACCCTATGCCACTCTCGTGCCCGGTGGCTCAGCCTGCGGCGTTTTCTCCTTCCGCCAGCCTCCTCGCTTCCTTCACTCTCTGCCTCCCCCGCCACTTTCTCCACTGTGCATATATCACCCCTTTCAGAATCATCAACTACATCTGATCCTTCATCACCGGAAAAGGCTGGTGATCTTGCAAACGGAAAATATCACCACACAGTGGAGAATTAACGGTCACTCTCTTCCTCTGACGTGTATTTGTCCATACTCAACATGGCTAAATCTTGTTCTTCAGAGAAGGAGTCACTTTCCCTACTCATAATTGACAATAATAGTACATCTAACTCCCTCCCTATTGCACTATCATTTAAGCCTTTCCTCCAAGGGCATTTGGACTTCATAGGAATGGAAGTTGGAGGGCGTGGGTGGGCAGACAAGGGTCGGGAAATGGGAATATCTTTATGCATAGGCCTATCCATCATGGAGGTACACAGGCAACTGAAGCGTGACTGGGATGTGTGTGAAGAGTTTCCAGCAGGTGCAGGTGGTAAAAATAATCAGTTGAGTATTCAAACAATGGTGCGAATTACTAAATCATATATACATGACCCCCGGACGGCCCCAGGAGGACATGTATACATCTCACCCAGACGGGATGGGTTAAGGCATCTGGCAATAGATACTGTAGATAGATAGATATTACAGCGTTTGCATGATTTCTAACAATTTTAGTTTTTGATTTTTAGTAAGAGTTCAATGCTAACGACTTTTGGGCTATTGCTCTGGCACAGTTGCTATCAAACCACTTTGGGGAGTCCAATCTTTTAGTGAACTGTTGATTTTGTATGAGAAATTACATACCAGCTAGTACTAAGTCATTAATGTGGGACTAGGTAGAATTGATGTTACTAGAGAAGGAAGACTGCCATGGAATGGCAGTAAGGTAATTTCTGAATCCATCCCAGTCTGCCCTATCAAAGTGCCATCTAGTCACTGACAGGTTCAGAATAGGAAAGTTTGTGGGAGTTGACTAATGAGGCTTTTATGAGATTGTGGTTGGAAAATCCAAGTGGTGACAGTACTTCTATCCTGTACTGATCTGCATTATTTGGCAGGACTAGATACCAGAGGTAGGTGTTATGGTCAGGATTATCTGGTATTCTGGTTGGTTGCTTTACTAGCTGCGTGAGATTAAACTTTTCTGCAAACGGCTAGCATTCTAGACCAGTATCATCAGTCCTGGCAGAGTGCAATAATCATTCTACATTATGTACGTAAAAATTACCCAAAAAGGTAATTTCAGTGCTATGGGTGAGGTTGAGATTAGTCAACTGTGTTTCTGAAGAAACATTGGGGGAGCAATAGACTACACAGATATATTTGGTAATATTTAGATAATGTAGTTTATTTAGTGAATAATCAAAATTAGTTGAAGTGAAGTTCAAAACAGTGTGATATACAAATTCGGGTTTGATATAACAACAGGTACCACCCTTGTTACAGAAGTTTGGGAAGAAATGGTAATCAGAACCAACTGGGGATATGTCAGTTGAGGGAGATATTTGGGATTCTATGAGGAACAGGGCTAGAGGGGATACTGATTGATGAAAAAAGTGAACTGAATTCAAATTGGTACTAAGACCACGGATATGGGTGCAGTGTAGGACTGAACCCGAGCTTCTTTTCTGTCGAGCATGAACTCCAGTGTTTGCAATTGTCGCTGTCAGCTCAGTCACTCGACAGCGACTGGGAAAACACTGAGCCGTCAGCCCTACCCTGCTGGCAGAAGCAATTCGAGATACCACCTCATTTACTAATGTTACTGCTGCTGTCATTGCTACGGGGGAATGGAAATAGAAGGCGTGATATCTAATGTGCATGTAATGTAGTATAGACAGTTGAAGGTAGAAGTATTATGAGAATATGCTGCCCTGCTCTCTATGTAAGTGAAAGCGCTGATAATGTTCAGCAAAGAGAGATGTTCAGGACCACGTCCTGAGGGCTAGAGAAACAGGAGCTCCAGCCCTCCCTGTCACCAGCTTGCCATCCACCTCGGGAGTACCGCCCTGTTCGACTGGTGCTTCGGTCTACTCCCTTACGATAGTCCACTCCCTTAAATTACAACAACAACAACAGTAACAACAACAACAACAACTACCACTACTACTACTAACTTCTAGTAGTAGTACTACTACTACTGAACAGCTATTCTACTCGGTTCTGGATAGACTCTCTGGCGCCCAATAACACACTGCTGATGTGCACCTTACCCAGGAAGGCCAGCACCACTCATGCCCATCTCACCTCAAGGAAAGATGTAGAAAGTTGTTATCCTAACTTAGTACTTGGTTAAGACACTGCTTTTTTAACATCGTTTAGGGTATCCATAACAGAACATATTTTATCTTACTATATACAAAATTATCATGAATTCTCAAACATCAACAAACATACTACAATCTATCGTGATCAGTAATTTCTTTACCCCCCTGGTTTGTGGTGGGTCGAAATCAGAGTAGTAGATATGCCAGGCGAGCGGACACAGGCTACTTCATAGCCAAAGGGTCATTCACCCTGAACCACAACTCACTCTCACGGACGAAACACGAGCACAGTTATGAAGCAGTTCGTGAATTATCGGACTGATAAACTAACCGTGTCAGCACGCCTGACTCTCAGCCCTGGCTAAAACTTCCCTCGAGCCAGGGAGGTAAAGAAATTAGTGATAGCGATAGTACTGTACAGAATTTGTGGAATGAAGTCTGTCATTATATACAGATCTAATGTAGCGTTTTATATACTGACTGGACAGTTAGTGCTATATACACACCCAGTGGCATGTGAAATAGCTTCTGTATACAGTCCTTGTGGAATGAAGGCTAGTGTTATATAAAAACCTAGTGGAAGATAAAGACCGAGTGGAATGAAGGAGAGCTCTGTATACAGACCTTGTGGAATGAAGGATAGCACTATATACAGACCTAATGGAATGAAAGCTAGTACTATATACAGAGAAGTGGAATGAAGAACAGCGCTATATTTAGGTCTAATGTGGTGCTGTGGATATATCTACTGGAATTAAGAGTTTCTATATACAGACCAATGGACTGATAAGCAGTGCTATATACAGGTTAATGGTGGGAAAAGCAGCACTTAAATATAAAATACTTGGTGGAATGAAGTGGAGAGCTTCACACACACACACACACACACACACACACACACACCTAAATGAATGAAGGGTAGGGCTATATACACACCTAATGAAATGAAGGATAGGGCAATATACACACCTAATGATACACACACCTAGTGGAATGAGGATTGGGTATATACACACACCTAGTGGAATGAAGGATTGGGTATATACACACACCTAGTGGAATGAAGGATTGGGTATATACACACACCTAGTGGAATGAAGGATTGAGGTATATACACACACCTAGTGGAATGAAGGATTGGGTATATACACACACCTAGTGGAATGAAGGATTGGGTATATACACACACCTAGTGGAATGAAGGATAGGGGTATATACACACACCTAATGGGATGAAGGATTGGGGTATATACACACACCTAATGGGATGAAGGATTGGGGTATATACACACACCTAGCGGAATGAAGGATTGGGTATATACACACATGTAGTGGAATGAAGGATTGGGTATATAAACACACCTAGTGGAATGAAGGATTGGGCTATATACACACACCTAGTGGAATGAAGTATCGGGCATATATACACATATCTAGTGGAATGAAGGACTGGGTATACAGTATACACACCTAGTTGAATGAAGGGTTGGGGTATAAACACACACCTAGTGGAATGAAGGATTGGGGTATAAACACACACCTAGTGGAATGATGGATTGAGTACGGTACATGCACACACCTCGTGGAATGAAGGGTATATAGGTATATACACTCACTCACTCACTTAAATGAAAGGTATGGTTATATACTCCCAGTGGAATGAAGGACAGGACCATATACAAACCTAACGGAATGAAGGGTAGGGCCACGAGTGCTAGTCCAGTAACCAAGAAGAAAACTACAGCTGGTGGTTTGCGTCCAAATTTGGCAACGATGGGTCCAGTGAAGACATATGCCGGTACCTCCATTAATCCAGTCAGCACCAGGTAAACATAAGGGTTGGTGCTCAGGTTTACCCTGCTGATGCTTAGGCCGAAGTACACCAGGGAGGCAGTAAAGAACATGAAACACGTCACCAGGGTCACCACAGTCAGTCTGCGAGACCTGAAACGCGTGTATTACTAAACTAAGAGTACGAAGGAATGCAGATAAGTCTGAAGTATGGCAGTTCAGATATAAATAATAATAATGATAATGACGATGATAATAAAATTAAAGGTGTGTAGTTTCTTCCCGTCATTCAAAGAAACGTGGAAACTGCATGCCCAGTCCTGCGCTATGCATGCTGATTTGAATTACAAAGTAAGATTACTGTGTCATAAAAAGCTAGTATCCCAATGTAAAAACCATTTGATTGCAATGGCAGTATGATGGGGTGATCTCCCGGGATACGCTCAGTGAGTGTTGGGGCATTTGTCTTCTTAGTATAATAGGAAAAGTGTATGGTAGGATACTTATTGACAGCGTTAGAGAAAGAACAGAGGAATTAGTTGGAGAAGAACAGGGAGGCTTTAGGAAGGGAAGACGTTGTGTAGATCAGATATTCATCCTTAGATCTTTAGTGGAAAAGTTTCTAGAGAAGGGAAAGAAGTTGTATGCGGCTTTTATGGATTTGGAGAAAGCATATGACAGGATGGATAGAAAAGGATTGTGGAAAGTATTAAGAATATATGGAGTAGATGGGAAGTTGTTGAATGCTGTGAAGAGTATGTATGATGGTGCTAAGGCTGCAGTGCGTGTGGATGGTGAACTAAGTGAATTTTTCTCTTTGAAAGTTGGGTTGAAACAGGGATGTGTCATGTCTCCATGGTTGTTCAATCTGTACATGGATGGGGTAATAAAAGAGGTACAAGGTAGGGTAATGGATGTTGGAGTGGCCTTGGTGAGAGGGGATAGTGTTTGGAAACTCCCTGTACTGTCGTTTGCAGATGATACTGTGTTGTTGAATGAAGACGAAGGGGAGCTGCAAGGCTTGGTGAATGAGTTTGGGAGAATGTGAAAGAAACGGAATCTAAAGGTGAATGTAGGGAAGAGTAAAGTGATGGTCTCTGAGAGAGGTGAAGTCAGTGAATGTACAGCGAGGTTGGATGGTGAGGAATTGGAAAATGTGAGTACTTGGGTAGTGTGATGAGTAAGGATGGAGGTTTGGAGGGTGAAGTGTTTGAAAGGGTACAGCAGGGAAGAAAGGTTGCTGGTTCTTTGAAAGCAATGATAAGAAAAAGGAAAGTGAGCATGGAAGTGAAAAAGTTACTACATGACACTATTGTGATACCAACTCTAACGTATGGAAGTGAAGCTTGGACGTTGTTGGAAGGACACAAGTCAAGAGTGAGCGCAGTGGAAATGAGTTATTTAAAAGGAGCCTGTGGAGTCACATGGAGAGACAGGCTGACGAATGAGGATATAAAGAAGCGTTGTGGTGTGGATGTGGATGTGATAGGAAGCGTTATGATGAACACACTGTGGTGGTTTGGCCATGTGGAGAGGATGGAGGGTGAGAGACTGGCGAAGAGAGTGTATGTGAGTGAGGTGGAGGGGGGAAGAGGGAGGGGGGAAGAGGGAGGGGGGAAGAGGGAGGGGGGAAGAGGGAGGGGGGAAGAGGGAGGGGGGAAGAGGGAGGGGGAGGCCGAGGATGAGATGGAGGGATGGGGTGGAGAGGTATATGAGAGATGGGGGTGTGGGTTGGGAGCAGGGCAGTGAAATGGCGGGAGACAGGGCGACGTGGAGGCGATTTGTTTGTGGCCACCCCGAACGAGATTGAGGCGTCTGGCAATAGATAGATAGATAGATAGTAGTCATTTAATTTCATTTTATTTTATTTTGTAATATAATTACATAGTTTGATATAATTCCATAACGTGATATTCTGTATGTAACAAAGTAGATCCTTCACAGCATTCCTCTATCTATACTGTCATCATTGTTTCAGTCTACAATTATTATTAATTTCCTTGTCTACAATGACATGTAACCCATATAGGCACATGCGGAAGTTGACTGACAATTGCTAAAAATATTCAGTAAAAAATAATATTAAAAGAAAAACAGAAATAAGAATATAAATGCCCAGTAAAGAGACAATGATCTTTTTTATTTGTGGTAGGTGGTGGCGACCATTATCCAATCACTTGATGTAGTGCTGCCTACTTCCTTAGCTTTTATCATTCTTTTTCTGTGCCTGCCCTCCTCTCTTCCCATTTCTCCTATCTTTCCTGTCACTTCTTATTCCTTTTCTTTCCTTTACAGGTGGCTTTACATTGAGTGACAAGCAAAATGGTTTCCTGTAAGCCAAGAAACCATTTACAACGAAGGGTGGTAACCATATAACCAAACCATACGTGCTCCCTACGTGTCAACAAGTGGGTTGGTGGAGGGTTGGTGTCCCTCCCTGTAAAACAACTAACTCAGTGTCAAATGGCCACCCTTTGCGGGATTATGGTGTCCGGCAATAGAGAGATAGATAGATCTTTTTTATCACTCCACACATAATAATAATAATACTAAAAATGTTTATTTATAAAAAATAATCCCCAAAACCAATATTTTAAAAATATGCTTTAAAAATAGTGTACCCAATTCGTCAAAATTTAGCTTCAAACAAAAAGCAAATTTAAAAAAAAACTAAGTCATGTATTTAAAAACAATAAAAAAATCAAAGAAAATTAATGAAAATAATAAAAAGCAAAATTATAAACGTTCAATGTCAGGTACATATATATGAAAAAAATAAAATAAAAAAAATACTTGGTTAAAATATTTTTAAAATGTCTCTAAGAAATAAAAACAATTTAAAAAATATAAATAAATTAAAATCTACATCAATCCCACACCCATATGACAAATGCACTAAAATCCATAGAAAATACAGTGCCGCCTCCTATCCTCATGTCTTGGTGCCCACGTTATGCGAGAGGTTATAACATCCAAACTTTCTCCAAGAACATCCACTTCATACTCATTTCTGAACAGGGAAACAACACTGTTAATAAGTACGCCATTCGATAAATGTGGAATGTTAAATTTGATAAGCGGGTTGTGATTTTTCTTTAATCTCTTGATGTACCTAGCTTGGGTCAGAGCTGTGTGGTGTTTAAGTAGCATCTGATTGCAGTTATTAGCTGTTATATGGCTACTAGCATGAATAGGAACACAACACATTTTTTTCACAGCCTTATTGTATCTATCTATCTATATCTATTGCCAGACGCCTCAATCCCGTTTGGGGTGGACACAAACAAATCGCCTCCACGTCGCCCTGTCCCCCACCATTTCACTGCCCTGCTCCCAACTCACACCCCCCTCTCTCATATACCTCTCCATCCCATCCCTCCATCTCATCCCCGGCCTCCCCCTCCCTCTTCCCCCCTCCACCTCACTCACATACACTCTCTTCGTCAGTCTTTCACCCTCCATCCTCTCCTCATGGCCAAACCACCTCAGTGTGTTCCTCATAACACTTCCCATCACATACACATCCACACCACAACGCTCCTTTATATCCTCATTCGTCAGCCTGTCTCTCCATGTAACTCCACAGGCTCCTCTTAAATAACTCA
Source organism: Coenobita brevimanus (assembly GCF_032717465.1). NCBI lineage: Eukaryota > Metazoa > Arthropoda > Malacostraca > Decapoda > Coenobitidae > Coenobita > Coenobita brevimanus. Next base: position 20,350,732 of record NC_137065.1, on the reverse strand, counting down.
TTTCCACTGCTCTCACTCTTTACTTGTGTCCTTCCAACAATGTCCAAGCTTCACTTCCATACGATAGAGTTGGTATCACAATAGTGTCATGTAGTAACTTTTTCACTTCCATGCTCACTTCCCTGTTTCTTATCACTGCTTTCAAAGAACCAGCAACCTTTCTTCCCTGCTGTACGCTTTCAAGCACTTCACCTTCCAAACCTCCATCCTTACTCATCACACTACCCAAGTACTTAAACGTACTAACATTTTCCAATTCCTTATTGTATGCCACTTCAAAACATTTAATAATATTTGTTTTGAAACTTTTTGCATTCCATAAAGGAAGACCATACTGTGGAACAAAATATGAATTAAATAAGAATAAAAAGGTATCAATATTTACGTAACTAAAATCCCTGAAAATAGTGTTAAAAGAGGTATAAAAGTTATTCAGCCTAAACTCTATATTTTTTATAATTTTAGTGATTTTAATGATATAATGTCCCAAATACTGTACTTATGGCAGTTTACCACTTCAATGTGGTCACTTTTAAAGTATCTCTTACAGAAGCTGAATTTTGTTTAAAACAAATACATTTAGTTTTTTCTTTATTAATAACTAATTTGTGGCATACAGAATCTCTATATCTGCCACTGACCCAGCAAGAAGTACTAAATCATCTGCATACGCCATGATATTAAGCTTAAATATACCAAGAGTACATTGTTCATTGCAAATTGAGATATTATTGATAACATCATTGATGTAAAAATTGAATAAAAATGGTGAAAGAATCTCTCCTTGTCTCACATCTTGATCTATATAACAGTACTTACTGCTGCTGCCCTGCCAGTTAATATTTGCCGATTTCTCATATAATGCTTTATAATTCAGGTTATATCTATTGGAACATTAGAATTAAGTAGTTTATTCCCAAGCATCATGTGGTCAATTTTATTAAAAGCTTTGCTGAGATCAACAAAAAGAGCTATAGGGGAGCTCTTAGATGCATATGATGCCATTACCTCCTTTAGTCAATAGCATGCATCATTGGTTGATGATTCTCTTGTAAAGCCAAACTGCCTAAAATTCAGATTTACCTTTTCCATTAAAATATCAAAAATCAAAAGTTCAAAATTTTTCAAAAGACATGGAGACTGCATTACAGGCCTGTAAATCATGGACTCTGCGGTATTTTTCTTGTCCTTAGGAATGGGACTGATAGTGCCCTTCAGTAAAGCACTAGGGAGATAGCAGTAGGTAAAACATTGTAAAAATCAGCTAGGGTGCACAAAATTTTTTTTGAAGCATGTTTTAAAAATACTGAGTGTATACCTTGATGGCCAACACCTTTATTTAGCTTATTAATTACTTTTTTGAGTGATTGTGATGAAGTTCTTAAATGCAACTTATTTCTTCCAGGCCACGGATTTTTTAGGTCTGTAATGAAGTTATTCTCACTCATTTCATCCACTGAAGATTGATTTATAAAAATCTTTCCAAAAATATATTTGCAATTTCTGATTTATCACTGCAGCCATCTATCACATCAGCTGACTTTATACTTCCCCTGATCTTCACTTCTTTCCAAAACTGAGTTTTATTCCTAAAAGTAAATTTCTGTATAAGTGACTGGCATATCTCCCTGTGCTTGTTTGATTTACAATCATTTAGGGGTCGTTTAAAATCTCTTCTACTATTTAGCATTGCTTCATGATGTGGAGTACCTAATTCTCTGCCACCTCTCACCCAGGCCAAGTAATTATGTCAGGCAACACTTTGTAAATGCTTGACATTTCTATTCCAACCAGGAATTACCTTGTATTTGTTTGTATTAACAAATTTACACCTAAAGCCATCACTTGCAGTGTATATACTATTAGCTATAGCACTGTACATTTCATCAATGTCTTTCAAATGATCAAGATGGCAGCATTCAGTTACATGGCAGCTGTGTACAGTAAAATTATCATCTATGTGACTATCCACAATGACATTTATATTACTCAGGTCTTCAACATTTAACTTATTCCAAATCACAAATGCCTGTTTTTCCTCATCATGTGTTGCTTTTACATTTTTTTCTTGAGATGCATTAGCAAACAGAAATTCTAGTACTACCTCTACTGGCAGGTGGACTGAACCATTCATATGGTTTAAAATATTATCATCTCTTACTGTAATATCATTATGGACTTTTCCTATAAAATGGTCTAACCATTTACTAACACTATTGCCATAACCTGTAAATGTTGATCTAAGGCATCAACATCAAAACATACAAGAGAGAGTTCCTGGTCATAAAATCATTTAAGTTTCTCCATGCCCTACCATAAAAAGGATCTGCATTAAAATCACCAACAAAATATATTGTCATAATTAAAATAATTGAATAAATTCTATAAAACCGCTAATGACTCCATATACTTATTTAGTGTAGAGATTTGCCAGAGATCACTGTTCAAGTTAAAATTTACAAATATAATATCTTTACCACATATATTAATGTTAAAAACATAATGTTTTTTCTCAAGGCAAATATTTTGAACTTTAAAGAATCTTTCTTCCAGAGTATTGCCATTCCTCCTTCTGGCCTGCCTGCCATAGCAGTTAGGACTTTATCTGAATAAGTTGCTCCAACCCCAACACAGTTCACAGTTCACAGTTCACAGTTCATCAATATAATCAAGAATTACAAGTTTATCTTCTACAACAAAAATTTCTTGTAAAAATATTAAAACATACAAAGAAGGTGTTAAGTCCCTAATCAAGTTTATAATCTTTAGTGAGCAACAGTTAAAAGAAATTTTAAGTAGAATAGCAGTCATTATGAACATTTAAGTCACACAATTATTTCTTAAAATTCAGAAAAAAAAAATCACCAAAAGTACAGTAAGTCCTTGATATACGAAAGGGATAGGGACAAAAAAAAACTTTCGTAATTCGAAATTTTGTATATCGGAACGATTTTCCCCATTGAAATATACATATAAATGGGGGGATAGGTCCCAGGACCCCCTAAGATCCCCACCTAAACTTCACCCCCCCCCCTATTAAGAAGTAAGCAATACCTGTACACAAGTGTAGAGAAGGAGGTGGCCATTTTCTTGTATGTTACAAAGCCTATGATTTCATCATCCTTTGTATAATTCTAACGTACAGTTGCTGCATGTTTGATCATGATTCGCCTCGTGGCTTCCAAAGTGACCAAGCTTCCGTGTTCTACCTCACTCCCCCCTTCTCCTCCCTTATAGTAAAGTAAGTCGTTCTTTCTGTTGTTCAGAGCAGGAGTGTCAACTCTTTGTCCCCTATGGCTTCATTTGCGCGTCCTTCTTACAAGTTGTATCAAGCTCTGCCAGCCCCTATATAATGAGCTCAGTCTCTGCATTAATTGCCACTTAGATCTACTCTTTTTGTTCACATCTCTGTCCTCCCCTGTACAGTTGTTGTTATTTTTGTGAGTGCTCAGGAAGTCTCCAACCATCTAGCTGCTGTGTAATTTGAGTATAAGTGTTATTACATTTTTTTCTTGTACTGTATAGCATAAGGTGTTGATTCGTAGGCCTGGTAAGGTTTTTATGATTCATGTGGAGTTTTTGATGTCAGCCATTAGTAATAATATTTTGTATCGGTAATAATATATCTTGCATTAACTGAGCATTATCCGGTTTTCTCATTTCATCAGGGCTGACTTAGATCAATTTACTCTTGCTAATTTCGTGTTAATAGAGGCTATTGCAGTTAACCATATATTTAACCTGTTTTTTTGCCATTACATTATCCTTATGAGTCCTGAATGTTTAGTACTTAGTTTGAGCATTAAACTTTAACTTGTAATTTTACCTAACTCTTTTGTTTTGAACCTGGAACTTTGCGGGACAGTAGTGATTTTAGTATTCTCACTTGAAGTGTTCATTATCTCTCTCTGTTCTGTAACATAAATTTGGCGACCCTGCCAGGATATTCAGGATATTATCATAAGGATATTGCTTGATATTTTGTGACTGTGATTTATTCATGATGTCTACTATTACTACTCTTGATGAAGCCAAAGATTTTTTGTCAAATGTGCAATCAGTGTGTGATGTACTCGTAGAAAACAGAACAAAGAATGAACTCAACCTTGTTCCTCAACATTTGGGAATTGCTGTTCGCTCTCATCATTCTAAAGATCAAATTGTTGACATGATTAATGAAAGCTTGTTTAATGTAACTCCTCTAGATGAGCAAATGCAGATTGAAATAGCTAAGTTACAGCTAGCCCTGCAGGAGGCTCGTGCTAAGGAGGCTGAGTTTTAGGCCTGTGCTAAGGAGGCTGAGTTTCAGGCTCGAGCTAAGGAGGCTGAGTTTCAGGCAAATGCTAAGGAGGCGGAGTCTCAGGCTTGTATTCAGGAGGCACAGGCACAGGCTCAGGCACAAATTGAACTAGCTAGGATTCAGGCAGACCATGAGTATTGCATGAAACAAGGTGGAACTGGATCATCTAGCTCTGATGATTTTGATGTGGCTAAAAATGTTAAACTTGTCCCTCCTTTTAATGAATCTGATTCAAAGTATTTTCAGTTGTTTGAGAGGGTAGCTACAGGTTTTAATTGGCCCAAAAAGTATTGGCCAGTACTCCTTAAAACTGTTCTCACCGGTAAAGCTCAAGTAATTTATGCATCTTAGCCTCAGGATCAATCTGATAATTATGATGTAGTTAAGAGCCTGATTCTTAAGGCCTATGAGCTTGTTCCTGAAGCCTATAGAGTAAAATTTAGGATAACTTATAATCAAGATAAGCAATCCCATGTTGAGTATGCAAAAATCAAAGAAGATCTGTTAGAGCAGTGGTTAAATTCTAAGAATGTGGATTCTGATTTTGGTAAATTTAAGCAGATGATTTTGCTGGAGGACTTCAAAAGGTGTATTAATAAAGATGTAAGCCTATATCTTGATGAGAAAAGAATAGATAATTTGTCTGATGCTGCAGTTTTAGCTGATGAATATGTTTTCACTCACAAGAGATATTCTAAAGAAAAACGGAAAGCTGAGAGTAAGTACGTTGCCTCTACTCAGAGTACAGGTAACAGGAAAGAGAATAAAGATGATGTTTCTCAGGAAGTAAATACCAGCTCCACCTCTAGATTTCAGAAAAGTAAATGTACTTATTGTAGTAAGCTTGGTCATACTACGGAGAAATGTTTCAGGAGACAGCGTGATGTGAACAAAAGCGAGTCTTTAAATATTCAGTTAATTGGTCTAGTGTCCACCCTTGAGAGTTCCAGAATTCTTTAACCGAGTTAACTGAACCTACTTTGAGGGGTAAATTAAATTCTCATGATGAAGCTCCTCTTTTAAACAGTAACGTGGGTGACACTCTCAAGAGTTCATGTGCTAATTTCCTGTCTGATGGTTTTGTCAGTCCTCTGGACAGCAATAACAGGAAATCAGTTAAAATATATCGTGATACAGGTGCTTGCCAATCCCTTATGCTGACCAGTGTTCTAGGCTCTAATGTTAATTCCTCTGATGAATCTGTAATCTTACAAGGTGTAGGGAATAATTACTTCTCTGTCCCTCTGTGCAGAGTGAATTTAGAGTCTGGTTTTGTTAATGGTTCCGTTATGGTTGGGTTGGTTGAGACACTCCCAATGTCAGGTGTAACTTTCTTACTTGGAAATGATATTGGTGGAAGTCAAGTGTGTCCAGCTCCTCAGTTGTCTGGTGAACCAGTGACTGCGACCCAGGATTGTGATGTCCCTGATGTGTTCTCTGCATGTGCTGTCATTAGGGCTAAGTCTAAAGTGACTTAGAAGATAATGATGATGATGATGTTATCCTAGCTGACACTTTTCTTGCTAATTTGGACCACTCACCAGATGAGGCAGTACCCCGTAGTGTTGATAATTTGTCTCGTCGAGTTGATTGAGTTGCAGGTTGCTGACCCTGAGTTGAAAGGTTTAGCTAACTCTGCTTGCAGTGAGTAAGAGTCAGCTGGTGCTTCTACTTGTTATTATATAAAGTCAGGAGTACTTATGAGGAAGTGGAGACCCCCAACAGCATCAGCTGACTGTGAATGGGAGGTTGTACATCAAGTTGTCATCCCTCGTGTTGGTAGGCAGGATATCATTAGAGTGGCTCATGATTCCAGTTTTGCAGGACACCTTGGAGTGAGGAAGACTGTGGCACGCATTTTGAAACACTTCTACTGGCCAGGTATCTTCAGAGATGTTTCCTGGTATTGTAAGTCTTGTCACACCTGTCAAGTTGTGGGGAAGTGTAATCAGACCGAAAGGTTGCACCTCTAGTTCCCATTCCTCCTTTTGAGGCGCCATTCACCCGTGTGTTGGTGGATATTGTGGTCCCTCTTCCGAAGACTTCTTCAGGATTTTCTTATGTGTTGACCCTGATTGATATGGCTACTCGTTATCCTGAAGCCATTCCACTTAGAAATATCTCAGCAAAGAACGTGGTTAAGGAAATGCTAGGGTTCTTCACCAAGTTTGGTCTGCCCAAGGAGGTACAGTCAGACCGGGGAAGTAATTTCATGTTAAATGTTTTCAAGCAGTCTCTGAAAGAGTTGGGCATCACGCAGATCATGTCTTCAGCTTACCATCCCCAGACCCAAGGAGCGTTGGAGAGATATCATCAAACACTCAAATCGATGCTCAAGAAATACTGTTTGGAACATCAGAAAGACTGGGATAAAGGTCTTCCATTCGTTGTATTTGCCGCAAGACAACCTTCAAATGAATCACTGGGCTTCTCACCCTTTGAACTACTGTTTGGCCATGAAGTAAGAGGACCCACTTAAGCTACTCAAGGAATGCTGGCTGTCGGAGGAAGATGACGTCAACCTGCTGGAGTATGTGATGAAGTTCAAAGAACGGCTGTCCACTGCTTTACAGCTGGCGAGAGAGAATTTAGGAGCTGCTCAGGAGAAGATGAAGACTTGGTATGATAAGAAGTCCAGGTTACGCCACTTTCAGTCAGGAGATCAGGTTTTGATTCTACTACCAGTGCATCGGCAACCTCTTCAAGCCAAGTTTAGTGGTCCTTATTTCGTGGAGAAGAAACTCAGTGATGTCAACTATGTCATCGCCCCACCAGATCGTAGAAAGAACAAGCAACTTTGTCACATCACTAAAGTTATATCACAGGCGGGACGAAAATAACCCAGCCTGCACTGTAGCTGTTCCACCCGAGTCTGCAAGTGAAGTTCTCCTATGCAGCATGAGCCTGAGTGATAGTTTGGGGAAGAATCCTGATATCATGAATGATCTCCAGACTAAGCTTTCTCATCTAGCTCCCGAGGAAATGCATGAGTTTTCGGCATTACTGCAGGAGTACCCGCAAGTGTTCTGTGCCACTCCAGGAAGAACCACTGTGTTGATGCATGATGTCGATGTTGGAGACGCAAAGCCAATTAAACTGCCTCCTTATCATGTGAACCCAGTGAAAGTTCCTCTCATCCAGAAGGAGCTTGGCTACCTGTAGGACCACAAGATGATTGAGCTCTGTCAGAGTGAGTGGAGTTCTGTTACTCTAGAGTCTAGTCCCTAAGCCAGGGGGGTCACAGCGGCTTTGCATTGACTACAGACGTGTTAATCAGATAACCAAAACAGACACTTACCCTCTCCCTCGTGTGGAAGATTGCAAAGACAAGATCAGAAAGGCTAGGTACATAAGTAAGTTTGATTTGTTAAAGAGATACTGGCAAGTACCTATGACTGAACGTGCTAGGGAGATCTCATGTTTTGTAACACTAGGAAAGACTTTTGCATGTTCTGTAATGCGATATGGTATGAAGAATGCACAAGCCACATTTCAGAAGCTCATGAATGTTGTAACAGAGGTTTTGGCAGGGTGTGTTGTTTATATTGATGTATTAATCTTCAGTGACAACTGGAAAGATCACCTATGCCACGTCAGTAACTTTCTTTAGCGTTTGGTTCAGGCTAATCTTGTAGCTAATTTATCAAAGTGTGAGTTCGGTCAAGTTAAAGTTCAGTACCTTGGGTAAGTAATTGGTGATGGACATGTTGCACCACCAGGAGCTAAGGTTCAGGTTATGTGATCTTCCCAGACCTAAAAGTAGGAAAGAGCTAAAGATTTTTGGGAATGGTAGGTTATTACAGGAGATTTGTTCTTAACTTTTCAATTCTTGTATCACCACTTACAGACCTACTGAAAAAGGGAGTTAAATTTGTATGGACCGATAACTGTGAATCCTTTTTCAGCAAACTTAAAGCTATCCTATTAAGTCAGCCAGTGCTCGCTACTCCAAATTTTGCTAAGCCTTTTAAGATGGCTGTTGACGCAAGTGATACAGGAGCTGGGGCTGTTTTGCTGCAAGAGGATGATCAGGGTATTGAACACCCTGTATCTTATTACAGTAAGAAGTTCACTCCTCCTCAAAAGAACTACTCAACTATTGAGAAAGAGCTTTTGGCCTTGATTTTGGGTTTACAGCATTTTTCATTTTATTTGTGTTCTGGTTTTTAACCCCATAGTCATTTATACCGATCATAACCCACTGAAATTCCTTAGTAAGTTTAAAGATAAAAATCAGAGATTGACAAGATGGAGTCTACTTGTTCAGGAGTATTCATTAGACATACAACATGTCAAGGGGAAAGAAAATGTTATTGCAGATTGCTTATCTAGACTTTAGACAGATTGTTTTAGAGTAATAAGGAATTTCCTTTGTAAATTTCTTTTTCTTTGTGGGGAGGTATTACAAAGCCTATGATTTCATCATCCTTTGTGTAATTCTAATGTACAGTTGCTGCATGTTTGATCACGATTCGCCTCGTGGCTTCCATAGTGACCAAGCTTCCGTGTTCTACCTCACTCCCCCCTTCTCCTCCCTTATAGTAAAGTAAGTCGTTCTTTCTGTTGTTCAGAGCAGGAGTGTCAACTCTTTGTCCCCTATGGCTTCATTTGCGCGTCCTTCTTACAAGTTGTATCAAGCTCTGCCGGCCCCTATATAATGAGCTCAGTCTGCATTAATTGCCACTTAGATCTACTCCTCATTTTGTTCACATCTCTGTCCTCCCCTGTACAGTTGTTATTATTTTTGTGAGTGTTCAGGAAGTCTCCAACCATCTAGCTGCTGTGTAATTTGAGTATAAGTGTTATTACATTTTTTTCTTGTACTGTATAGCATAAGGTGTTGATTCGTAGGCCTGGTAAGGTTTTTGTGATTCATGTGGAGTTTTTGATGTCAGCCATTATTAATAATATTTTGCATCTGTAATAATATATCTTGCATTAACTGAGCATTATCCGGTTTTCTCATTTTATCAGGGCTGACTTAGATAAATTTACTCTTGCTAATTTCGTGTTAATAGAGGCTATTGCAGTTAACCATATATTTAACCTGTTTTTTGCCATTACATTATCCTTATGAGTCCTGAATGTTTAGTTGTTAGTTTGAGCATTAAACTTTAACTTGTAATTTTACCTAACTCTTTTGTTTTGAACCTGGAACTTTGCGGGACAGTAGTGATTTTAGTATTCTCACTTGAAGTGTTCATTATCTCTCTCTGTTCCGTGACACTGTACACAAGTGTAGAGAAGGAGGTGGCCATTTTCTTGTACAGTAGCTCCCAAAAGTATCTTACAAAAAAAAATACTATACATTCTGACACAATGGACGATGTATCTGACTCGTGTTGCGTGAAACGGCATCAAAATTGGTAGACCTGCATGCTGGGGAGTGGTTGCCATACACCTGTATATGACCTGGGATTGTATATTCCGTTTTCTTTCTGATGTAATACTAATCACTTTGTCATATGTAGATATAGTTGATGTTATAATGATGACAAGGACTAGTTTTAACATAGGCACAGTTACTCTTTCTATGGTTCACCTGTAATGCTTTCACGAGTGCCAGCACAAGACTATCATCACTAGATAAATAGAATGCAAGCTTTCCCAAAACTGATATATTTTGAGAAAGTGTTTATATAATATCTGTGATTATGACTCGGAGATATATGACACCCAGTATAATGTGAACGGCACAAAAATATTAGAGAGACAGAGGTAAACGAAATGTAAAGACAGTAAATTAACCTAACTGGAACTAATCCTCAAAGCAGCGTATAAACCCATGTCACTGATACCCGGTACACCAGCCGTATTGTGGAGATGACATGCGAGAATCATTCTTATATTGGACATTATATGTAAAATAAATACAAGGTAAGGTTGAACACACTCTGGGGGCTCCTTTTATTCATTTAATAACCACTGTATCCACCGCCTGCATCCAGACCTCTGTTCAATCGATGCGACACCTACTATGAAGCTGTGCCATTCACATAACGAAACACCACAATACCTTCCAAAAGCGAGATATCGTCACATTCGGGTAGTATGTATAATAATGATGTGTGGTTAAAATTGTCCTACGTGCAGACCCTATAGGCTATTATTAACCTCTGCATTGGTAATCTATTTGTAGTTGTGATAACGAAAGAACTGTGATGGGTATTTTTCTCATGCTATTTAATAATCTGAGTTTCATTTATATTCAAGGGGGGCTGGGTGACTCAATGGTGGCGTGCGTAGCTCAAGACCATGAAGTAGAGAGTTCGCACCCCACCTGGGTAGCTACTTAGCTGAAAGTTAGCGCTCTCATCACCCTATCAGGGCTATATGGTCTAATACAGGCCTAGCTCGGAGAATTCGTTCCTTCATTTATATTCCAACATGACAACTCAGCCCATCGCAGTCAGTATTCGAACATGGCAACTCTGCCCGTCGCAGTTACTATGTTTCCCAAGATGCATTTATCACAATATAATGTGTGTAATGGGTTATAATCTTTAACACAGAGGTATAAATATTACTGAACTGTCACCATTTACAAGTCAATGGATGTTTGCAGTTACACAGTAGCATTGATGTGTTTATTAACAGTACCACTAACTACCTAACCATGCGACCAACCGCACCAAGACGACGTGGCCGGGAATAAGGTTTCATTCTGTTCATTTTGTCATTCTTCGAACCACGCTTTAAAGATACTTTTGGGAGTTACTGTACATCTCCTTTTCCTTCGTCACAGTCCCAATGGTGGAAACAGCAAGGCCTAAAGCACGCCCAATCTCCGAGACTCCCTGCCCCTCCTCATGCGGTCTTACAATTTCCAATTTCCTTTTCAGAATTAGAGTACGGTGCTGCTGCTGCTTTGCAGCGGGCTCCCCCAATACTGGAGATGATGCAGGGTACTTGGGAGGCATGGCGAAACAGTACGAAAAGGTGAAGGGCTGCGAAAATATCCTCACATACAGCGAGGCTGTGAGGAGAGGAGGGACGTGGACTCAACTAAGAAGCGCGTGAAAATTTGTTTACCAGAGAGGGGTTAGTTCGTTTTCTCTTGGCAAGCGAGTGCAGCACTATGCACCACGCCCATTTTGAACTTTTCATACAGTATTCCATTAACCCCTTCATAATTGCTGGCCTTGAACAACACTTCACTGTTTCGATGTGAATGACGTTGTTAGGGCATTATAAAAAACTGTGAACAATTACGGGAAGGGAAAGAAGGTCACTGGTGTGTGTACAATACCCTACTCTGCCATCCCATCAGTCAGGCGTTCTCTTCACTCCACGCCGATGATTACATGCTTATGTTACATGCGCCCAAATTTTGAGTTTCTTTCAGCAAGAGAACATAATTTACCACACTCAAAATAGTCAGAAAAATATAGATGACAAACTAGAGGAATATGAACTGAATTGGTATGGTCTTTAGGCTGTATGCTTACACGAAAGATTATGGGTTTTACAATTTTAAGAGACGACATGGAACAAAAATGTTTGCTAATCAGAAAAAAAAATTACTCCGTTCCACATGTTCTCGTTGGTTAGCATTCAGTTCCACATACTTCGTTCGGTATCACTCTTCCCAATATAATTCGGACCGACTAAGCAGTTATTTCTGCTCCTTAGAGTTAGTGTACATTTACTGCTCATTCTTTTGTTTGTTCTTATGTGTATGAGTGAAAGAGAGGACTGATACAAACAATAATGTATTCCATTATCGCTTTCATAGCTGCTGACCCTGAACAAGGCCATACTGTCAGTGACGTTGAGTTAGGGTTAACTAAAAAAAAGCTGCGAGCAATTATGGGAAGGGAATGAGGGTCACTGGTGTGTTTACACGACCCTACTCGACCACCTCAAGCAGTCTGGCATTCACAGTTCACTTCGTCCCAGATGTTTTCGGCCGATGTATACATGCTGATGTAACACGTATCCTATCTATCTATCTATCTGTTGCCAGACGCCTCAATCCTGTTCGGGGGGGCCACAAATTAATCGCCTCCACGTCGCCCTGTCCCCCCCATTTCACTGCCAATCTCCCAAATCACACCCCCATCTCTCATATACCTCTCCACCCCATCCCTCCATCTCATCCCCGGCCTCCCCCTCCCTCTTCCTCCCTCCACCTCACTCATATACACTCTCTTCGTCAGTCTTTCACCCTCCATCCTCTCCACATGGCCAAACCACCTCAGTGTATTCCTCCTAACGCCTCCTATCACACCCACATCCACACCACAACGCTCCTTTATATCCTCATTTGTCAGCCTGTCTCTCCTTGTGACTCCAAAAGCTCCCCTTAAATAACCCATTTCGACTGCTCTCACTCTTGACTTGTGCCCTTCCAACAACGTCCAAGCTTCACTTCCATACGTTAAAGTTGGTATCACAATACTGTCATGAAGTAACTTTTTCACTTCCATGCTCACTTCCCTGTTTCTTATCACTGGTTTCAAGGAACCAGCAACCTTTCTTCCCTGCTGTACCCTTTCAAGCACTTCACCCTCCAAACCTCCATCCTTACTCATCACACTACCCAAATACTTAAACGTACTCACATTTTCCAATTCTTCACCATCCAACCTCGTTGTACATTCACTGACTTCACCTCTCTCAAAGACCATCACTTTACTCTTTCATGCATTCACCTTTAGATTCCGTTTCTTACACACTCTCCCAAACTCATCCACCAAGCCTTGCAGCTCCCCTTCATCTTCATTCAACAATGCAGTATCATCTGCAAACAACAGTACAGAGAGTTTCCAAACACTACCCTCTCTCACCAGGGCCACTCCAACATCCACTACCCTACCTTGTACCTCTTTTATTACCCCATCCATGTAAAGATTAAACAACCATGGAGACATGACACATCCCTGTTTCAACCCAACCTTCAAAGAGGAAAATTCACTCAGTTCACCATCCACACGCACTGCAGCCTTAGCACCATCATACATACTCCTCACAGCATTCAACAACTTCCCATCTACTCCATATACTGTATTCTTAATACTTTCCACAAACCTTGATTATCCACCCTGCCATATGCTTTCTCCAAATCCTTGAACGCCGCATACAACTTCTTTCCCTTTTCTAGAAACTTTTCCACTAAAGATCTAAGAATGAATATCTGATCTACACAACCTCTTCCCTTCCTAAAGCCTCCCTGTTCTTCTCCAACCAATTCCTCTGTTTTTTCCCTAACTCTGTCAATAAGTATCCTACCATACACTTTTCCTATTATACTAAGAGGACAAATGCCCCTATGATTACCACACGCTTCTTTTTCCCTTTTTCCATTGTACAAGGGAATAATTATACCTGACTTCCAATCCTCCGGAACTCTACCTTCCTCCCAGGCCAATCTGCACATCTTCCACATCCATTCTACTACTCTCTCTCCCCCATGCTTCAACATTTCACCACACACTCCATCAATTCCTGGGGCTTTCTCCAATTTAACTTTCTTCATTGCTTCCATAACTTCTATCCTACTGATTTCTTCCTGTCTTCTCACCTCCCTCCATCTCCCAGCCATTCCCCAGCCACTTATACTCACATCACTTCCATCCTCTATGTTCAACAATTTTAGTATTTTCTCCATCTGCTCAATTTTTCTCCCTTCTCCACTAGTAATCTACTATTTTTATCTTTCACTCCCTTGCTAACTTCACCTCCACCCTGTCTTACTCTCTTCACCTCTTTCCAGAACATTTTCTTACAGTCCCTCCACTTTACACTCAAATTCCTTCCAAATTCCTCATCCACTCTCTTCTTACTCTTACTAATCTTTTCACCTCTCTCTTTCTTTTTACATATAACTCTTTTCCTCCTCTCAACTTCTTCCATGCCCCTATTTCTTATCCATTCATTGTATGCTTTCTTTTTTTGTCCAACAGCCTGTCTCGCCTCTTCATTCTACCACGCTGTTCCTTGCACCCCCCTCTGTCTTCTCTTCATCCCACACACCACATCACATGCTGCACATATTTCTTCTGTGAATATCCTGCACACACCTTCCACATCCCCCATCTGCTCCAATTCATATTTGCCCAATCTTTCCTCCACTTCTCTCTGATATTCTGCCTTTTTCTCATCCTCTTGTAACCTTTCCACTCTCCTTGCAAATACTCCTTCTTCCCGTCCTTCCCTTCTTCTATTACTCCATCTTATTTGTATCTTGATTCTGGCAACCACCAGGTAGTGTTCAGAAAGTCCACTCCCCCAACCTCTATAGGCTCTTGCATCCATTACACACCTTCGCATCCTTTCATCCACACCCACATAATCAATCATTGCCTTCCTTTCATTCAGTTCACCACCCACCCTTCTCATCACTCGCCAAGTATATATACCTGTGGATCATTTTGTGCCCGAAGAGGGTATTGGCTATCACCAACCCCCTCCCAGCACAAATGTCCACTAACGCACTGCCATTCTCATCTATCTCAGCAGGCACACCCCACTCAACTATTCCATCCACCTTCACATTCCCTACTTTACCATTCATATCACCGATCAAAAACACTCTCTCATTCCTTCCAACCTTTCCATGCACACTTCCACATTTGTCCAGAACTCTTCTCTGACTCTGCTTGCACGATCTTGCGCTGGCGCATACACGCACACAATCACCCACATTTGTCTTCCAACTCTCACTCTTACCCACGCAATCCTTGACTCAACTGATCCATACTCTCTTATGTTCTTCCATCTTTTACTCACAACTATACACACTCCTCCTTTTGCCCTCTCATTCTCACCTACTCCTGCACATATACCCCATCCATACTCCCATTCTCACCTCTCCACATACATCAACTTTCGCACCCTCAAGCACCTGGACAATCTCTTTCACCTCATCATTCGCACCTCTTACACTCCACGTTCCGATTACCTTATCCTTTGTCTGGTCCTTGGTCATCATCTTTTGGTCAGTCCTTGTCCGAGGCTTCTTGTTTGTCTTTTTAGTTAGTTGTTTTCCGGGGAGGGGCACTAACCCTCCGCCAACCCTTTTAGTCGCCTTGTACGAAAGCAGGGATACTGGGGGAGTATTCTTGAAAACCCCCCTACCCCCAGGATGGAAGGGGTAAAACAGGTGTGCCGGATAAGTCTTTTCACATATGTAAGAAAAAGAAATTGATTTTAGAACTCTGAAAAAATGGTCCCAAGGCCGACCACGGGAGCACAAAAATATCTGAACCCACAGCCATTAAGGGGGCTAAACATACGTTTTACTTTAAGTAGTAAAAGCACCTTACCAAATCAGTTCTTCCTGATAGTCTGTTATATTTTTCAGATTATTTCTGGGTTGCCAAAAACAGTAAATGTTTCTTATCAAATCAGTTTCCCCGTCATTTTTAGCAATTCTGGTGTGAAAACTCTTATTTCGTTAACACAATGGCGGAAAGGACTGTTCTTCCCTGAGTGTTTAACTAAACCTGGCCTAACCGAGCTTATCTGTACCTAATAATTTTAACCTAACCTAACCTTCAGTTGGGAAATTGGGAAACTATATCTACCTTTGAGCACGTTGAGTTTCTTCCACTGTGCTGGAAACGATCGTAGGGGAAAGTGACGATAACAATAGGGCGATTTTCAGCAAGAAAAAGTAATTTGCCAAACTAAAAGTTATCAGGAAATTACAGAAACAAGCTGGAGGATTATGCATTGAACTGGTAAGGTCTTTCTGCTGCTTCAAGTGTACAATGAAGGACACAAGTATCTTCCCAAAGTCTGACGATTATAGCGTGGAAAAATCGAACCATTTGAAACACGTAGTAGTAGAAACAGGGTTTTCATTGTATTTCGCCTGGTGTAAATTCTCTTCAGACTGAACTGGGAAGATAGTTGTGTCTTTCAATGTATAGTTACCAGTAAATTAATCAATCTAACTACTGTCTTTCCAATTTCCTCTCAAGAGTGAGAGTACGATGCTGCTGCTTCTTTGCACCTGGTTCCCCGGATGCTGGAGATGATGCAGGGTGCTAGGGAGGCATAGTGAAAATACGAAAAGATGAAGAACAGCGAAAAATAGCATAACGTACAGCAAAGCTGAGACGAGAGGACGGACGACTCGACTGGGAAGCGCGCGAAAATGTGTTTACCAGAGGGGTTAGTTCGTTTTCTTGCCGCAAGCGAGCGTGGTGCTGTGCAGCACGCCCATTTTGAATTTTTCGTATTTCCTCTCGTATCGCTTTTCGTACCATCGAGACAGATACTTTCGTACCGTGGAATTTGTCCAACATTTATCGCTTTTGTACCATCGGAAATTCTTACTTCGAGTTTTCATGTTTCAAGGACTCTGTACATGGAATTAAAAAAAAGTTAATGTCTTAGTATTAAAAAGATCACAAAGAAGCAAATAAGAAGATGGTAATGATAAAAAAAAAACATAAAAGAAGTGAATAGAAAGTTGGTAATGATTATTAAAAAAAAAAAATAACTTCAATAAATAAAACTGATGTAAAATAGAAATAAAAAGGAATAAATGCTAAAAAAATCACTGGTCAGATTTAAAAAAAAATTATAACAACAATGACAGTAACAAAAAAAATTGAAGCAATAAGACAATAAATTAAAAGCCTGTGTGTTCAGTCCAATAAAATCGCTTATGCCACAAAGAAAAATTAATATCCCCAGCAATAGTCTTACCGTTTTTCTTCCCAGTTCTGTTGTAAAACTTGTCAACTATGATATCCTTAGGCCTTTTTCTGTCTTAAATAACTTAACCCTGTCTGTAATATTCAAAGTAACTTTATGTGCTCTGAATTCATTAGATCTTATTTTTAGCTCTGAGATTGAATGTATAATTACTCCAAACAATCACTGATATATGTCTGAATGTCATTACTCTTTACCTGTTTATCCACTCTGCCAATGAAAACATCAACTAATTTAGTGGCTGCCTTAAAAGATGTACCATCATAATTTCTTATACCTTTAACAACGGGCTGACTTCTGTTAAAACTTCTTTTTTTCTCCTTCCTTGACTGCACCAAAGTCCATTTTTCCTCTGGGAGTGTGACACTATCCTGCCTCACCTGGGTCGTCTGACGCACACCTTGGTGTTGTGGGGTTTGACGGGTGCGGTGCACACCCTTGCTGATGGCCCCAGTGCTGCGGTCTGTAACGCATGGTGCTGGGCTGCTGGACATCACTGCATCACCATTCCTAATTCCCAAACTCCTTGCATTCATTCTGTCTGCATTTTCCATTATCTCTTGCGCATTTCAGGTGCCTCTGACATCATCACATTCCCTTTCATTAATAGCACTTCCCCTGTTCCTTCCACCATTCTCCCCAGCGACTCCTCCGTCGCTCCGCTCTTCCACAGAACCAACGCCTCCCACCGCCCCTTCCACGTTAATAGATGAGCGTCCTCACACCACATCGGCATACTCTGTTTCTCATTGTTGGAATGTCAAGGACGTCAGCTTCTATCATTGTCATGTCCCGTGTAACTTCTTGTATGGCATCCCTACTAGCCTCTTGTAACCCCGATATAGCACAACCAAACCTAGATTTAAGATCACTCACGTCTGCACATACTGTACCTGTCTTATAGTATCAGCTGTGTGACCTCCGTTTTCATGTCCAAAATTCTGGGGAGGACCTCACTTATTCTTGCCAGCTCCACAGACAGAGTTGATAGCAATGGGGCAAAGATTTCAAACTCGATAGGAGGCAATCTTTTATAAGTTTCAATCACAAATTTGTACTCTTTTGAGGTCTTAACTTTAGCATGCAGGTCCAGAAGATAATTAAAGTCTTTACATTTTTTGTCAGGGTCCCGTCGCCATGGGAGATACTTCTTCAGAATGTTACATAACGTTTCTTTTCCTTTCTTTATTTCATCATGGGAATAAAAGGAGAGCATAATTTCTGCAAGTGAATGTGGTGGATAATCCTTTCTAGCTGAGTACAGAAAGCATAAGAGACTGTTTACAACATATTGCTCCAATTCCACCTTAGACGATTCCGGTGCTGTTCCTCCATCACTTCCCCCCTCTGACTTCCTCATGGCTATTAAAATTTCTTCAGTTGATGTATTTTCTGCCATCACTGGCCTCAGTACTAACAAGACATATGGGCCTGATGAGGTCCCTCCTGTTGTTCTCAAGAACTGTGCTTGTGCTTACACCCTGCCTAGGCAAACTCTTTCGCCTTTGTCTGTCAACTTGTACCTTTCCTTCTTGCTGGAAGTTTGCTCTAATTCAGCCAGTCCCAAAGAAGGGTGACCACTCCCAACCTTCCAACTATCGTCCAATTGCTTTAACGTCCTGTATTTCAAAAGTTTTCGAGTCAATTCTCAATAGAAAAATTTTAAGGCATCTTTCCTATCACAACCTTCTTTCTGATCGTCAGTATGGGTTCCGTCAGGGACGCTCCACTGGCGATCTTCTCACCTACCTTTCAGACTCCTGGTCATCCTCCTTTCGGGACTTTGGCGAAAGCTTTGCCATTGCACTTGACATCTCAAAGGCTTTCGATCGAGTCTGGCATAAATCTTCAATTTCCAAACTGCCCTCCTACGGTTTCTATCCTTCTATCTGTGCCTTTATCGCTAGCTTCCTTTCTGGTCGTTCTATAGCAGCGGTTGTAGACGGCCATCGTTCTTCTCCTAGATCTATGAACAGTGGTGTTCCTCAGGGCTCTGTCCTATCACCAACTCTCTTCCTTTTATTCATCACTGATCTTCTACGCTGTACATCTAACCCTATCCACTCATATGCTGATGACTCCACCCTTCACCTTTCCATTCGGTTCCCGCAACGCCCATCTCAACATTTGCTTCAACAAACAAGGGATGAGGCTATGGCACACCTAATGTCTGACTTGGCTCGTATCTCTGACTGGGGTAAAAATAATATGGTGGTTTTTAATGCATCTAAGACTCAGTTCTTACACCTATCAACCCGACAAAATCTTCCACAGGTATACCCATTAATGTTTAATAATATTCAGCTTAATCCTGCATCATCCTTGAACATGCTTGGGGTTTCATTTACTCGGGACTTATCTTGGAAAGATCATATTATATCTCTTGTAAAATCTGCTTCCAAGAGATTGGGTGTGCTAAGCCGACTCCGCTCTTTCTTTACCCCTGCACAATTGTTGACTCTATACAGGGGTTTTATCCGCCCCTGTGTGGAGTACAACTCTCATTTGTGGGGAGGCTCCCCACATACAGCCCTTCTCAATAGGGTGGAGTCAAAGGCTTTTCGTCTCATTAACTCTCCTCCTCTTACTGACTCCCTTCAACCTCTGTCTCTTTGCCGCAATGTTGCATCTTTATCTCTTTTCTATCGCCACTTTAATGGTCACTGCTCCTCTGAACTGTCTGCTTGCATTCCTCCACCTCAACGACGGGCGCGTAGCACCCGTCTGGCAGCAAACTCTCATCCCTTTTCTGTCCAACTCTCTAATGCAAGAGTTAACCGTTACTCCCAGTCTTTCATTTATGCAACAGGTCAGCTCTGGAACTGTCTCCCTCTGTCTGTATTTTCTGCTGCCTATGATCTCCAGTCTTTCAAACGCAGTGTGTCCAGGCATCTCAAAATGATCGGATCTTGAATTTGGCTCTCTATTGTATTTTGTTTTTCTCTTTGAGGGAACTGTTACTGCGGGCTCATGGCCTTTAGTTCCTTCTTCCTCGCATAAAAAAAAAATGTATTCACTGGCAACTCATAGTTACGTGGCTTCATAGGCTAGCATTGCACATTAAAAAACGATCTCCCACCGTACTCATATAACACTGTTAAGATAATACATTAAAAATATTCAGAGCCAAGTCGTCACTCACTGGAAGAGCGCGATAATAACGTCCAAGCAAGATGTGATATTGCTGAGCAGACGTCCATGACAGCTTAATTCCATAAACACTGGCAGTCACGTTCGTTAACAGCTGCAAATCCTTCTTGTGCTTAATTTTCCCACGAACTCGTCATATAGGGATGCTGTATATCTTCAAACATCTGTACGTAATGCGCTAAACTCTGAAAAATGTCACAGTCTTTAAATATTAAAGAAAAATACCGGAGCTCTCTCACCAAGGCTTGACTGCTAGTAGTAGTAGTAGCAGATGCAAGCCCATTCTGCAACATGTAGTAAGATACTGTATTAGGACTACTTCCTTCATAAGTTTGGAAGGGAGACTGACTATCCTAAAAATAATGGTAGAAAATTTTATATAGTGGAAGACATTGTCGAGGAACCAGGCCAACTGACGAACAATTTCAGTGAAATCTTTAAGCCCACTTTCTTCTACTTCTGATCGTCTATATTTCTGGAAGAGGGGGCTGACTCACCCATGAATCATCGGGGGAGGGGCTTACACTCCCCCAACACTGCATTACTGATGCGAGTTCACTGTACTGCGTACTAAGATATCAAACCCACATCGGCCTTCGATTCATTGTTTCTTAGCATTTTTAATTCCAAAAGCTAAGATGACAGCAATGTTTGTCATAAAACAGGTGTTTGGGGTGCCTCAGGAAATGGATAGAGACGTTTTGCGTTTCACGCAGACAAATGAAGCCATTGCCATTTTCTCTGGTGTACAGTGCTTGACGGAGACATGTAGGAGGCGGGTGAGCGACAATACCAGTCTTCCCTGAGAAACGGGAGATGTAGGAAAGATGATTTTCAATTCCACATCGTCCGATTCGCTTCCCACGCTTCCCACCGACGGCAGACCCCAGACCCCTGCCACCTTCACCTCTACCAAGACTTCCACTCACGCAAGGAAGGGGTTGAGCGCAACTGCGACTGG
The DNA here is from genome assembly GCF_032717465.1 of Coenobita brevimanus. Classification (NCBI taxonomy): domain Eukaryota; kingdom Metazoa; phylum Arthropoda; class Malacostraca; order Decapoda; family Coenobitidae; genus Coenobita; species Coenobita brevimanus. The sequence goes on along the minus strand of NC_137065.1, from coordinate 20,329,652 downwards.
GAGGGAACTGGAAGTTTAGTATTGTCACTATCGAGTGAGAAGACGCACTCCAGGTTCCCTCCCATGCCTTCTCTCATAGCTCCTTGCTGCCACTCGAGAATAACCCTGATAACAATCCAGATCCTGAGGTCCCCAACCCTTCTAAAGCCTCGGAAGAGTTCTCTGAGGCCTCAGACTCTGAGGACATAGGCTGGACGGCCAGAAATCAAGTGCAAAATAAACGCCGCATCACGGCTCCCCATCCTCCTCCGTGGTGCCCTTGCAGTGCTCCCGCGTCACCACTGCCTCACCATCACCCACATCACTTCAGCCTGATGATTTGCAGGTGTGTAGTAAAGTGTACATAGTACAAAAATATACATGGAAAGAACTCGGAGAGCGCATACTTCCGGCAATGCCATTGGCACCAATACTGCAAATCAGACTGTAGGCTATGCCATGGCATCCACACTAAATTACACTGGTTGTTAATGATTTTCATGAATCACATATGCCTGAAATTTTTCCTGAAGTTCTTGGCATTAGTTTTATAGACATTAAACAAATCCACAAAACTGCCCTGTCTCGCAATGTAAAAAAAAAAAAAAAGAAACAAAATCGTGGATATGCATCTGGATCCAGATCTGACTCAAAATCTAATAAACTTTTCCATGGTGAATAGGCTCCCCCTAGAAAATTTCATCGAAATGCAACAGTAACTTTTTGTAGACAGACAGACTGACACTGGCGATTACATAGCCTTGTCTGCAAGTATGGTGTGGTTGTCGTGTGATAGTGCCACGGTTTTATGCCAACTTTGTTGGCAGAGGTAAAAAGAAAAGGAAAAAATATGGAAAATTTAAATTTAGAGAATGAATGTTCCACGAAGTAAGGACTGGCATTCATTTAATGAAGTAAAATTATAGAAAAGTTGTACAATACACAAGTTAATGAAGATGAGGAAAATTAAAGTACTGAAAATATGTGTTAGGTGTAAAACTATATACTGTAGTAGTTTTGTACCATCCGGTATAGAAAACAAGTGTTTCAGCGAAAATGAACGTGATCTTTCGGGGCAAGTAGTGTACAATGTCTCTCTCTCTCTCTCTCTCTCTCTCTCTCTCTCTAACACACACACACACAGAAAACTCTCCTTCCCTCCGTTCACCAGTTAATGCTTTTACTTTTGATTACTCGCTGTGTCAAAGTCAGGCGTTTTCACATTTAGTTGAGACAGGGTTAAAAATGCTTGGTGGTCCTTTCATGACTGAAGCCAAGTGTGTATTATCATTATCATTATCTTGGCCCTCTTACTGACCTAAGGGAGGTACAAAACCTGAACAGCTATGATTCACACCCGGTGAAATAGGCCACACATTAATCAATATAATGAATTGCACAGATTTGTAACTCCATCTCACAGGGATACCTTCTGCATTTATATTATTTATTTATTTTGCGTTTACCCTTCTTGATAGACTTTACGGACACCTGTTGGACTGAATTATTTCGTACAGTATTACCTGTATAACTAAGCACTACGCACACATTCACTTACTGACCTGCAGAGTACAAAGAGATCAAGTACTTGGTGTCGAAGCCATTTCCACACTGATGCAGACGTACCACTCGCAGGATCTTCACTCTGAAAAATTAATGTGTCATTTTGGATTCACACACTGGGATCGCCTCATGTGTAGAATCTAAGTGAAAAACGTGCCTACTACTTGATCGCCTTTACTTTTTTGCTTTCCTTGTGTAATGGCTTCTCCGATTATGCGGAATGGTCCATATATAACATTCCTCTCGATCTCTGCCAGGTGATTTCTCGTGTTTTTCTGGAATAGTTCAATTATCGTTATCAGTGTTTACCCTGTACAGTATAATTTATTCTGGTTCTATTTCCACTGCCACACTCACGCCCGCACCAGCCAACTCGGCCGTCCCCGCAACGCATGAAACCGCCGGGTTAGGTTGTTGTGGAGCGTTATATATGGACCACGCTGTATTTTGGCCATTTATCTTGAAAATTTTGCGAGAATGGTTCAGTCTGCTGGTGTAAGGATTGCAGGTATACTGGCGGCTTTGTGAAATTATTGTTCACCCATGCAACTGACGGCCGTTAAAAAGCAAACACGATGAATTATGAGAAGTGTTAGGGAGAGTAGAAAATAAAGCAGGGTGGACACTGGGTAACACTGACTGAGCCTTCCCCGCAACACACGAGAATTGACATGCGTCACTGGGTTTCCCGCGAGATTTTGGGGAAACTTCAGGAGGTTGTTTTAGGGCTAATGTTGAGTAAAATATGGCCTATCAACATGAGTCCAGTTCTTAATCGTTACAAGCTATAGTTACTGATGACATGGGCGAAAATGATCTACCTCATTGTTTACTCACAGGTTCATCAGTAATCTTAGCTGAGCGATTGTGTATTGGACCCATGTTGATATAGCATTTAAGATCAAAATTAACACTATTTTTAAAAACCCTATTGCAGTTTTTATCACATACCTCAGAGGAAGAAAAGACAATACCTTGGCCTTACAGCCTTTCCATAGCATGTATTCGTGACTAGCAAAACATTCTGGTGCTAATCTATTTGTAACAACTTAGCACTGACTGAGAGATGACAGTTTTAGGGCAAATTAAAGTAAAAATAGCTTAGTGTATTCTTTTGAAATATATAAAAATTCTCGACGACCACCTAGGGTGTTTCAAAAGTCGCACAACATGGTGTCCTAAGCCTGCAGACCTCATGCCTATGGACTTCTACCTGCGGGATCATCTGAAAACAGTGGTATACGCCAATCGTCCCAGAATTTTAGATCTCAGGAATGCCATTACATACGAGTGGAACACCATCAACAGAAACTGACATCTGCTACAGAAAGTGCAAAAATCAAGACTCTCATGTCAGGAAATGCACTGAGAGAAATGGCGACTAATGTGAACTTGTATTTTAATATTGTAATAATTAAATGCAGCTTTAACAATTATATTAAATATTCCTATGTTGCTCAACTTTGAAACACTCTGTATATGGCTCCCCTTGTATTAGTGTGTGTTTACCTCGCTCTGGAGCTTGTCTGCAAGCATGGTGAGGTTGTCGTGTGATAGTGCCACGGTTTTATGCCACCTGGCCACCCTGTCCATCACCTTCTGAGCTTCTTGCACCTTACCCTGAACTAGCAACCACCTTGGCGATTCGTCCACGTACCTGTAAGTGGTAGTGTTGGTGGTAGTAGAGGTAGTAGTAGTAGTGGTGGTATTATGGATGAAGAACTTCATGGAGAAGTGTATGACAAAAATGAATCTCAGAATGTAGGCCAAAATGAAGGAGGACATGAAAGAAATTATCATTCTGGTATCATGCGTCCTCAGAACGATAATTACATAGACAACGAGAAACAGAACAACTGCACAGACCTGGACGGCAAGGTCATCCTACATAATGGATGGACTAATCCAGAGAAAACGCAGAACGATGGATGAGCCCTTCATATAATGAAATTGTTGGTTGGCCATCAAGTGACTTTTCTGAACTCCCTAGGTGCAATGCAACGACTAACACGATCGAGGAGATTACTAGCCTAATAGCAAATTACAACAATGAATCGCCCATTGACCCATTCTCACTTAAGGTTCTTGCATTGATATCACACCTGTTCCTTAACAAGACCCGCCCAAGAGCAAACATCAAAACAAATACCAAGGACATCCAAATGAGGCTGAAACATGGATAAGAAGTAAAACTGACAACCTATTTGAGGAGCCAAGAGTCTAGCTCTAGCAGATGAGAATAAGCAACTCAGACAGAAAAGTCAAAACACCAACAATGTGGCAATGATATTTGGATGCAAGATGAGACAGAGGAATGTCTCGATGGCAGTGAGATCCTTGTCAGCTGAAACATCAAATTGGGTACTTTCCCTGACAGAAGAAATAATGCAGAATCTGAAGGGAAAAATCCCGGTTGCAAGACAAGTAACTGACCAGTCAGAACTTGACAGGAAATAAACTCTACTCAATCCTATCATATACTGTATGACAGGGTAACTGGGGATATGGTGTGGAGGAAGACAAGGAACGCATGAGGAGGGACAAGATCATCAGGCCTGGATGCAAAATCTTCGACAGCAATCCTCAGCAACAAGTCTGAGGAGACAGCATCAGATCTGTGCAACACCATTGCTTCTGTGGCAAAAAAGCTGACGTCAAGTCAGTGCAATAACCCTGAAGCACTGGAGGCTTGGAAATTAATTCCCCTTGATGAGAATCCAGGATGCCGACCCATCGGGGCGGGTGAAGTCATTAGGTGCCTTATAGGAAATGCATTATGGAGGTTATAAAAGATGACATTAAGCAGGCAGTTGGCAACCTCCAAATCGGAGCAAGCCAGCAGGCAAGAGGTGAGACTGCAGTTCACTCTATGAGGAAAACCTTTGAGGAAGTGGACTGTCATGTAGTGCTATATTTGATGCCTCAAACACATTCAGCTCAATCAATCGAGGGGCAATGCTGTAGAATATTAAAATTCAGACCCCAACATTTGCTTAGTATGTGGAAAACTCCTACAAAGAACCGGGAAACCTTTACATTATGAGTGAGGCAGCGGATCATGATGTCGGTGTTATCTAATCCACAAAAAGGGACTACCCAGGGGAACCCCGTGGCCATGGATATATGTACGCCCTGGCTTTGACAATGATGCAACAATAGATCAAATACTGGACCACCAATGTAAAAACAAGGTGCCATTCCAGATGATCTCACAGGTGCTGACGTGGTGAAGATGTGAGGAAATGATGGGACCATTTAACATCTTATGGACCTGAAATAGGTTATTTCCTTAATGGAAGTAAGTTCATCTTGATCTTAACCTACATACTCTCAAGATGCACAGGGAGCCTTCAAAGATGCAAAGGTAATACTGATAAAGGAAGACCAGTTGCATTTAGGTGTAGTGATTGGAACTAAGGAATTTCAAAAACAAACATGTGAATTCTAAGGTAATGACATGGGTAAATGAAATACATTCACTATCTAACCACCTAATATACACCGCATTTACATGTCTATCTATCTATCTATCTATCTATTGCCAGACGCCTCAATCCCATTTGGGGTGGCCACAAACAAATCGCCTCCACGTCGTCCTGTCCCCCGCCATTTCACTGCATTGCTCCCAACTCACACCCCCCTCTCTCATATACCTCTCCACCCCATCCCTTCATCTCATCCTCGGTCTCCCCCTCCTCTTCCCCCCTCCACCTCACTCGCATACACTCTCTTCGTCAGTCTTTCACTCTCCATCCTCTCCACATGGCCAAACCACCTCAGTGTGTTCCTCATAACACTTCCTATCACATCCACATCCACACCACAACGCTCCTTTATATCCTCATTCGTCAGCCTGTCTCTCCATGTGACTCTACAGGCTCCTCTCAAATAACTCATTTCCACTGCTCTCACTCTTGACTTGTGTCCTTCCAACAAGGTCCAAGCTTCACTTCCATGTAATCTAATTATATACCTAGGCTGCTTCCCCCAAAGAAAGGGACGTAGCCGAGACAGGACGACACAATCCCAAGTTACTCATCCAAAGGGAGAAGAGACAGATCCTCACTGCACCACACTGCACAAGATTCAACTGCGCAGTGTAGTCAGCTACATCCGCAGCAGGACCCGACAGCAGAGCTGGTTTACCCCCACCACATCATATTGGACCCATCCCCTTATCCCCATCTGACCCAATCAGCTGATCAGACCCAATGTGGGAGAATATCCCCGCGGGGCTGCGTCATCATATATTCAGTCACAATATTGTTCCAATCATTTCCTTCACGTGCAGCCACTCTTCCTTGCTCAACAGACATCCCTCTCGCATCTAATGCTCTCTTCACACTGTCCATCCATCTTGTTCTTGGTCTTCCTCTCAGCCTTACACCTCTCACATCCAATCCAGTTATCTTTTTTCACCAACTGTTCATCATCCATTCTCTCCATATGACCAAACCATCGCAACACTCTACTCAACTCGATCAGCCATTTCCCACATAACTCCAGTTCTCCTTCACACTTCAAATCATTTTTCACTCAATCCATACGCGCCACTCTGCACATACTCCTCAAACACCTCATCTCCATTACATTCAAACTTTTCCTCTCTGCTACACCCATATTCCTTGTTTTAGCCCCATATAACGGAGTCGGTACCACAACACCCTCATACTGCTTTCTTTTTAGATCTATTCTAAGTGAATGATATCTAAACACTTTTTCATTCCTCCCAGCACCTCTCCTATTTCATTCTTTCTAAACTTTACTTCTACATCACTTCTTCCATCCACAGCAACATGTGACCCTAAATACTCAAGACACTCTACCTCCTCAAGCAACTCACCATTCAAAAGTATATTCATCCTCCTACCACCTACCAACCTCGTACACTTCATCACGTTACTCTTATTCTTATTTGCTCTCAATTTCCTCCTGTCACACACCCTTCCAAACTCCTCTACCAATTGTCTCAATCACTCCTCCAAATCAGCCACCAGTGCAGTATCATCCGTAAACAACAGCTGATTCAGATTCCACTCTATACCATTGGCACTCACCATACTCAAGCCTCCACCTAACACTCTCACATTCACCTCCCTTACAACACCATCCATATAAACATTAAACAACCAAGGCAACATCACACATCCCTGCTGCAGCCCCACTCTCACGGGAAACCAATCATTCACAGTATTTCCCACTGTTACACACGCTTTACTGTTTACATAAAAGCTTTTCACTCCTTTTAGCAACCTACCCTCAAGTCCATACAATCTCAGAACAGTCCACAAACCTCCATATCGGTTCTACCATACGCTTTCTTTGAATCAATGAACGCCCAAAAGACACCCTTACCTTTCGCTAAATACTTTTCACTCATCTGTCATACAGCAAACACCTGATCCATGCATCCCCTCCCTCTCCTAAAGCCACACAACTCATCACCAATCACTCCCTCTGTACCCTCTCTTAATTAACACTCTACCATACACCTTACCTAAAACACTCGACAGAGTTATACCCCTAAAGCTAGTACATTCATACTTATCACCCTTATCTTTATACAATGGAACCACATAAACATAAATGTACCTTCGTGATGTGGACCATCCCCAACACAGATTTGCTTCTACAACCACTGGAAGATGTTATCAGGAATCATTCTTCCCATCACTGAAAACTGGCCACATACCCTTTCCAAAAGAGAGGGATCTTCTAGCACTACCATCCTGGATGAGAGGCCTTTGCGTTATAAATCCAGCAGCCATGGTGGGCTATGAACATGGAAATTTAAACACGCATTGTCACAAAAGGTTTGTGCTCAGGTTAAGTGAAACTGACCAACAAAGGCAGAAAGACAAAGACAGAAATACGTAAAAAGCGAGAAGTGAGACAGAAGGACAGGCTGTTGCACATAGTTGAACATCTGACACCAGACTGGTGCAGGGTTTAGATGGCACAGGAGGCTGGGGGCTTGAACTGGCTAACAACCCTGCTTCTCAAGGCAAAAGGCTTAGACCTTCACAAAAAAGAATTTATTGACGTCATAGTCTTGAAATATGGGTGGTCAATAGAAAATCTACCTCATGTGTGTGTCTGTGAAAGTTTTGATACAAACCATGCAATAAGGAAGTTTGTGTGCAGTCGGCAAATTATGTACGCTATCTCAGTGTGCAAATGCTGAAGGAATTTTGCCATGATGTCACCATACAACCAACTATGTTCCCTGTTGACGGTGAGCACTTTATCCACACAACAGAAAACACATCAAACAATGTCAGAGTGTATGTCAGTGCTTGAGGTTTGTGGACACGTTGGCAGGAGGCGTTCTTCGACTTTAGAATATTTGATTCAGTATCACCGTGGCATTGTGAACTTTCCCTCAAGGCTGCACACCACAAGAATGAATGGAGAGAGAGAGAGAGAGAGAGAGACGGACAGACAGACAGACAGACAGACAGGCAGAGACTATCGAAAAATAATCCAACAAGCAGACCATGGTCGATTCACTTCTTTTGTGTTCACGTCAGGTGGGATGGGTCTAGAGGCGAGCAGATTCTACTTGAAACTGGTGGAGGTTCTGTCTGAAAAGAAGCATCAACCCAGGAGCTTAGTTATGGCCTGATGACATGTCAACTGTTGTTCTTCCTTGTGAGGTCTGCATTACCTTGCCTTAGAAGCATAAGATCATCACTCTTTAGGCCTGTCCTGGCTGGTATAGAATATGAAGTTACAGTGTCCAAGGACCGCACTGATCAACGACTCCAATAGACCAACGTTGACACTAGCCTTGTCATATTAATTATGATATACAGTAGTGTGTGGTAGGTGGAGGCGCCCATCGTCCACCCATTTAGTGTAGTGATACCCTGTTTTAGGGGTAACTGTACATTAAATGGCAAACCAAATGATTTCCTGTAAACCAGGAAGGCATTTACAGCGTTGGGTGGTAACCTTATAACCAACCGACACGTGTTCCCTATGTGACAACAAGTGGGTTGGCGAAGAGTTAGTGCCACTCCCCGGAAAACAACTAACTAAAAATACGAACAAGAAGCCTCGGACAAGGACTGACCAAAAGATGACTAAGGACCGAACAAAGGACATGATACGGATGACGAAGTGGGATGTAAGGGGTGCAAATGATGAGGTGAGAGAGAGATTGTCCACGTGTTTCAGGGTGCGAAGGTGGATGTATGTGTATTAACTGAAACAAAATGGAGAGGAGAGAGTGTGAGAGAATGGGAGTATGGATGGGGTATATGCGCGGGAGTAGGTGAGAATGAGAGGGTAAAAGGAGTGTGTATTGTTGTAAGTACCAGATGGAAGGAGGATATAAGAGAGTATGGATCAGTTGGTTCAAAGATTGTGGGGGTAAGATTGAAAATTGGGCTACAAATGTGGGCGATTGTGTGCATGTATGCGCCAATGCAAGATCATGCAAGCAGAGTGAGGGAAGAGTTCTGGACAAATCTGGAAGTGCTCATGGAAAATTTTTAAGGGAATGAGAGAGTGTTTTTGATTGGTGATATGAATAATATACTAGGGAATGTGAAGGTGGATGGAGTAGTTGGTGAATGGGGTGTGCCTGCTGAGATACAAGCTTTAGTGGACATTTGTGCCAGGAGTTTTTTTTTTTTTTTTTTTTTAATGTGAGGAAGAAAGAACCAAAGGCAATGAGTCCGCAAAACTGTTCCTTCCAAGAGAAAAACAAAATACAAGAGAGGGCCAAATTCAAGATCCGTTCATTTCAAGATGCCTGGATACATTGCATTTGAAAGACTGGAGATCATAGGAAGCAGGAAATACAAAGGGAGACAGTTCCAGAGTTGACCTGTTGCATAAATGAAGGACTGGGAGTAACGATTAACTCTTGCATTAGAGAGTTGGACAGAAAAGGGATGAGAGTTTGTTGCTAGATGGGTGCTATGCGCCCATCATAGAGGTGGAGGAATGCATGCAGACAGTTCAGAGGAGCAGTGACCATTGAAGTAGCAACAGAAAAGAGATAAAGATGCAACAGTGCGGTGAAGAGACAGAGGTTGAAGCGAGTCAGTAAGAGGAGGAGAGCTAATGAGATGAAAAGCCTTTGACTCCTCCCTATTGAGAAGAGCTGTATGTGAGGAGCCTCCCCACACATGAGAATTGTACTCCACGCAGGGGCAGATAAAATCCCTGTATAGAGTCAACAGTTGTGCAGAGGTAAAGAAGGAATGGAGTCGGCTTAGCACACCCAATCTCTTGGCAGCAGATTTTACTTGAGATGTACTATAATCTTTCCAAGATAAGTCCAGAGTAAATGAAACCCCAGGCATATTTAAGGATGATGCAGGATTAAGCTGAATATTATTAAACATCAGTGGGTATACCTATAGAAGATCTTGTCGGGTTGATAGGTGCAAAAACTGAGTTTTTCATGCAGTAAAGACCAGATTATTTTTACCCCAGTCAGAGATACGAGCCAAGTCAGACCTTAGGTGTGCCATAGCCTCATCCCTTGTTTGTTGAAGTAACTGCTGAGATGGACGGTGTGGGAATCAAATGGAAAGTGAAGGGTGGAGTCATCAGAGTATGAGTAGATAGGGTTAAATGTACAGCTTAGAAGGTCATTGATGAATAAAAGGAAGAGAGTTGGTGATAGGACAGAGCCCTGAGGAACACCACTGTTAATAGATCTAAGAGAAGAACGATGGCCGTCTACAACAGCAGCTATAGAACGACCAGAAAGGAAGCTAGAGATGAAGGCACAGATAGAAGGATAGAAACCGTAAGAGGGCAGCTTGGAAATTTAAAAATTTATGCCAGACTCGATCGAAGGCCTTTGAGATGTCAAGTGCAATGGCAAAGCTTTTGCCAAAGTCCCGAAAGAAGGATGACCAGGAGTCTGAAAGGTAGGTGAGAATAACGCCTGTGGAGCGTCCCTGACGGAACCCATACTGACGATCAGAAAGAAGGTTGTGATAGGATTCTTTAGAATTTTTCTGTTAAGAATTGACTCGAAAACTTTTCCGACACAGGATGTTAAAGCAACTGGACGATAGTTAGAGGGTTGGGAATGGTCACCCTTCTTTGGGACCGGCTGAACGAAGGCAAACTTCCAGCAAGAAGGCAAGGTACAAGTTGACAGACAGGTTGTGGTTGTGGTGATAGCCAATACCCTCTTCAGGCAAAAAAGATCCACAAATATACATGGTGAGTGATAAGAAGGGTGGGCGGTGAACTGAATGAATGGAAGGCAATGACTGATTATGTGTGTGTGGATGAAAGGATGTGTATATGTGTATACAGAGGTTGGGGGAGTGGACTTTCTGCGGGGAGTGGACTTTCTGACCCCCACCAAGTGGTGGTCAGAATCAAGGTCCAAGTAAAATGGAGAAATTGAAGAAGGGAAGGGCGGGAGGAAAGAGTAGATGCAAGGAGAGTGGAAAGGTTACAAGAGGATGAAAAAAAGGCAGAATATGAGAGAGAAGTGGAGGAGCGATTGGGTATATATGGATTGGAGCAGAAGGGGAACATGGAAGGTGTGTACAAGATATTCACAGAAGAAATACGTGGAGCATGTGAGGTGGTGTGTGGGGTGACTAGAATAAGAAAAGTGGTGCAAGGAACAGCATGGTGGAATGAAGAGGTGGTACAGGGTGTGGCACAAAAGATGAAAGCATATAATGAATGGTTGGAAAATAAGGGAGTGGAAGAAGTTTAGAGACGGAAGAGAGTTATATGTAGAAAGGATGAGAGAGGTGAAAAATATTACTAAGAGAGAGTAAGAAGAGAGTTGAGGATTTTGGAAGGAATTTGAGTGTACAGTGGATGGAATGTAAGAAAGTGTTCTGGAAAGAGGTAAAGAGAGTTAGACAGGGTGGCAGTTAGTCGGGGAGTGAAAGATAACAATGGTAGATTACTAGTGGAGAAGGGAGAAAAAGTGAGCAGGTGGAGAAAACATTGTAAGGAATTGTTGAACATAGAGAATGAAAGTAATGAGAGTTTAAGTGGCTGGGGAATGGCTGGGAAAAGGAGGGAGGTGAGAAGACAGGAAGAAATAATTAAGAGTGAAGTTGTGGAAGCAATGAAGAAAGTCAAAATCGGAAAAGCCCAAGGAACTGACGGGGTGTGTGGTGAAATGCTGAAGCATGGGGGAGAGAGAGTTGTAGAATGAATGTGGAAGATGTGAAGATTAGCCTGGGAGGAAGGTAGAGTCCCAGTGGATTGGAATTAAGGTATAATTATCCCCTTGTACAAAACGAAAGGGGAAAATGAAGTGTGTCGTAATCATAGGGGCATTTGTCTTCTTAGTGTAATAGGAAAAGTATATGGTGGGATACTTATTGACAGAGTTAGGGAAATAACAGAGGAATTAGTCGGCGAAGAGCATGGTGGTTTTAGGAAGGGAAGAGGCTGTGTAGATCAGATACTCATTCTGAGATCATTAGTGGAAAAGTTTCTAGAAAAGGGAAAGAAGTTGTATGTGGCCTTCATGGATTTCGAAAAAGCATATGACAGGGCGGATAGACAAGGATTGTGGAAAGTATTAAGACTATATAGAGTTGATGGGAAGTTGTTGTATGCTGTGAATAGCATATATGAGGGTGCTAAGGCTGCAGTGCATGAGGATAAAGAACTGAGTTAATTTTTCTGTTTAAAGGTTACGTTGAAAAAGGGATGTGTCATGTCTCCATGGTTGTTCAATCTGTACATGGATGGGGTTACAAGAGAGATACAAGGTATGGAAGTGGATGTTGGAATGGACCTAATGAGTAGAGGGCAGTGTTTGGAAACTCCCTGTATTGTTGTTTGCAGATGACACTGTGTTGTTAAGTGAAGACGAAGGGGAGCTGCAAGGCTTGGTGGATGAGTTTGGTAGAGTGTGTAAGAACGGAATCTAAAGTGAATGTAGGGAAGAATAAAGTGATGGTCTTCGAGAGAAGTGAAGTCAGTACAGTGAGGTTGGATGAGGAGGAAATGGAAAATGTGAGTATGTTTAAGTACTTGGGTAGTGTGATGAGTTAGGATGGAAGTTTGGAGGGTGAAGTGCTTGAAAGGGTACAACAAGGAAGAAAGGTTGCTAGTTCTTTGAAAGCAGTGATAAGAAACAGGGAAGTGGGCATGGAAGTGAAAAAGTTACTACGTGACAGTACTGTGATACCAACTCAAACATATGGAAGTGAAGCTTGGACGTTGTTGGAGGGACACAAGTCAAGAGAGCAGTGGAAATGAGTTATCTGAGAGGAGCATGTGAAGTCACATGGAGAGACGGACTGACACAAATAAGGATGTGAACGAGTATTGAGATGTGGATGTGGATGTGATAAGAAGTGTTAGGAGGAACATATTGACGTGGTTTGGCCATGTGGAGAGGATGGAGAGTGAGAGACTGACGAAGAGAGTGTATGTGAGTGAGATGGAGGGGGAGAGAGGGAGGGTGAGGCCAAGGATGAGATGGAGTGACGGAATGGAGAGGTATATGAGAAAGGGGGGGTGAGAGTTGGGAGCAGGGCAGTGATATGCCGGGGGACAGGGCGACGTTGAGACGATTTGTTTTTGGCCACCCCGTATGGGATTAAGGCGTCTGGCAATAGATAGATAGATAGTAGTAACAAAAGTAGTAGCCTAATGCTGATAATCACAGTCGTTTCTGTACTGGGACCAATGAATTGTATTATGAAGGCTACTGTTAATCTTCACTGAATAACTTCAAATGGTTAATTTTATTATGAAGGTTGGTGTTGACCTTCATGACCTAATTTTCAAATGGATGCAGGTGATTTTGTGGTAGTAGTAGTTGTAGTAGTAGTAGTAGTAGTAGTAATGGTGGTGGTGGTAACTGCCATTACTGTTGAAAAGTGGGATTTGCTAGTTACAGTAGGTAGTACTGGAAGGTACTCGGGTTTCTTTCGTAGTTCGGTTACGTGTCAAATTTGCCAGTTAGCCTGCTATTTGCGAGCAGAGGTATTTTGTAAGTTTACATTAATTTTTGTGCACTTTTTCTCTATAATGTTTTATTATTGTCATTGTTTGTTAAATTATGTAATTTTATGTCAGTTTGTATGCTAAATAATTTAGTGTTACACAGTGTAAGTAAACTGGATATTTTTTGTCTTCTAGTTGATAACTGTTGGTACTACATGAATGTAGTAGAGCATTCTAGTATACAGGAAGCTTACAGATGGATGGGGAAGGGACTAGGAGTTTTTAGCTCAGTTTGAGTTTAATTTAGTGTCAGTTCATTGTCAGTGCAGTTAGTGAAAATTGTACAGCTCTGGTACATATGAAACCAATGAAGTGTAGTTGACAAGCTTTCAGTGTAATTATTTGGAAAATAAAGACAGCGAACTTGAGAAGCCAGTGTTTATTTACTACGCCTAAGTTGATCTTGTTGTTGCACATCAAAAGGCTGACCTTAGGAAGAACAACTCACTGGGCAATGTCCTACCTATACTGAACTACTGCTGTTGGAGCCTGTGGCAGTGTGGGACGGGAACGTAACAGTGGTGTCAGGAATGTGGATTATTAGAACAGTGCTGCAGTGAGTCCAATCTTTGACAAAGCAAGGGAGTGTGCAGACAAAGAGCCGAGCTGGGAAGGAAGGGGAGGTGTCCCTGGCTGCAATCATGAAGCTACTACAAACACACAATGAAGGACAAAGAACTCAAAGAACAATAGGTCAAAAGTGAAGAACAGAAAGAGCTCAGGAATGAAATCAAAGAACAATTATTACAAGTACAAAGTGAACAGCTAGAGTTATTACAAGAACAACAGAGGATGCAAGGACAGCTAGACGCTTTCATGGGACCAACAGTTGGAGGAGGAAGTATACACAGAGCTATAGCAGCAGAGGTATGAGGTAAGCAGTAATGTGACGGAGTGCAGACAGCATGTAGACGACCAGTTGAAGATAGGTGAGGGAATAATGATGGGATGCGGACAACATGTAGATGACCAGTTTTAGCATATAGTCAACCAGGTGACGATGATTAGTGAGAGAATTGAGGCTGTAGAGAAAAATTGCACTACTGAGCCTCAGGTTAGTGTACAGTGGGCATATGAAAAAACTGGACAGTGTACAATGAAACTTGATGGATCCCAAGCATTTAAAGTTGGCATTCCAGGGTTGAATAATCAGAATTTAGGAGTTTTAAGTCCTGCACTTAATTACGATGCCCCAGTTTTTAGGTCCCAAACCAGTGAAGTGCATGGCTACAGTTGGGCTTCAGTTACAAACAGACCTCAGGAATACGATGGCAAAGTCTCTTAAGAAGCTTACCAAGTGCAGTGTGAGTTACTTGCAGAACATAATGGTTGGGATGATAGGCAGAGGACAGTGCAGCTGGCTACTAGCCTCAAGGGTGCAGCAATGGAAATTCTGGGCCAGATGTCAATAGAGGAGAGGAACCGTTACCAGTCTTTAGTTGAAGTACTGGAGCGCAGATATGGGACCATGTACAGTCGCCAAACTTTCCACCTGGGCCACCTAGCCGCGGGAGGTGGGTAACCGGTGCTGGCAACAGTGTAGCTGTTTGTTGGTGTGTACGTACATGCTGGACGGAAGTTCGAATCATCAACTCTCTTCGTCCGTAGTGAACCTCAGTCAGAGTCAGAGTTCATCCCACAGATGGCTGGGTACGGAGTTAGGTGGGGAGAAAAATGTCTCAGGAGTAAGGCGGCTCTCCCATCGGCTCAGCCAGTTGCATGAAACTGGTCGCACGGAAAATTGTGTCACAGGTCGCGCTGACCAAGGCCAAATAAATTTGACTATATTACTTTAATAATAAGGTAATATATATAATATTATCATATGAACATATACTGTTATTGTTATATGTAATACAATAATATATATTATACTATGCTTATTTGGCCTTGGTCTGTGCAACCTGTGGCACGCAACAATTCCATGTGACCGGTTTCCTGCAACTGGTCGAGCCGGTGGGAGAGCTGCTTAAGGGGGGGAGCTTGGCATTGTGAAGGGTAGGGCAGGAGCCGGCCGGGGGGGGGGGGTGTTACGTTATTCAAATCCGCCAGTGATAATAATTGCCGAACGAGTTTTTGAGATCCATTAGCATTCTACTAAATATTTGCATTCTTAACAACACTAAACATTTTCTTTTCTATGTTTTTACATTTTTACCGTAACATGTTAATGCTCTATATACTGGAATCGCTTCAAGCCTTTCTCTCTCTCACTCTCTCCTTATATCAGTAATTCCATTTCATAGGGTTATCACTTGATACCAGTATCAGTATGGGTTGAAGAGCAATGCATTTATCTAACATCTATGTCCAGTTACAAGTTAGATTACCTGCCATATTCACATCATGAATGACACTGACCATTAAGCATTAGGATGATGTTTAGACACTGTTAACGGTTGCATATTTCCTCGTTGGTAGTACTTCAGGTAGATGTTTTTATGTGTTCTGTGGTGCACCACGAAGAGGTAGGAGGTTAAAATAGTCACCTCAACAGGCAAAGAGTTTATGCATACTGTTGTCGAATGTGGCAATTATATCAGCTATGATAATGACTTACCGTATCATGATTATTTCGTATGACTACGGTTATAACAGCACACCTTTATAGTCCATTCATCTAACGAATGACTGAATTACTAAAGGAAAAATGATTGTGAGCGGTGCCGCTTATGTGTGAGGTCACACATTTACACGCTCATCGATTATGCACCGAACAACATTATCTCACATTATAGCAAGATGAAGACACCACCTCTCCATCACAGTATGCAAAGCTTCCAGTCATTTTAAGCACAATTTCTATTGATTCATGAATTGCTGGGACATTGTTATCACCATTACCTGTGATATTACTTATGTGATCGGAAAATGCAACATAACTAACATGAAATTATCATTACAAGCTGGAACACTGATTTTCTTTTTATTTTTTTAATCCCACGAACCTAGGCGCTTTAGCGCCCGTCACTGAGGCCCGGGGTGCTAGGATATGTGATGTTGGTTGCTGACTGGCTGCTACTAAGACCTAGGTCATAAGATAAGGGCTTGGTGTTTAATAGGAGAAACCCATCTCTCATAACCACGTCACACGGATCGGCTGGCGGAAGCGTTAACTTCCACGTCACCAACAGTACTGTTTCGCATATTTAATATATATCAGCTCTTAAAACAATTGCCGTGTTTGCATTGCAATCACAGTGATCCACGTAATGATTAAGTAATGAGATGCCTAGGTTTTCTATTGTTAACGATAGGACTCATGACTAGCTGACTCAGGCAGTATTCTGCCCCAGCGAACGGGTTTCAACCTCCGACGTCTACAGTTGCTATCTCTCCTACTTAGTTTAAATTAATATCCGTCCAATGAGTAATCCTGTAACGATTAATGACCTAACTTATCTAATCATGTCTTGGATCAAGAATGGTATTTCAATAGCTTTAATCGAGACCGGCCCAGGACTGGCGAAATGAACGAACAGCCACCGGTATCTATTTTTCCACGGTAAGAGCCGGTCACACGACGGTTCTTCCCCCCAATATTCAGTAGACAATTTTTAGCTACGGGGTCATTATGTAATAATGAAGAAGAATACGTTTATAAATATGTAATATATGTGAAGATGCGGTCTTTTATATCATTTTACTTATTTTCAATACTCACGTTATCCAATACTTTCAAGAAGTTCCTTTGAAATTCTATCGGCTAAAAATTGTCGACTGAAGATTGGGATGAACTCTGATTGAGGTTCACTACGTAAGACGAGAGTTGATGATCCGAACTTTCGTCGAGCATGTACACACGAACAAACAGATACACTGTTGCCAGCACCCGTTACCCACCTCTCGCGGCTGGGTGGCCCAGGTGGAAAGTTTGGCGACTGTACACCTCCGGACAGAATTTCGTGATACACAATAATCTGCCACCAGAGGTCAGGTTAATCGCACACATCTACCCCCCCTAACTCCCCCTCCTTACCACCACCAAAACACATTTGTTGGGCGGATGGATCGGAGATATGAAGCTTCACTCACTCTCACGTCTTGCCGCATGTAATGTTACTTTCATTTATCTTACTATTAGGTGTATTATCAAGTTCATAGATCCATCTTCAGTTCCGTGAGAAGTGATTACATCGAAGTTTTAGCAGATTTCAATACAATGACCTTAATGTATAGAGTCTGGTTTCCAAATAGTTATCCAACGTGTTCTAAGCGATAGACTAAAATCCAAGTAACATTTAAAACTTATATCGTCAGGTAAGTCCCTCGCTTGCCTTCGTCATGTGGACAGCCGCATATGCACCCACCTGCTTATCCACCTACCCACTCAACCCATCCAACACAACCCACCAACCTCACCCCAGCCACCCACCCAGCCCATCGATCCCTGCTATCCACCCTGCTAATCCACGAATACTACACACGAAGTTCATCCAACAATGCCACTCAACTCATTTACTCATTCACTTCTCCACCCTGAACCCATCCAGCCACCCAACCCAACCACCCACTTAGATCATCCAGACCACGCAATCGTCTCACCCACCCAGGCGACCAACGGTGCCCACTCACCCTGGCGACTTACTTTGGTCACACATCCCGACAACCTATCTTGCCCACCGACCCCTACCACCCACTCTCACCACTCACAAATTCCACCCACCCTTCCCACTGACGAATTCCACCCACCCTGGTCACCCAACAATGCCATCCATCTCACCCAACCACACAACCCTCCCACCTATCCCTGAACACTCCTCACCCATTTCACCCCCGCCCATCCACCCGTCCTGTTCACCCACTCCTCCCACTGCCCATCCACCCTTCTCACCCATCCCCATTCAATCCGCCACCCCATTCACCCATTTGAACCCAACCCCATTCACTCCGCAACCCCATTCATCCATTTGAACTCAACCCCATTCACTCCGCCACTCCATCCACCCATTCACCCATTTGAACCCGACTTATCCATCAAACTCATCTTATCCAAACCTAACTTACCGATCCCATCCCGACCACCCACATATCCAGCCACGTATCCAT
>NC_137065.1:20118594-20308594 GCF_032717465.1 Coenobita brevimanus | reverse complement strand
GGAACATGTTTGCAGCAGTATTTGGAGAGATGTATGCAAACATGTTTCATTGCAGCTTCGAACACTTGCAGGAGAGGCGATGGGATAAGTGTATCCATACCAGGGAGCTGAGACTTCATCATGATGTTGCCAACATGATCTGGACGCTGCTGTTCCCAACAAGTTTGCAGCGTGGTCGTTACTGTGTTGCTTACATGTTGCCAACACTTGCCCGAGCACAAGTGTGGACGCGACCTTCTGTGTCAGTCTCTCTCTCTCTCTCTCCTTCTCTCTGTATGTGTGTGTGTGTGTGTGTGTGTGTGTGTGTGTGTGTGTGTGTGTGAGTTGGTTGGTGGGTGGAGTTGATGAGGCTGAGTTGGTGGGTGTGGTAGTTCGGTGATCGCCAGGGTGGGTGGAGAGTGGTAATGATAGGGGGGGGGGGGAGAGACTGTTGTTGGGTGTGTGTGTGTGGGGTAGTGTTGGGTGTTGTAGGGGTAAATGGGTTAGTGAGTGGATGAGTTTCGTGGGCTGGGTGGGTAGGTGGCTGGATATGTGGGTGGTTGAGGAGGGGTCGGTAAGTTAGGTTTGAATGAGTTTGATGGATAAGTCGGGTTCAAATGGGTGAATGGGGTGGCGGAGAGAATGGGGATGGGTGAGAAGGGTGGATGGACCAGTTGGAGGAGTGGGTGAACAGGATGAGTGGATGGGCAGGGTGAGATGGGTGGGAAGTATTCAGGGAGAGGTGGGAGGGTTGCGTGGTTGGGTGAAATGGATGGCATTGTTGGGTGAACAGGGTGGGTGGAATTCGTCAGTGGGAAGGGTGGGTGGAATTTGTGAGTGGTGAGGGTGGGTGGTAGGGGTCGGTGGGCAAGATAGGTTGTCGGGATGTGTGACCAAAGTGAGTCGCCAGGGTGAGTGGGCACCGTTAGTCGCCTGGGTGGGTGAGACGATTCCGTGGTCTGGATGATCTAAGTGGGTGGTTGGGTTGGGTGGCTGGGTGGGTTCAAGGTGGAGAAATGAATGAGTAAATGAGTTGAGTGGCATTGTTGGATGAACTTCGTGTGCAGTATTCGTGGGTTAGCAGGGTGGATAGCAGGGATCGATGGGCTGGGTGGGTGGCTGGGGTGAGGTTGGTGGGTTGTGTTGGATGGGTTGAGTGGGTAGGTGGATAAGCAGGTGGGTGCATATGCGGCTGTCCACATGACGAAGGCAAGCGAGGGACTTACCTGACGATATAACTTTTAATTGTTACTTGGATTTTAGTCTATCGCTTAGAACACGTTGGATAACTATTTGGAAACCAGACTCTATACATTAAGGTCATTGTATTGAAATCTGCTAAAACTTCGATATAATCACTTCTCACGGAACTGAAGATGGATCTATGAACTTGATAATACACCTAATAGTAAGATAAATGAAAGTAACATTACATGCGGCAAGACGTGAGAGTGAGCGAAGCTTCATATCTCCGATCCATCCGCCCAACAAATCTGTGTTTTGGTGGGGGGGGTAGACGTGAGCCATTAACCTGGCCTCTGGTGGCAGATTATCGTGTATCACGAATTTCTGTTCGGAGGTGTACACCCACGAGCAAAAGTTCGCCGACAGTCCCTGCAAGGCATATGTTTCCAAACATAGCCCATAGAGGGCGCAGCGCTCGTCCACCAGAGTAAAGAAGGGAGGATGCGGAAAGGGGACGGGGAGCGGGAGGGGGAGGGGGTGGGGGAGGGAGGCAACAAGAGAGGGGGGAGAGAGAGCCTGTGGCGACGGTAAATGGCACATCGGATATTTTTATTATTATTATTATTATTATCATCATTATTATTACTATTATTGTTATTATTATTATTATTTATGAGATAAGTATAAGAAAGAAGGACGTAATCCAACATAAGCCCCTAGAAAGCGGCAGACATCTTATGTTTTTTTTTTTTTTTTTTTTGAATAATTGTCGAGGATTTTCCTTGTGTGACTGAAGCACTAGTGATGTCCAGAGTTTAAAGGTTTGATAAGTCTAGTAACCCATGGACAACGGTTTGAATTTGATCCAGACGATCAAAGACGCCTCAAGAAAATCCCCATCGTCTATGGGCTATGGAAATAGGAAATTAATTTAATTGTAGGTAATGTGAAGGTAGACTGGGAGGTAGAAGGACGTAAACTAAGAGGCAAGGGGGAGGGGGAAAGAGAGAGAGAGAAAGAGAGAGGGAGGGAACAAGGAGTTAGCGAGTGAAACACATAAAGGGCAATACCTAGTTTGGTGGTAACTTGGGAATGATATAATTACATACTTCAGAAATGGGAGGGTGAAAGGTAGTAGAATAATACTGTTGATAGAAATTATGAATCACTGTCACTCCGATTGAAGGGGATTGGTTAATCACTTGGCAGCATTGGTCAAACAGTGATGAGATATATGTGTAACATTAGTAATGTAAAAATTCAACACTGACCCTGCCTTTTCGTCATCAAAATAATAAGGATTATTTTGTTTGTAAAGTTGTTATCATAACTGTATTTTTCAGCTTCTTTCGTTTTTCGAGTATGCAGTTATATGATTCCCAAATACTTACTACCAAACTAGGCATTTTATTTAGGTGTTTCACTTGCAAATGCCTTGTTTCTCTCTCTCTCTCTCTCTCCTCTCTCTCTCTCTCTCTCTCTCTCTCTCTCTCTCTCTCTCTCTCTCTCTCTCTCTCTCTCTCTCTCTCTCTCTCTCTCTCTCATAGTTTACGTCCTACCTCCCAGTCTATCTTCACATTACCTGACATGATTAAATTAATTTCTTACTTCCTTAACCCTAGACGATGGGGATTTTCTTGTGGCCTCTGATCGTCTGGATCAAATTCTAATCGTTGTTTATGGGTTGCTAGACTTATCAAACCTTTAACCTCTCGACATCACTAGGGCTTCCGTCACACAAGAGAAATCCTCTACAATTGTTCAGAAAAAATACAGAAGATGCCACCCGCTTTCTAAGGGCTAACGCTGGATTATGTCCTTCCTTCTTATATTAATCTCATACATACTGTAGTAATAATAATAATAATAATAATACACCCGATATATAGACCGTAGCACCAGTCGAGCAGGGCAGTATTCCCAAGATGGATGGAAAGCTGATGACAGGGAGAGCTGGAGCTCCCATTTCTTCAGCCTCAGGACTAGTTCCTGACCATCCCCCTTTGCTGAACTTTTTCAGTGTCAGTAACAGAGAGTAGGCCAGCATGCTCTCCAATACAAGTTTATCTACACCAAACCACATGCACAGTACACACTACACTCCCTTTTTCCAAAAAAAAAAAAAAAAAAAAAAAAATCATGGCTATTCAACACAGCCTCGGATCCCCCGGGGGGGGGGGGCATAAATGACCCCATCTTCCACCCCTCTCCCGGCGACGACTTAAGCTGCCTGGAACCACTGTCTGACTCACTTTTTCTTCATTTCTGCAACAATCGTGGCCTTTCCTCTAACTTTCGTTCTGATGAGCACCACCTCTCCTCCTCTAAACCTCCTCATCTTTTTCTAACTGAGACTCAGTTGTCTGAGGCAACTGACAGCAAACCCTTCTCTGTATCCTCCTACTTTCTCTATACTCATTTCAAAGCCAAAGTGGCTGTTGTGTATATATACGCAACGACTTATCTTGCTCTCGTGTTCCTGAACTTGATTCTTCTAAATTTCCTACACTCTGGCTTCGGCTTTCCTGTCATTCTCTGACTAAATATATATGCACTGTTTACTTATCCAGTAATTCTACTGACTATCAAAAATTCTTCGACTATCTTGCTTCTATGATAGAACATATTCTATCCATTTCTCCTTTCTCTGAAATCTCCATTCTAGGAGATTTTAATGTTCACCACTACCTTTGGCTCTTCTCTCCTTTCACTGATCCACCTTGTGAACAAGCCTACATCATTTCTATCCTTAATGACCTAGAGCAGCTTGTACAGCATCCAACCTGTATCTCTGACTGCCTTGGAGAGAGCTCCAACCTACCTGACCTCTTCCGTACAACTAATCCTTCTGCTAACATTGTTAATCTTTTCTCTCTGTTGGGCTCACCCGATCACAACCTTATCACCTTAACGTGTCCTATCGCTCCAGTACGGACTGTGGACCCTCCAGTGAAACGTCGTCTGTGGCACTCTGGAGCTGCTGATTGGGAGGCCCTCAGGCAGTACTTCTTTGATTTTCCCTGGAATGATTATTGCTTCCATGGCCGGGAGCAATCTGAGTATGCCTTGCGCATTACAGAAGTTATTTTCTCCGGTCATGGAAGCATACATTCCTTTCTCATATCCTTTGACTAATGCAAGAAAGTCTTGGTTTAATCACGCTTGTTCTATTGCTGTCCGCAACAAGGAGAGGGCCTATAAAAGGTACCAAAGCCAACCCACCCCTGAATCACATCTTTTTTTACGTTTCTGCCTGGAATCGTGCTAAGTCTGTACTTTGCTCTGCTAAAAATAAATTCATCCACAGTAAATGCTCTCAACTCTCCAACACGAATTCTTCCCACTCCTTCTGGCACCTCACCAAAAACCTTTAACAACTTTACCTCATCATCCTTCCCTCTTCTTTTCTACTCTGATGGTTCTGTAGCAATTTCTTCTACTGATATAGCAGATCTCTTCGCTCAGACTTTCTCCTCCAATTCCACCTTAGACGATTCTGGTGCTGTTCCTCCATCACTTCTCATCTCTGACTTCCTCATGGCTGACATTAAAATTTCTTCAGCTGATGTATTTTCAGCCATCACAGGCCTCAATACTAACAAGGCATATGGGCCTGATGGAGTCCCTCCTGTTGTTCTCAAGAACTGTGTTTCTGTGCTTACACCCTACCTAGGCAAACTCTTTCGCCTTTGTTTGTCAACTTGTACCTTTCCTTCTTGCTGGAAGTTTGCTTTCATTCAGCCAGTCCCAAAGACGGGTGACCTTTCCCAGCCCTTTAACTATCGTCCAATTGCTTTAACATCCTGTATCTCAAAAGTTTTTTAGTCCATTCTTAACAGAAAAATTTTAGAGCATCTTTCCTATCACAACCTTCTTTCTGATCGTCAGTAAGGGTTCTGTCAGGGACGCTCCACTGTCAATCTTCTCACCTACCTTTCAGACACCTGATCATCCTCTTTTCGGGACTTTGGAGAAAGCTTTGCCATTGTACTTGGCATCTCAAAGGCTTTCGATCGAGTCTGGCATATTTCTTTCATTTTCAAACTGCCCTCTTACGGTTTCTATCCTTCTATCTGTGCTTTCGTCTCTAGCTTTCTTTCTGGCCGTTCTATAGCCGCTGTTGTAGATGGCCATCGTTTTTCTCCTAGATCTATCAACAGTGGTGTTCCGCAGGGCTCTGTCCTATCACCAACTCTCTTCCTTTTATTCACCAATGACATGAGCTGTACATCTAACCCTATCCACTTGTACGCCGATGACTCCACTCTTCACCTTTCCACTCTGTTCCCGCAACGTCCATCTCAACAGTTACTTCAACAAACAAGGGATGAGGCTATGGCACACCTAATGTCTGACTTGCTCGTATCTCTGAGTGGGGTAGGAGTAATCTTGTTGTTTT
Organism: Coenobita brevimanus; assembly: GCF_032717465.1. Lineage (NCBI taxonomy): Eukaryota > Metazoa > Arthropoda > Malacostraca > Decapoda > Coenobitidae > Coenobita > Coenobita brevimanus. Next base: position 20,303,031 of record NC_137065.1, on the reverse strand, counting down.
TAATGCATCAAAGACTCGGTTCTTACACCTATCAACCCAACAAAATCTTCCACAGGTGTACCCACTAATGTTTAATAATATTCCGCTTAATCCTGCATCATCCTTGAACATGCATGGAGTTTCATTCACTCGGGACTTCTCTCGGAAAGATCATATTACATCTGTAAAATCTGCGTCCAAAGAGATTAGGTGTGCTAAGCCGATTCCGTTCCTTCTTTACCGGCGCACAATTGTTGACTCTATACACGGGTTTTATCCTCCACTGTGTAGAATACAACTCGCATGTGTGGGAAGGTTCCCCACATACAGCTCTTCTCAATAGGGTGGAGTCAAAGGCTTTTCGTCTCATTACCTCTCCTCCTCTTACTGGCTCCCTTCAACCTCTGTCTCTTCGCCACACTGTTGCTTTTTTATCTCTTTTCTATCACTACTTCAATGGTCACTGCTCCTTTGAACTGTTTACTTGCATTCCTCCACGTCTACAACAGGCGCGTAGCACCCGTCTAGCAGCAAACTCTCATCCCTCTTCTGTCCAACTCTCTCTAATGCATGAGTTAACCATTGCTCCCAGTCTTTCATTTATGCAACAGGTCAGCTCTGGAACTGTCTCCCTCTGTCTGTATTTCCTGCTTCCTACTATCTCCAGTCTTTCAAACGCAGTGTGTCCAGGCATCTCGAAATGATCGGATCTTGAATTTGGCTCTCTCTTGTATTTTGTTTATCTCTTGGAAGGAACAGTTATTGCGGGCTCATGGCCATTGGTTCCTTCTTCCTAGCATAAAAAAAAAGATATCATTGCCACAGGCTCTCTCCCTCCCCTGTCTTGTTGCCTCGATCTCCCTCCCATCTAGTTGACTCTCCCTCCCCTCCCCCTCTCCGTCTCCCTTCTCCCTTACTCTGGTAGACGAGCACTGCACCCTCTATGGGATATGTTTGGAAACTTATGCCTGGCAGGGACTGTCGGCGAACTTTTGCTCGTGGGTGTACCATACTGAGGTTTACAGAGCAAGGATCTGGAGCCGTGTACAGGCTCGAGGCGAATTCCTACAGCAGCTTGCTCGTGACCTGGAGAGTATGGCATAAAAGGCGTACCCTGGAGCAGCACAACCTGTTGGCTATTCTTCTGAGGGACCAGTTCATCGATGCTTTTGATCGTGCAGAAGTAAAAGAGGAAGTATAGCAGGCACAAGGAAGAAGCATGCAGGAAGCACTAGCTAGGACTTTAAAATTTACGTCCTACATCAGGTCCAGTAAGTCCACTTTTGAGGCAGGTTGCAGTGCAGGATTCAAGGCAAGAAAAGGGTAGGTGAAACGAGAAAGTTGAAGGAAGTTGCTGGTACTCTGAAAAGCCAGGATACAGGAAACTGAACAGCAACAAGTGGAAGAGAGAACAGGAGAAAATCAGAGGAGGTTGCTGGTTTTGCGAGAAGCCAGGACACAAGAAGGTGGATAGTTACAAATGGAAGAAGAAGCAAGAACGGAACAGTGCAAGAAAACCCACGATTGTAACAAACAGGTGTTGGACATGGGGTGAGGTGGGACACTTCAGCTGTGATTGTCCAAATGAGAAGGACGGCAAGAAGAAGGCTGTAGAAGATGAGAAGGACGAGGGTAAATTAGTAGAGGCTGGTGTCAAGAGACAACCACCAGCCGGCTTTTCCCAAGTAACCCCACGATTGAGAAAATGCAAGAGAACTGCAATTGACAGTGTGCATGAAGAAGCAAGAACAGAAGGCTTGCAGTGTAGTAGGGATAGGAGTCTTTGCAAGAACTGCCACCGTACTGTTGTGACAGGGCCGGTGTCAGCTGCAGAAGACTTGAAGAGGATGCAGATGGAGGATGCAGACTTACAAGTAGTGCTAGAGTGGCTGCAGCGAAGTACAGTGCAACCCTCTTGGGAAGAGGTTTCCAGATTCAGGCCTGCGACTACAAGCTACTGGAGTCAGTGGGACCTTCTTCGTTTGAACAACAGACTACAAGAGCATCAGTGGGGGTACCCAATGGCCTCTGCAAGTAGTAGTAGTAGTAGTAGTAGTCGTTGTTCCCTAGGCAGTCTGCTTGAACAGCCCCGAGTCCCTAAGGAAGGCTATGCCCGAGACCGGGCTTTCCCTCAGAGCTCTCAAGGAGTGTATGTTGTGTTGTTGGCATAGGCGATTGTGTGCAATGAAGTCGTCCATAATGTGCATAACAGTATGGGGTGCTGTGTTACATTATAGACAGGCTTCAACAATCGAGTCATCCAGCCTCTTCTGGTAACTTAAGAGGCCTGGATGATACCCACATCTCAGCCTGGCCAGGTGGACCCTGTCCTCACGAAAGAGATATCAGGAGACCGTGCATGCAGCTGTGTGTTGTCTTTAAGTGACTGAATGGAGCAGCAAGTGATTTGAGTATGGATATGCTTCTGATCTGGGGCAGGTGAGGGGGGAGAGATGACAATATTTGTGTATCAATCAATCAATCAATCTTTTCATGTGGCACCCTCGGGGATGCATAGGGCCTCGATGAACTCACACCACCACATCCTATCTTGTGCTAACTCCTCAAGATCTCCCCAACACTCATCTCCAGCTTCCCGTCTCATTGTCCTCACCCACGTCTCTTTTGGCCTTCCTCTACCTCTCCTACCAAGTGCCACCCACCCTGGTGTACCTCGTACTATTCCCTGTCTCCTATACACATGTCCTAGCCACCTCCATCGTGAGAATCTAACATATTCATCGATCGGCTGCACTCCCGTTATTTCTCTAATTCTACTATTTGGTATCCTTTCCCAGCACTTAACTCCTAATATTCTTCCAAGTGCTTTATTTTCAAACACCAAGAATTCATTTTCCATAGTCACTGTGCTGTACCAAGACTCGTGTCCATAAATTAAGATACTCCTAACCATTACCTTATAAAGTTTGATTTTTGTATGCACAGAAAAATTGTTATTATTCCAAATATTTTTAAGCATTCCCATTGCCTGATTAGCCTTCTTTAACCTTTCCTCGAATTCAAAATTCAAAGAACCATCCTTGGCTAAATAAGTACCTAAATATTTAAACCTATCAACTTGCTTTACAACCATACCTCCAATTACACATTCCTGCGTATTTTCCATATTCATATTGATTATTTCAATTTTTCCACAATTAATAACCAAACCCACCTTGCGACCTTCACTCACCAAACAGTCCAACACTCTCTGCATCTCTTCTGGCCCATCACAAATCAAAACTATATCATCTGCATAATCTAAATCCAAAAGTTTCCTGTTCTCTCCCCAAAGCATACCTGCACCGGCTTCTGTTCCAACGCGTTTCATAATGTAATCAATGACCAATATAAATAGTAAAGGCGATAGAACACCACCTTGAATTACTCCGGACTTGACTTCAAAAGAATCACTCAGACAACCATCAACCATCACTTTACAAAATGTGTCCTCATGCATGTTCATAATGACCCTCACAAACTCCTCTGGTATTCCATAATGTCTCATGATCTTCCCCATAGTCTCTCTCGAAACACTATCAAAAGCCTTTTCAAAATCAACAAAACAAAGACTTAACGGTACTCTCATTTCATTAACTTGCTGCATCAGATGCCTAACTATAAAGATCTGATCATTGCAACCACGTCCCTTTCTAAAACCAGCCTGTTCATCCCTAAGAATACCCTCAACCATCGGCTCCAACCTATTTAACAACACTCTACTGAAAACTTTCAAAGCTATCGGTGACAAAGAGATTCCCCTCCAATTACCACATTCACTCAGGTCTCCCTTCTTCGGAACTTTAACAATTACACCATTCTTCCAAACTGATGGTAGTAACCCCGTCACCCATATCTTATTGAATAGCTTGGTCAAGATCATTATTAATCTATCCCCCTCCACTTTAAACATTTCCGGAAATAAACCATCCTCCCCTGGTGCCTTATTATTCTTTAACTGTTTTACTGCTTTCTCCACTTCTGCAAGCCTCAACTCTCCTGTTTCTATATTCAAATCTTCCTGAGCAGACGGTATATCCTCTTCTGGTGGTATTGGTCTATTAAGAACTGTCTCAAAATGCTCTTTCCATCTATTTTTAATATCTCCATCTTTGGTCAATAAATTTCCTTCCCTGTCTCTAACTGGTATTTCCTTGCGTTTACCTGCATTACCACTCAGTTCTCTAATCGATTCATATGCTATTCTTTGACTCTGTCCATCATTTTTGTTTATTAAGATTTCAGTCTCTGCAACCTTTTCATCCACACATCTTTTATCTCTCCTAGCTAACCTTCTTACTTCTGAATTCAAACTCCAGTACGCAGCTCTTGCTAATTCAATCTCTCGTTCATCAACGCATTGCATCTCACTCCTCAATTTAGCCTCACCTCTCTTTTTTATCATATCCCACGTTTCCTCTGATATCCATTTCTTTCTCCTGAATCTATGTCTCCTTCCAATCGTACATTCAGCAGTCTCATGCAAAACTTTGTTCACATCCTCCCACATCTCATCTACACTTCTCTCCCCCTCTTCCAACGTTTCCAACACCAAAAACCTATTTCTGCATTCTAATCTGAATTCCTCCTTTTCTTCTCCTTCCCTTCTAAGCTTAACAATATCGTATCTACCAACACCAGATTTTTCCTTCTGATTTTTAAGTTTAAACCTTATTTTTGCAATGCTGAGTTGATGGTCACTACCAATATCCGCTCCCCTTTTAACATGAACATCTAGCAGAGAACTTCTATGCCTCCTACTGATAGCGATGTGATCAATCTGATTTTTATATTTTCTACACGGCGACACCCAAGTTGTCTTGTGTATATTGCAATGCTGAAAGAGTGTGCCCCCGATGACTAAGTCATTTGCTAGACAGAAGCTTCCAAACCTCACTCCGTTTTCACTCATCATACTACCAACTCCCATCTTACCATACATGCCTCAAATCTCTCATTTGAACAGCCCATTACTGCATTAAAGTCTCCAACGCAGATCAAAACATCATGTCTAGGTACCCTTCCTACTCCTTCCTGCAACTTTTCATAAAATGTGTCTTTCCTTTCATCGAGTGCATCATTAGTAGGTGCATAACACACAAACAGACTGATGTTGCCATGATTTGATTTAAACCGTGCGTATAACAATCGCTCATCTATAGGATCCCACTCACATAAAGCCTTATTTGCCTTACAACCCAGCAACAATCCTACTCCCTGATAATGCATTCCGTCCTGTCGGCCAGATATCAATAAACGTATACCATCCTCCAAATCCAACTTATCGACTCCAGTTGTGTATGATGACAGTATTTGTGTATATCGTGTGCTTGGTGTTGTTTTGATGTTCCTTGGTGTGTATGGATGTGCTGCCATGTAGTATAGTGGGTGTTGTGGGTTTGTGGACGCTGCAGTGAGAATTTGGGTGCCTCTCATTTAGGTGATCCTTGATTTTGAGGACTTTGGTTTCCTGATGTACAGTAGGTGGTCTGTGGGTGTAGTAGCTGTGCAGCCTCGGCAAGTACTGGCAGCTGGTGATTCCAAAGAAAATGAGGTCTGGGACTTTGGATGAGTCTCATAACCAGATCACTAGTGGGCACCTGGGAATGAAGAGAACTCTAACTCAGCTGCAACAGAGGTTCCACTGGACAGGCATGTGTCAAGATTTTGAAGAGTGGTGGTGTTGGGCCTGTGATGTATGGTGTGCCAAGAAGGTACCCAAGAAACATGTTTGCACCCCCCTCCATTGGTGCACTCACTTGGTGTTAGTGCACCAATGGAAAGAGTCGCAGTGGACATTGCTAGACCTCTCCCACTCACTGAAAGATGAAAGCGGAATGTGTTGCCATGGACTACTTCACAAATTGGCCATAAGCCTATGTCATCGCCGATCATGAGGCTGTGACTGTTGCTCAGGTGCTGGTTGACCAGTTTTTCTGTCGTTTTGGGATGCCACAGGAGGTGCATTCCGATCAGGGTTGAAACTTCGAGTCTGCTGTGTCCTGTGAGTGCTGCAAGTTACTGGGGATCAAGAAGACCAGGACGACCTCTCTGTGGCCACAGTCAGGTGGGATGTAGGAGAAATTCAACTGGACCCTGGGGCAAGAACTGGCCAAGCACTGCATAGAGGGACAGGCAGAATGGGACAAGAAATTACCTGTGTTGCTGATGGCATACATTTCTGTATTCCATGAGTCTACCTGCTACACCCCTGCAAAACTGATGCTTGGCCATGGATTGTTTGTTTTTGTTTTGTTTTGTTTTGTTATAAGATAAGAAGGAACCAAAGGCCACGTGGTAATAAGTTGCCTACAAACACCTCCAGCTATGTGAAACTCCTTCAGGAAAGGCTGGCTGAAGTACATCATCAAGTAGAAGTAGACTGTAGCACCAGTTGATCAGGGCAGTACTCCCGAGGTGGATGGAAAGCTGATGACAGGGAGTGCTGGAGCTCCCATTTCATCAGCCCTCAGGACTAGTTCCTGACCATCCCCCTTTGCTGAACTTTTTCAGTGTCTCGTTACACAGAGAGTAGGCCAGCATGCTCTCCAGTACAAACTTCTCTATCTACACCAAACTACATGCACAGTACACACTACACTTCCTTTTCAAAATTTAACTAAAATGGCGTCTCTGCACCAAGCCTCGGAGTCCCCAGGGGGGGGGGACCATAAATGCCCCCACCATCCGCCCCTCTCCCGGTGATGACTCGAGGTGCCTGGAACCACTGTCTGACTCTCTTCTTCTTCATTTCTGCAACATTTGCGGCCTTTTCTCTAACTTTCACTCTCTTGAACACCACCTCTCCTCCTCTAAACCTCACCTTCTTTTTCTAATTGAGACTCAGCTGTCTGAGGCAACTGACAGCAAACCTTTTTCTGTATCCTCCTACTTTCTCTATACTCATTTCAAAGCCAAAGGTGGCTGTTGTGTATATATACGCAACGACTTATCTTGCTCTCGTGTTCCTGAACTCGATTCTTCTGAATTCTCTACACTCTGGCTTCGGCTTTCCTGTCATTCTCTGACTAAATATATCTGTGCTGTTTACTTATCCCCTAATTCTACTGACTATCAAAAATTCTTCGACTATCTTACTTCTACAATGGAACACATTCTATCCATTTCTCCTTTCTCTGAAATCTCCATTCTAGGAGATTTCAATGTTCACCACCACCTTTGGCTCTCCTCTCCTTTCACAGATCCACATGGTGAACAAGCCTATATCTTTTCTATCCTTAATGACCTAGAGCAGCTTGTATAGCACCCTACCCGTATCCCTGACCGCCTTTGAGAGAGCTCCAACATACTTGACCTCTTCCTCACAACTAATCCTTCTGTTTACTCTGTTAATCTTTTCTCTCCGTTGGGCTCCTCCGATCACAACCTTATTACCTTAACCTGTCCTATCACTCTGGTACGGCCTGTGGACCCTCCAGGGAAACGTTGTCTGTGGTATTTTGGAGCCGCGGACTGGGAGGCCCTCAGGCAGTATTTCTTCGATTTTCCCTGGAATGATTATTGCTTCCATGGCTGGGAGCCATCTGAGTGTGCCTTGTGCATTACGGAGGTTATTCTCTCGGGCATGGAAGCATACATTCCTTTCTCATATCCTTTGACTAACACAAGAAAGCCTTGGTTTAATCACACTTGTTCTAATGCTGTCCACAACAAGGAGAGGGCCTACAAAAGGTACCGGAGCCAACCCACCCCTGAATCACATCATCTTTACGTTTCTGCCCGGAATCGTGCTAAGTCTGTTCTTCGCTCTACTAAAAATAATTTCATCCACACTAAATGCTCTCAACTCTCCAACACGAATTCTTCCCGCTCCTTCTGGCACCTTGCCAAAAATCTAACAACTTTACCTCATCATCCTTCCGTCCTCTTTTCTACTCTGATGGTTCTGTAGCTATTTCTTCTACTGATAAAGCAGATCTCTTCGCACAGACTTTCTCCTTCAATTCCACCTTAGAAAATTCCGGTGCTGTTCCTCCATCACTTCCCCCCTCTGACTTCCTCATGGCTGATATTAAAATTTCTTCAGTTGAAGTATTTTCTGCCATCACTGGCCTCAGTACTAACAAGACATATGGGTCTGATGGGGTCCCTCCTGTTGTTCTCAAGAACTGTGCTTCTGTGCTTATACCCTGCCTAGGCAAACTCTTTCGCCTTTGTCTGTCAACTTGTACCTTTCCTTCTTGCTGGAAGTTTGCTCTCATTCAGCCAGTCCAAAAGAAGGGTGACCACTCCCAACCCTCCAACTATCGTCCAATTGCTTTAACGTCCTGTATTTTAAAAGTTTTCGAGTAAATTCTCGATAGAAAAATTTTAAGACATCTTTCCTATCACAACCTTCTTTCCGATAGTCAGTACGGGTTCCGTCAGGGACGCTCCACTGGCGATCTTCTCACCTACCTTTCAGACTCCTGGTCATCCTCCTTTCGGGACTTTGGCGAAAGCTTTGCCATTGCGCATGACATCTCAAAGGCTTTTGATAGAGTCTGGCATAAATCTTTAATTTCCAAACTGCCCTCCTACGGTTTCTATCCTTCTATCTGTGCCTTCATCACTAGCTTCCTTTCTGGTCGTTCTATAGCCGCTGTTGTAGACGGCCATCGTTCTTCTCCTACATCTATCAAGTGGTGTTCCTCAGGTCTCTGTCCTATCACCAACTCTCTTCCTTTTATTCATCAATGATCTTCTAAGCTGTACATCTAACCCTATCCACTCATACCCTGATGACTCCACCCTTCACCTTTCCATTCGGTTCCCGCAACGCCCATCTCAACAGTTACTTCAACAAACAAGAGATGAGGCTATGGTACACCTAATGTCTGACTTGGCTCATATCTCTGACTGGGGTAAAAATAATATGGTTGTTTTTAATGCATCTAAGACTCAGTTCTTACACCTATCAACCCGACAAAATCTTCCACAGGTATACTCACTAATGTTTAATAATATTCAGCTTAATCCTGCATCATCCTTGAACATGCTTGGGGTTTCATTTACTCGGGACTTATCTTGGAAAGATCATATTATATCTCTTGTAAAATCTGCTTCCAAGAGATTGGGTGTGCTAAGCCGACTCCGCTCTTTTTTTACCCCTGCACAATTGTTGACTCTATACAGGGGTTTTATCCACCCCTGTGTGGAGTACAACTCTCATGTGTGGGGAGGTTCCCCACATACAGCTCTTCTCAATAGGGTGGAGTCAAAGGCTTTTCGTCTCATTAACTCTCCTCCTCTTACTGACTCCCTTCAACCTCTGTCTCTTTGCCGCACTGTTGCATCTTTATCTCTTTTCTATTGCTACTTTAATGGTCACTGCTCCTCTGAACTGTCTGCTTGCATTCCTCCACCTTTACGACGGGCGCGTAGCACCCGTCTGGCAGCAAACTCTCATCCCTTTTCTGTCCAACTCTCTAATGCAAGAGTTAACCGTTACTCCCAGTCTTTCATTTATGCAACAGGTCAGCTCTGGAACTGTCTCCCTCTGTCTGTATTTCCTGCTGCCTATGATCTCTAGTCTTTCAAACGCAGTGTGTCCAGGCATCTCAAAATGATCAGTTCTTGAATTTGGCTCTCTATTGTATTTTGTTTTTCTCTTGGAGGGAACTGTTACTGCAGGCTTTTGGCCTTTGGTTCCTTCTTCCTCGCATTAAAAAAAAAAAGTGCGAGAGGCTCTTAAGTTTTCAGGAGAGATGAGGTGCAAGTATGATGCCAAGGCAAGTGAGATGAGCTTAAGGATGGTGACAAAGTTTGGTTAGACAATCCTCAGCTGGTTAAGGGACAGTCACCGAAGCTGCAGAGTTCATGGGACAGGCCTTACACTGTGTTGGACCACCTATCAGATGTAATGTATCAGATTTAGGGAGGCAAGAAGTGTCAAGTGGGGTTGGTGGAGGATTAGTGCCCCTCCCTGTAAAACAATTAACTCTAAGCCCTTGGCCACCCCGTCTGGGATACATGGCGTCTGGCAATGAATGAATGAATGAAGAAGTCTCACCCAAAGGTGGTACACATGAATCATCTGCAACGCTACCATGGACAAGGACAATACAGCTGGGACGTCTCCAAGGAACTGTGCTCACCTGCAGCAGAGGATGTTGAGGAGAAGCACGGAGCTGAAGTACAAGAGGATGGTGACAGTTTCCTGAGAGAAGTGAATTAGGAAGAGGACGAGGACTTTCCAGGAGTGGACTGTGTGGAGAAGCAGGGACATCGTCAGAGGCAGCATAGGATAAGATCTGATAAGTTGAAGGATTATTTTGTGAATAAGTAAATGTTTAGTTTGAATTAAGGGTTAAGTCTGTACACATTGTGTAGTTTTGTGGGGACGACCAAGGATTAGGGAGGGGGTAGTTTTGAGGAGCGGGATTTGCTAGTTAGGTAGTACTGGAAGGTTCTCAGTAATTTTCATATTTCGGTTACAAGCCAGAGTTGCCAGTTAGCCTGCTATTTGCCAGCGGCGGTATTTTATAAGTTGTACATTAATTTTTATGCTCTTTTTCTCTATAACGTTTTATTTTATGTGACAAATTATGGCTCAATTGGTAGAGAAGTGGCGTGCAGTCCTACCAGACCAAGGTTCAAATCATTGCTGGGGCAGGGAACGGTTTAAGTATTTGAAATTCATAAAATCAGACTTCACTGATCTACTAGAAGACCCACCAACATGTAAAAATACTCCTGCTAATACCAATACACCAGTCCTGTATGAGACAGCCCTAGCATGTATTAAGTATGGACGGTGGTTGTTAGCCCCGGAATGGTGACATGTAGACGTGTATGGTATGTAGGAGGACTAACGGGCCTTGGGAGCAGCCTGTGAAGTCTATGCCCAGTCTGACACATAAAAAAAGTCTCTGTATGCAAAATAATTTACACTGTGTATGAAAACTCTGGTTATTTTGGATGTCTCAGAGTTGGAAACTGTTGCTTCTCCGAGAATGTAGGCAATCATTCTAGTATACAGGAAACTTAAAGATGGAGAAGGGACTAGAGTAGTTTTCAGTTGAGTTTGAGTTTAGTTCAGTGTCTGTTCAATGTCAGTGAAGTTAGTGAAGACTGTATAGCTCCGGTACTTTTGAAAATAGTGAAGTGTAGTTAGCAAGCATTGTTATGATTTGGAAAATACGGATAGCAAACTTGAGAAGCAAGTGTTTATTTACCACACCTGAGCTGATCTTGTTGCACACTGAAAGGTTAACCTTTCAGTAGGAATAACAACTCACTGGGCAACGTCCTTCCTATACTGAACTACTGCTGCTGGAGCTTACGTAAGTGTGGGACGGAGACGTAACATTATTATGCCTCCACCCACCTATGGTGGAGGAGGCATTACGTGACTGGTCGTCTGTGCGTGCGTGCATGAGTCTGTGCGTCAGTGGTACTTTTCTGAGTGCGGTACCTCCTGAACCCATCAAAGAATTTCCACCAAACTTTTGTCAGTGATGCAGTATGTGGAAAGAACGAACTGTTTAGGTCAGCATGGTCTAGGGGTCAAAGGTTATGGTCATAGGCCTATGTGGTCAACTTAGTTTATCCTTGTAGGCGTGATATCTCCTGAACTCCTTCGTGTATTTCAACTAAACTTGTCAGTGATACAGTATAGAGGGACGATGAATTAGTTTAGTCGGCAAGGTCGAGATTATTCAGCATAGCTCCTGAACTCCTCAATGGATGTTTATAAGATGTAGGCCTATAAATATTCCATCAGGAATTCAAGTTTTTTAAAAGTCTCCCATGACGACTGGCTACTCTATTGAAAGAGGGACATGCTACACTCTCGGCAGTCTAGTTCTCTATCCAAATTTCGATGGGAGAGAAGTAAATAAGCGTCAGTTTCTCCAAATTTTGATGGGAAAGAAATAAATGAGTGCCAGTTTCTCCAAATTTCGGTGGGAAAGAAGTAAATGAGTGTCACTTTACAATCACCCTGCGCTGGATTAAAGAATTCTCAGATTTTTACACATAAAACAGTCCTCTTGGCATTCTCTTCCATACTCTCCATATTTACAAAAATAGCTGTCAGCGTTAATTAGCGCGGTCAAGCATGCGCCTGAATAATCAAAACAGCAGCAAACTTCCACTTACTCTGCAAATACTCGGCATATTATCTTTGTCTCCCCCAGGTACAAAAGATGCCTCCTGACGTGTTATAGAGGCCGAGATTAATAAAAAGACAGTCAAAATAATATAACATTGATAATATAGGTGGATAAAAAATTCAATAACAGTATAGCATGCTCTTCTAAATATAATCAACCCGAATTTCCGGCCCACCTCAGGCCATCATCAAGTACTACACTTGTCCTATATAGTCAGCACAGACACGATTAGAAAAAAAGGACTTTATTGAAACTAAAACTAAAGAAATGAAACTAAAAACAGCCCTCCTTCCCGTGTAAAAGCTCAAAAAGAAATGCCAACAACGGCTCAGGAAAGACCCAAAGTAACCTATTCAAACCCCCAACTGAAGCAACACTTGTTTGTTCAAACACTAAACTCAAATCCCCTAAACTGAAGCAAACAAACCAAAAGAACTTATAGGTTTTATTACTGCTTTGGAAGTTGCGACGTCGAAGATCGCCTGCATTTGTCTTACTTTATAGTATGGTATGCTTTATACTAATAATAAGAGCATACTAATTGATAAGCAGATATTGAGATAGATTAGTGTACACACAGAAGAAATGATACTTAGATCAATTAATATTATGTTGGGCTAAGTAAATAATTATAAATTGGTTAATAACATTAGTGAATATACAAAAACTATGAAGATGGATTATGATTAGAAAAAAAAAAAAGTGATTTATGTCACAGATCAATAATAAGTACCGTACATTATTTACGAGCGAGCACGCGCAGCAAGCAAGCTATGTTTGCTCCAGTTAAGTTTGGAAATGAATGGTCCGGCCCAACCCGGCCCGGCCTGATCCGACTGTCACGCTAAGCAGAAGCTGATATTTTATTCCTATGTGAAGTAGAGTTGAAATTCTGTTCCGCATGTGACACATTCATTCAGTAAATTACGTTATGACACATTCGCTCAGTAAATTATATTACGACATATTTATTCAGTAAATTATGACACATTCATTCAATAAATTATGGTATCCAACTAGAAACTAGCCCATAACGACGTAGGAACCCATTGGAATCTCGAGTTTTCCAAGGGAGTGTTCGGCTCTAATCGGTGAACGCCTCAATTACGAAATCAAATTTTAAAAAGATTTTCCATCTTATCACTGCTTTTTGATATAAACTTTAGCAAGTTAAGTATCGGAGATTCCGCCTATAATTTTACCTTTACGTTTTTCCTGTTTTGGTTGTGAAATCACGTAGGGAAAACACCCCATTTTAAGGCTTTAATAATCTCAACAGTAAACAAGATTTTATAGTTTCAGTTTCGTTGACACGAACAGCTTGACAGCGGAAATTGCAGAGTCGAGCATTGTGCGAGTGACGAATGGTTCGGAGCCTTGCTTTAAGCGAGCACTCGCATACTGTTGGGTCCTGTTGCTAAAACAAACACTGAGCCAAATTAAGAACTTTTGTTTTCTTTGGCTCATAATCTGTGCCCCACGGTAGGCTACTCAGTGAACGAGTCTATATTTAATCAATAGCCGAAAATCATTAAGGGAGAAATCATAAATCTTACTTTCATCCTGCTTTTCATATATCAGAGGAAAATTGTGATAATGTGGTGCCTGTTCACTCATCAAATTTTACTGGTATGATAGCTGATTATACGGGATATACAATGGCTTTGCGAGAGAATAAGCTCTCGTAGTAACCAAATAATGTTTGTATAATTAGTTGGATGTTCACACATCTTCACACAAATAATACTGCACAAGTAGAACTGGATTTGACGGTGGTGCAATGAGGTGCTTCTGAAAAGCCTAGTATTCCGGTAAATGTCACCACCAGTGGGACAAACACATTCCCGCGCTGTTTAAAAAGCATATTTTTCTTTTTCTTAAATATCTACACACTTGTGTGAAACTGAGAATAATGGTAATGTCATATACCGTAGTATAAATAGTACAAATAGAACACGTACATATAATGTAGCGTGAATTGTTTATCATAAACGGAAATTAAAATATCATTGATGGCATATGATGGCAACCAGTCATTTCTGCTACATTTAGTGCAAGTTAAGTTCTTAATACATAGTTTGTTCAGACAGTAAATTACGCCTAGTGGGTATCTTGAGTCATTCAGTCTCTATATGGGCAGAAATTTAATGTTGAGTAAATACTGGGACTCCACATTTTGCTCACTCCCTTCGCGCATGTGCACAAGACAGTCCAGTGGTTAAGTTTTTTTCACGAGAGATTTATTTTCAAAGCAAACGTACTAGGACTAATGCTTAAAATAATACAATTTAGACTACGTGTGGTCTGGTTAGGTTAGATGAAGTACGGTACTGTAATTGCTTTGGAGGGTCTGAGGGGACAACAACACGGCCTTCTCAAACCGTGGCAACACGGGTCTTGTGGTGTGCATGGGTGAAGAGAGTGAGCAAAATGTTGAGTCCCAGTATTTACTCAACATTAAATTTCTGCCCACATATAGACTGAATGAGTCAAGATACCCACTAGGCATAATTTACTGTCCGAACAAACAATGTATTAAGAACCTAACTTGCACTAAATGTAGCAGAGATTAAATAATATAGGACCACTGAAATGGCGGGTTGCCATCACATGCCCTCAATGATATTTTAATTTCCATTTATGATAAACATAAACAATTCACGCTACGTTATATATACGTGTTCTATTCGTATTATTTATATTACGATGTATGACATTACTATGATTCACAGTTTCACACAACAGTGTAGATATTTAAGAAAGAAAAATATGCTTTTCAAACAGCACGGGGATGTGTCTGTCCCACTGGTGGTGACATCTACCGGAATACTAGCTTTGAAAGCACCCCATTGGTGGTTGCCCCTGGGCAGTGGGTAGTTTGGCAGTCATATTCTAACTCAGATTTCGACAACTTCAGGATCAGGTTATAAATTCTTCACGTCACTTTTTGATTTAATGAGTTTCACTTTTTTCTTTTTTTTTTTAAATCTTAATTTCACAACGTCTTTTATCCGCACGTTTAAGGCACAAATGGGCAAAAACCACAATGATAAAGAACCCTACAGGGGTGAATGAATAGGAGGATATTAACAGCACTGTATTGCTGTTAGTAGGTATGGACAGGAAACAGGAATTAAACAGAGAGCAATATCACAGCTAAGAAAAAAAATTATTGGATTTTTTTTGTTGATATTCGCATCGATCATGTAATCTGCAAAAAATGAAGTCAATTGAAACATGCACACGCTAGTTATGGCTAGTTAAAAACTTGAAAAAGTGCAAAATTTTGTCAGTCGTCATCTTCTCAGTGTCTTGGCTCAATTAATCTGAGAAACTATGTATGTACTGTAGAGCCTATAAGGAACCCACCACAAAACTCACCATCGCTGGAGGTTGTGCAGTACTAAGTGCTTTGGAAATTAAAGTAAAAATCTCAATCCAGTGCTGTTAATAATTACGTATGAAACTGATGATCCTTTAATATTAAATGCTCAAGTATGTAGACTCTTGGATGCTCAAGCCCTTTAGATATCTGGATGCTCAAGTCCGTAGATTTCTCGTGCATGGCAAATTAATAGCACGGTAGTAGTGTTACGTTCCCGTCCCACACTGCCACAGGCTTCAACAGCAGTGGTTCAGTATAAGAAGGACATTGCTCAGTGAGTTGTTTTCCCTTTGGGCAGTCTTCCGGTGTGCAACAGCAAGACCAGCTCAGGCGCTGTTAATAAACACTGGCTTCTTAAGTTTGCTGTCTTTATTTTCCGGATAATTAGAGTTAATACTTGCCAACTTCACTGTTTTCACAAGTATCACAGCTATATAAATTGCACTAATGCTGAACTAACTTCAAACTGAACTGAAACAAACCTGACTCCCTAGGCTCTTCCACCACTTTATATAGCCTTGCATTACACTCGAATATTCAAATTTACCCTAGGACCTACAGTTAACAAATTGGAGACATCCAAAACATGCCAGAGTTTTCTTACACTGTATAACACTAAATTACTTAGCAAACGTATTGAGATAAAATTACATAATTTAGCAGTCACATAAATAAGACATTATCGAGCCAAAAAAAAAAAAAAAGAATGAATAACCTACACAATACCTCCACCCACAAACAACAGGTTAACTTGCAACTCTAATACGTAACTGAATGATACGAGAATTACTGAGAACCTTCGGGTACTTCCTGTCTAGCAAATCCCGCTTCTCAACACAACCCCCTCTCTAGTCCTTTGTCGTCTCAACAAAATTACACAATGTATGCAAGCATAAACCTTCATCAAGCTAAACATTTAACTATATACAAAATAATCCTTCAACTTATCATGTCTACTTCTTTGCTGCTTCTGACGATGTCCCTGCTCCTCCACACAGTCCACTTCTCCTGCAATGACTTGGTCCTCATCCTGATTCACTTCCTCCCTCAGGAAACTATCACTATCATCTTGTATTTCGGCTCATTGGTCCTCCTCAACATCCTCGGCTATGGGTGAGCGATTCCTTGGAGACGTCCCAGCTGCACTGTTGTGGCCCATGGTACTGGCACAGTTGATTCACTTGAACCACCTTTGGGCAAGATTTCCTGCCTTCCCAAAGCCAGTACATTACGTCTGATAGGCAGTCCAACACAGTGTAAGGCCCATCCCATGGGCTCTGCAGCCTTGATGACTGTCCCTTAACCCACTGAGGATTGTGTAACCAAACATTGTCACGATCCTTGAAGCTCACGTCACTTGCCTTGGCATCATACTTGCATTTCATGATCTTCCCTGAAAACTTAAACATTTCGCACACTATGATTTAATGCATCATAGTCCTTGCAATCTGAAGAGTAACCAGTGACACAATATGAAGCAACTTCCCTATAAATGATCATAGAAACTTTTTCTGTGGCTGAAATTGCGTAAAATTTTGGTGAGTCAAAGGAGAGGGTGGTCAGGCCTGAGGGAAATATATGGCAACACCCATCAGCTTATCGCAGAGACAAGTGGCCTATTTTTAGCTCAATGTCCTCTTGGCAGTCAGACTAGGAGGGTGTGTGAGCTTGCAGCCGGCCATCTTATTCCTTGTTTTTTATTACCGCACAGTCCATACCTTACATGTATTATATGGCCAACATATTCCTTGTTTTCTGTTACTGCACCATCCATATCTTGTGTGTATTATAGTGATGGTGTTTTATATATAGTGCAGTGTGCTTGTGAAGAAAGTTTATAAGTGTGTCTTATAGATTTTCAGAGAAATCCAAATTTTGAAATTTCATAACCGATCTTGACAGTTCCCCTCCAATTCACTGAAACTACAATGGCAGGCTAGGGCTTATCAGAGGAGGAGTATTTGAAATGCTTGTTTAGTTGGTGTGAAAGTGAAGAATCTAGTGATAGTGATTGTGATAGTGAATTTGGTGAGGAGGAGAGAGTGAGGGACAGGAATGGGAGAGCAAAATCCTCCCACAGGGAAATAGATAAATGCAAAGCCGTGGTCAAGGCTGTGGCGATTAGCACTACAGGCAGTAGCACCATCACCGCCACCACTTCTATCACCATTGCCAGCACTGGTCTTACCACTGCTATCACCACTGACACCACTCCTATTCACCACAGGAAAAGGCTGCGGTGTTTGCTGTGCTATTTGCACAAGAGGAGGAGGGACACGAGCTATAGATGTCCTGTTTGTGATGTGCGACTCTGCATAGGAATATGCTTTCATAAGTACCATACTGATGAAAGCATACAGCAGTACATCACACACACACACACACACACACACACTCACAGGCTGTGATCGTACCTTTCCTCCTCTCTACAACTCCATCTCCTCTCAAGAAACACTACAACACTGCTAGAGGATGTGAGTAAACAGCTTATTTGTCTAGTTTTTATACTATTGTATTATAAGATATAACATGTGTGTTTACCATATATTCTCTTAGGGAAAATATGGTGCATTTCAATGCTATACTTGTAAAGTATAGGTAACATAAAAAATCCGAAGAAAGCACGATGAAGCTTATGATTTCTTATGCATACTTCTGTAATGCAAAGTAACCTATGTGTGCAAATGATTATTTTGGGAAACGTTCCGAAAGACGAACATACTCAGCCTACGGGGCGGAGCATACATCCTGTTACCGCACACAACCCATCAAAACTTTTCAAAATTCATTTTCTCAATAACAATAAGGGTTATAACACGGTGAATTATATCATAGGCTTCCTTAACCTTTGGACTACAAAACTGGATATAATTTACATATATGTTTGTTACAGTGTCATTAATAACAAACTAAATAAATAAAACCTTTTTAGGCGACTTTCGTAGTTTTTTGTTTTTTTAATTTACTCGAAAACTATTGGACGTATCATATCGCAACCAAGCTCATTTGAAAGCTCGTGAAGTTCTACACATAGTCATGTCCTTTGCTACTGTGCATCACAGAAAAATTTTTTCACAGTGATGGAAAGTTGTTGGAAGCTAATTTTCACCTGAATAAGGTTTATTCTCGCTTCATTTTTGTACATTTATTCCTCTGTTTTATGCTTTTGTTGCTTATCTGACAATATAAACATCAGCGAAGATGATGATGAGCTATGGTTTATCACAATACGAGTATAAGCATTTTCCGAGGGTAAATCTGGTCATAGAATTTTTTTCCATTCCGCTCGAGCGGAGGCAGCATGAGCTGGGTTTTGGTTCTATGGGAGGGCACGAAACTTACTGGAAACTTATGGTGCGCAAGAGGGTTAAGAGCTTCTCGCACTTGATGATGTACCTCAACCAGCCTTTCCTGAAGATGCATCAAATAGCTGGAGGTGTCTATAGGCTGCTTTTCACCAGGTGGTCTTCCCATTAACAGGTCAGTGAGTAAACATTACTTGTGGCCCCGCATCAGTTTTTCAGGGGTGTAGCTGGTAGGCTCATTGGATACCGACCAATATGCTATCAGTAATGCAGGTAATTCCGGTCCCATTCATATTTCCCTCTATGCAGTACTTGGCTAGTTCTTCTCTCAGTGTTCAGTTGAATTTCTTCACAATCCCTTCTGACTGTGGCCTTAGTGGGGTCATCCTGGTCTTCTTGATCCCCAGTAACTTGCAGCACGCACAGAACACAGCAGACCTGAAGTTTCTACTTTGATCTGAATGTAGCTCTTGAGACATTCCAAAACAACAGAAAAACTGGTCAACCAACACCTGAGCAACAGTCAGCGCCTCTTGATTGGGGATGGCATAGGCTTCTGGCCAATTTGTGAAGTAGTCCATGACGACACATTTATTGCAGTTTCCTCTTTCAGTGAGTGGGAGAGGTCTAGCAATGTCCACTGCGACTCTTTCCATCGATGCACCCGTTTGTTGTAGCTGGAGAGGGGCGCAACCACGTTTCTTGGGTACCCTCTTGGCACAGCATAAATCACAGGTGCGACACCACTCTTCAACATCATGCTGCATGCCAGTTCGCTTGAACCTCTGTCGCAGCCAGCCAAGAGTTTTCTTCACTCCCAGGCACCCACTAGTGATCTGATTATGAGACTCATCCAATATCCCAGACCTCATTTTCTTCGGAACCACCAGTTGCCATTACTTGCTGAGGCCATTGAATGTCACCCACTGACGCTCCAATAGTCTGTCTATTTATCTATTGCCAGACGCCTCAATCCCGTTTCGGGTGGCCACAAACAAATCGCCTCCATGTCGCCCTGTCCCCCGCCATTTCACTGCCCTGCTCCCAACTCACACCCCCCTCTCTCATATATCTCTCCCATCCCTCCATCTCATCCTCGGCCTCCCCCTCCCTCTTCCCCCCTCCACCGCACTAACATACACTCTCTTCGTCAGTCTTTCACTCTCCATCCTCTCCACATGGCCAAACCACCCCAGTGTGTTCTTCATAACGCTTCCTATCACATCCACATCCACACCACAATGCTCCTTTATATCCTCATTCGTCAGCCTGTCTCTCCATGTAACTCCACAGGCTCCTCTTAAATAACTCATTTCCACTGCTCTCACTCTTGACTTGTATCCTTCCAACAACGTCCAAGCTTCACTTTCATACGTTAGAGTTGGTATCACAATACTGTCATGTAGTAACTTTTTCACTTCCATGCTCACTTCCCTGTTTCTTATCACTGCATTCAAAGAACCAGTAACCTTTCTTCCCTGCTGTACCCTTTCAAGCACTTCACCCTCCAAACCTCCATCCATACTCATCACACTACCCAAGTACTTAAACGTACATTTTCCAATTCCTCACCATCCAACCACGCTGTACATTCACTGACTTCACCTCTCTCAAAGACCATCACTTTACTCTTCCCTACATTCACCTTTAGATTCCGTTTCTTACACACTCTCCGAAACTCATCCATCAAGCCTTGCAGCTCCCCTTCGTCTTCACTCAACAACACAGTTTCATCTGCAAACAACAGTACAGGGAATTTCCAAACACTATCCTCTCTCACCAGGGCTACTCTAACATCCACTACCCTACCTTATACCTCTTTTATTACCCCATCCATGTACAGATTGAACAACCATGGAGACATGACACATCCCTGTTCCAACCCAACCTTCAAAGAGAAAAATTCACTCAGTTCATCATCCACACGCACTGCAGCCTTAGCTCCAATAGTCTGTTGCTCAAATGAAGAAGGTCCCACTGACTCCAGTACCTCTTAGTTGCAGGGCTAAACCTGGAAACCTCTTCCCAAGAAGGTCGCACTGTACTGGGCTGAAGTCACTCTAGCACTGGATGTAAATCAGTATCCTTCATCTGCATCCTCTTCAGGTCTTCTCCGTCTGACACTGGGCTGGTCACTTCAGTACAGCGGCATTTCTTGCTAAGATTCCCATTCCTACTGTGCTGCTTGCCTTCTGTTCTTCAGTCTTCTTGCACACTATCAGTTAAGGTTCTCATGCATTTCCTCAGTGGTGAGGCTTCTTGGGAAAAAATTTGCTGGTTGTTGCCTCTTGCCACAAGCTTTTACTAATTTACCCTCAACCTTTTTGTCTTCTCCAGCCTTCTTCCTGCTGTCCTTCTCATTTGGACAATCATAACTGAAGTGTCCCTCCTCACCACATGTGGGACATCCGTTTGTTGCAATCGTGTGTTTCCTTGCACTGTTCCGTTCTTGCTCCTTCTTCCTTTTGTAACAATCCACCTTCTTGTGTCCGGGCTTCCCACAGAACCAGCAACCTCCTTCGATCTATTCTTGTTCCCTCTTCCACTTGTAGCAGTCCGTTTTCCTATGTGCTGGGTT
The DNA here is from genome assembly GCF_032717465.1 of Coenobita brevimanus. Taxonomy (NCBI): domain Eukaryota; kingdom Metazoa; phylum Arthropoda; class Malacostraca; order Decapoda; family Coenobitidae; genus Coenobita; species Coenobita brevimanus. The sequence continues at coordinate 20,281,668 of NC_137065.1, read as the reverse complement.
TTCACAGTTCCAGCAACTTCCTTAAAATTTTTCTGCTCCATGTACCTGCTTCTTTATTGCCTTGAATCCCACACTTTGACCTGCCTGAGAAGTGGACGTACTGGACCCGACATAGGACTCAAATTCTTGAGCCCTAGCTAGTGATTCTTGCATGCTCTTTGGATAAGTCTGCTTCATTTGCACTTTCAGCTCTGCATTATCAAGAGCATCGATGAACTGGTCCCTCAGAAGATTAGCCAACAGGTTAGGTGCTGCTCCATGGCATGCATTGTGTGCCATACTCTCCAAGTTATGAGCAAACTGTTGTGTGGATTCCCCTCGAGCCCGTACAAGGCTCCGAAATCTTGCTCTGTAAACCTCTGTCTGGTACATGGTCCTGTATCTGTGCTCCAGTACTTCTACTGAAGACTGATAACTGTTCCTCTCCTCTACTGACATCTAACCTAGAATTTCCATGCAGCACCCTTGAGGCTAGTAGCCAGCTGCACTGCCCTTTGCCTATCATCCCAACCATTCTGATCAGCAAGTAACTCAAGCTGTGCATGGTATGCTTCCCAAGATACTTTGCCATCAAATTCCTGAGGTTTCATTGTAACGGGACCCCCATTATAGCCATGCACTTCACTAGTCTGGGGCCTAAAAACTGGGGCATCATAATTAAATGCAAGACTTAAAACTCCTACTTTCTGATTATTCAACCCTGTAATGCTACCTTTAGATGCTTGGGATCTGTCAAGATTCACCATACACTGTCCGTTCTTTTCATATGTCCCTGTACACAAACCTGAGGCTCAGCATTGCAATATTTCTCAATGGCCTCAATTTTCTCACTAATGATCTTCACTTGGTTGAGTACATGCTTTAACTGGTTTTCTACACGCTGTCAGCTCCATCACTATTCCCTCACTAATCTTCAGCTGGTTGTCTACAAGCTGTCTGCACTCTGTCACTGTTCCTCCACTAAGCTTCAGTTGGTTGTCTACCTGCTGTTTGCACTCCATCACATTATTGCTTACCTCATACTTCTGATGCCATAGCTCAGCGTATACTTCTTCATTTGACTGTTTTTGTTCTTCTTTCATTTCCTCCATGAAAACGTCTAGCTGTCCTTTCATCCTCAGATGTGACTCCCTCCGTCGCCCCTGTAGTGGCTCTTGAAGCCTTTCATACCACTCTTTCTGTTGTTCACTTTGTACTTCTATTTGTTCACTTTGTGTTTGTGGTTGTTCAGTTTGTGCTTGTAATTGTTCTTTGACTTCTTTCTGTCCTTCATTCTCTGCTTGTAATTGTACACTTTTTGCTTGTAATAGCTTTATAACTGCAGCCAGCAATGCCTCCTCTTGCCTACAGTAGCTTGCCCTCTCGTCTGTACCCTCTCTGCCTCCATGTCAAAGGTTTGACTCACTGCAGCACTTTTCTAATGATCCCCACTCACAACACCATTGTTATGTTCCTGTCCCACTGTGCCACAGTCTCTAACAACAGTAGTTTAGCATAGGAAGAATATTGCCCAGTGAGTTGTTCTTCTTATGGTCAACCTTCTGGTGTGCACCAGCAAAATCAGCTCAGGTGTTGTAAATAAACACTGGTTTCTTAAGTTCACTTTATTTTATAAATAATTACAGTTAATGCTTGCCAACTTCAATGTTTCGAGTTTACACGAAATGAACTGAAACGAAACTGACTTCCTAGGCTCTTCCACCTCTTTATATACCCTTGCATTACATCGGAATCTTCTAGTTTACTCTAGCACCTACAGTTACCGAGTTGGAGACATCCAAAACATGCCAGGGTTTTCTTGCATTCCATTACATTCTAAATTATTTAGCATATAAACTGAGAAAAAAATACATAGTTTAACAATCATATAAATAAAACATTAGAGAGAAAAAGACCGCAAACATTAAAATATAACTTACAAAATACCTCCACTCACAGACAGCAGGCTAACTGGCAACTCTGACACGTAACTGAAATATACACGAATTACTGAGAACCATCTAGTACTTCCTAACTAAAGTAGCAAATCCTACTTCTCAACAGTAAAGATGGGCAGGAAACAGCAAAACCAAGTCAAAAGAAAGGAAATTAGCTAATTTTCAGTTGACATTCATTTTGGCAATGTAATTTTCTGTTTGCATGCCAAAATTAAAATCAGTTGATCCATGCACTCGCGAGATATGGCAGGTTAAAACATTTTAAGAAATGCAAAATATGGTCAGTTTTTTTCTCAGTTTCTTTAGCTCATTTAATTTGAGAAACTATGTATGTACTGCCTATAAGAAACGCATCATAAGTCTCGCTATCGCCGGAGGTAGTGCAGTGATTAAGTCCATTTTAAAGAAAGCAAACTTGCCATCCCGCACTCAGCTGCCTTTATCTAGAGTATAAAGGTAAAGTGCACAATGTCTGTAGGAATAAGCATGTGCTGTTCTGTTTTCAAGCAATGCACAACTGCAAATGTTGTGTATGAAGAGTTACATTTTTCAGTGCAATATATATATTGCATCAAAGACAGTAGGCTAGTACCAATAACTAACTTTTCAGTCAATACAAGCAAAATATCAAAGGTAACACCAGACGAAGAAAACATTTCTCTTAAAAGTATGAGAAGAGGGAAGATCCCAGGAAAAGATGGAATAGTAATTGATTTACCGTCGGCTGCAGGAATAGAAGTACGAAACAGGGTCGAACGTCTATATGCTTGGTGTGTAAAGAAGAAACCCCCCCAAAAAATGATTTAATGCAATAGCTATTTTGCTTGATATGAAAGGCGACACAGATCTTAGTGACATTCAACCCATTAGCTTATTCCACTTGTTGGCATTTTTTCTTTCAACCATATTGTGGATTTTGAAAAGGCCTTTGACACCGTGAGGCATGAAGAGATGGTAAGAATGTTGCGAATGGTTGGAGTAAATAATAAGGATGTATGAGTCATTGTAAACCTGTCCTGGAATAAAAAAGCTTCTGTTGGAGTTGGAGAGGGGAAGGCGGAGTGAGTGAATGACAGGGATGTGTTCTGTCACCAGACATGTTTTCTTTATACGAACAAGTTGTAATGAACAAAGTTGTCAAGGTTGGTGGTACGAACATTAATAATCTGAGGTACGTTGATGACACGGTACTGATAGCGGATTCGGAAACAAAACTGCAAGAACTGGTGGATAGATTAGTGGAAGCACGTCAACAGAAAGGGATGAAGATTAACCCGTCACGTCCCGAGGTTTTCCGCACCTCCGACATCCCCCAGTCCCGAGGTATTTTCGAAATTTTTTTATTTGGCTAAAACCTTCGCTTTTGGTGAGAAACATCGAAAATTCATAGAGAAATCGCTCACCTGAGGTTTAAAGTGCCCAATCCAGGTAGGAGTTCCTCCTTACCTGAGTGGGTTTTCTAACATGCTGGCACCAAAGAAAACGAGTTCTATGGGAGGGTAACTATTTTATCCACTCATAAACGGTATTTATTTATTTACTTGGTATGAATGTATATGTAGTATGACAGTATATTGGTTTTCAAGCAGTAATAAAGGCATTATAAGCATTGTTTCACTCACTAACTAATCACCATACCTGACCTATTTTTGCCACACTACCTGATCATTATTTCTGGCTGTTTCTTCTTCTAATGCTATGTAAACATTGTCCTCCACATTGTCATCGATTGGGGAATCACTCTGGCCCTGAATAACTTTACTAGCCAGGTCACTGGTAACAGGTCCTTTGCCAAGACAATGGCGTGAGGGGGGGAGGGGGAGGTTATGCAGTGTAAGGCATTGTCCCTGCTTGGTATCTTGTACAGGAATAGAGGAAGGTGTCCCGTGTATACATACGAAAAATCACGTGCGAAAATTGAAAATTGTGCAAATTAGCGACCTTGCAATTGCACGACGTACTGGTACGTCGCCGGGACTGGCAAATGCAAATCGTTGCAATGTACCCATACGTTGTCGGGACGGGGCGGGTTAACATCAGGAAAACAAAGACAACTGTACTAACAAAATGGAGAGAAGTGATAAATATCCAACTAAATAATCACGGAAGCTATATAGAGCAGGTGAGAAGTTTCGAATAGCCTACTTGGGTGCTGTTATATCAGATGATGGAGGAAGTGAGAAGGAAACTGTACGAAGAATTGGTATTGCAAAGGGAGATTTCGGACGAATGAGAAAACTTTTAACTAACATAACTATTGATCTGAGGACACGAATAAGAATGTTGAAATACTTTGTCTGGTCAACGGTATTATACGGGTGCGAAACGTGGACAGTAAAGAAGAAAATGAGAGAGAGATCACATGCAGTTGAGGTATGGTTTTTGAGAAGACTGATGCGAATATCATGGATAGAAAAAGTAACAAAGGAAGAAGTTCTGAGAAGGGCAGGAGTGGAAAGAGAAATGATGAAGACAATAAGGAAAAGATGGATGGAATTTTTGGGACGTTATAAGAGTAAAGAACTTGAAAATGACTGTTTACTTGAAGAATTGAGGGAAGAAGAGCAAGAGGAAGACAATGATTGAAATATATGGATTGTAAAAGAAGCGATTTACAAGAAAGAATATGCAATGTGGAGTTAATCAAGATTGCTGAGGATAGAGGAAGATAGTGCTTCATGGCCACTGACTTCACATGAGTGGCACTTCGGTAAAGGTAAAGGTATTGTACAAACTCTTCACTAAAGTCCTTACAAACAGAATAACAAAAAATTTCGGAGAAAACCAACCTGGTGAACAGGTAGGATTCCGAAGCAAGTATTTGAATACTGATCGTCTACACACATTGAATCTGCAAAGTGAGAAAACTACAAGGATATATTAAACCACTGAGCTTAGGTTTTATTGATTACTCTTGCTTCCTACACTGTCATTATATCTCTAAGCAGGATGAGTTAATTATGTGATACTGAGCTAATGGTAGCATCCAGAGAGTCACAAAAGGAATTTTTGACAATGACCTTAGCATTAAGTGTTGAGGCATAGGCATTAATGGGTGTTGTATATTGACCCAAAACATTTACCTTTCTGATATATCCAAAGGTGGTTCTTGGACCTTCTGTAGAAGGTTGCTTCGGACTGCAAAACCAATACCAATGTTTCTTCTACTATTGTCTGGTATCCCCTCCAGAAATAAGTATACCCTTCTTCTACTTCTGTGAGGCTGCCCTTTCCTGAGACTCGAGTCTCAGACAAGATAGCAATGTCACATCTATATCTTGTCAGTTCATGGACAATCAGGGCAGATTTACAGGTTGGTTGTGTCTTGGTCATTATCAAGCAAAGTTCGTATTTTCCAGATAGCAGGAGTCATAGAGATTCTTTTTGTTTTTCGACCATAATGTGGTATGCCTTGACAGGCGCAATTATCTGCCCAGGTGGTGTGGAGCATAAATGTTTAGGTTACCCTTTTCTACGACCCTCCCCATCAAAGGTAAGCAGTCAGGTGCCCATTTCTGGCTGCATAGTCTCACTGGATGTGCCAAAGGCATGACCTACTCCTTTTCAATCATGCCACTGACTAATGCCCCTAATGTGCCAGGCTCAAGCTAGTGACTTCCGGCCACATCCATGGCGTGTCACCATCAACCTATCCTGTCACCACAGGTCTTTTAATTTTGGTGAAAAGATGAAATAAGAGGTGAATGTAGCACTGGGCCTGGACAATGACTGGATTTGGTGAGATAGTGAGGGTGCACAGTCCATACCAGCGCATGACGTGGCCCATCTCAGCCTGTGGTAGAGGGATGAATAATCACAATGAGCATCTATTGACGAGAGTTGTAAGAGTCTGCTGGGAGCTTTGTTTGTCAAGCCCCTCCTGCGTGGGACTCCATTCACGGATTTTTCGTTCAGGATTTACTCCCATAGACTTAACCCATCCAAGGGTAATCCACAAGGCAGTGGGCCTGGAAACACTTAGTCTGACCCCTCACTGATAGCCCCTCCAGCATGGATAACCCTGTCCTCCTGCTAAGACTGGAGGGATCTTTCTCTGCTGGTATGGCCCACCAGATTTACGGGGTAAGCAAATCCCCCACCATGACATTGTGGTTCCCAAGGGGACACACACACATACATACACACACACACATATGTGGCGCAGTTGATAGAGCACCTGACTCCCATTACAAGTGACCCAAGTTCGAGCCCTGCTCAGACCACGTTAATAATGTGTGGGTGAGGTGAGCTCTCACCTGTTAAGTGTATCTCAAGGTGTGCTGTTGTGGAAGACCTGCAAGGGTTCAAAAATCAGCGGGGTAAAGATTGTGCCTATGCCTCACTTCAGCCCTGGTAAGGCTTGGTACAGTAGTGTGTCAGTGCTCCTCAGGAGCATCCAGGGTCAGCCTGTTGATGTTGACCCCCTTGGGTTAGGAACTAGATTAAGGACCTGTGTATTTTCAACCACTGGCTGCAACGAATAAATGAACCAAAAATTATTATTTTTATTATTATTATTATTATTATTATTATTACACACACACACACACACACACACACATGGAACGTCAGAGTCAACACGTCTGTCTCCTCGCTCCGCACTGGCCACCCTTGGCAACAACTGGCCACACCTAAATAGTATCTTTATATGAGTCAAGCTCTGTACTAGCTTATTTTAAATGGTGTTCTAATATATTAGAGCAAGTATAAGCAAATGTGTTGTCCAAATAACAGAATTCACCCAATTAGTGCAAGAATGTGCTGATCAGCACAACATCAGCTGTGTCATCACCGGAAGAGGAGTAGCAAGGAGATGCATACTTGGAAGTAGAATCTTTTCTAAGTAATACCATAAGATGAGCGCCATCTTAAGTAAAGTGAATATGGAATGAATATGGAAGGAGTTAAGAATAGGGATAAAGGTAGAAAACAGGATGATTATTTCTACCAGAACCTGGTTGAAATGGAAATATTTAACAAATTAGTAGAGAAGGTGAATAAACTGGAGAAAACTTTTCAGTATGAAATCTATAAAATTAAGAAGCAACTGCACATACAGACTAAGAAAATGAAAAATGAGTAAAGATATTAAACAAAAGACCCAGTTGAGGTGGGTTCACTTAGAAGGAAGATCAGTGAAATGGCAAGTACAGTTGTCAACCATGAGAAAATTATTGAGGAGTTCAGAAATGGTACAGAGACAATTAGGCAAGCAAACAGTCTGATAGACCAAAGCAATGATGCTGAAGAGAAGATAACCCAGGTGAATGAAGTGATGCAAAGGTACAAAGGTGATGTGAAAACTACATATGCTGAAATGGTGAAAATAAGGAAAGACTTAGAAAGAAGAGTACCGCTAGAAGAAAAAGGCATTAGAAAGGAAGTAAAAGAAATAATAAAAAACAACTCAAAATTGGTCAAAGGTTCAACATATATCAACAGATCTATAGTAATCACTGGTATAGATGAGGAAGAAATAAAAAAAAAAATTACGAGACGAAAAGGAGAAGGCAAATATAAAGAGCATATTGATGGAAGTATCAGAGGAAATCTGTGATAAAGACATAGAGGAACACAAAAGGCTAGGGAAATATGAGAGAAATAAGGCCTCTGAAAGTAACCCTCCACAGTGTTCACACTGTGGAGGATAAGCAAAAAAATGCAAACATGGAAAAAGAGGAATTTAAAAAAGTATGGATAAAAAGATGCCTAACCCAAGATCGGGAAATACTAAAGGAGAAGAGGGAGAAGACAAAAACAAAGAACGAAGGAAGATGAAAGGAAGAGAGTACGGTATTTTTTTTTTTCACGAATTGGTACAAATTGCAGGAATGAAAGTGGTACATAGCCAACAGGGAGTAAAAAGGAAGAAAATATCAGACTCAAGGTGTGGTATGTAAACAAGATAACCCGTCCCGTCTGGCACATCTTCCCGCGAACCTTTTCCACAGCCAGGCATTTCCAAGAGATAACGTGAAAATCGTCTATTTTTAAACTTTCATATCTCAGTTAATACTTAACCAAATATAAAAAACAAGGTGTCGTAGTACTCAACAATGCTTCGACTTCAGACTGATGCATCAGATGGTCCGTGAAGTGCGTGTAGGGAGAGTGAGTGAGTGTGGAAAGGGAGTAATTTTTGCCGTTTTTTTTTTTTTTTTGCTGGTGTCCATATACGTGGCAGAGGTTCGGTGACACAACGAAGGCTTACTAGCACTCCACAATAATAACACTTCGATAACACTTCCAAAAGACCATAATCAACCAGAAACACTTTATGTGAAAATTTTTCCATAATCGGTCGTTCTTGCTGCTGGGAGGCCAGTAATTATAGCAATGACCTTGAGGCTGGCTGGCTGCGTGCCTCACCACCACTCCGGACACTCTCTCTCTCTCTCTCTCTCTCTCTCTCTCTCTCTCTCTGTCACACACACACACACACACACACACATACACACAGAAAGAAAGACTTAGAAACAAGGGTGGAGGAAAAAAACATTAAACAGGAAGTGAAAAGAATAATCCAAAATAATCCAAAGTTAGTCAGAGATTCAGTAGATATAAACAAATCTATAGTAATCACTGGTATAGAAGAGGAAGAAGTAAAAAACAAGACCAGAAGAGACAAAAAGGAGATGGCAAATGTAATGAGCTTACTGAAAGAAGTATCAGAGGAAATCTCTAGTAAAGACATAGAGGAACACAAAAGGTTAGGGAAATACGAGAAAAGCAAGACAAGACCTCTAAAGGTGACTTTCCAGAGTGTAAACACTGTGGAGGAGATACTAAAAAATGCAAAGAATCTTATGGAAAAAGAGGAGTTCAAAAATGTATGGATAAAAAGATGCCTAACACAAGAGGAACTGGAATTACTGAAAGAGAAGAGGGAGGAAGCAAAAACAAAAAATGAGGGAAGATCAGAAGAGGAGAAGAACAATCACACAAACAGGATGGAATAAAAAGGAGGAAGGTAGTAAAACCATGTCATGACAAGTATATAAACAAGATGATAAAGTTGATGTACTCAAATGTGGATGGAATGGTATCTAAATTACTGGAGATTAATGATTATGTCAGAGAAAACGAACCACAAATAATATGCCTAACTGAAACAAAATTAACACCAAGGATATCCAATGACATACTAAACTTAGAGGAATACAATATATGGAGATGAGACAGAAATTTAAAAAAAGGAGGAGGAATTATAATATTAACTAAGAAAAATCTAAAAGTCAATGAAATAAAACTAGATATACCATCACAAGTAGAACTGATTGCAGTAGAGATCAACACATCTGAAGGGAAAGTAATTGTAGCCAATTTGTACATGCCACCCAGATCAAACACATGGGAAAGAAACGAATATGAGGACCTGGCAGAGAGTACAATTCAGAGTTTAAGATCATTACTACATAAAATGGAAGAGAAATCGGAAAGAATTATACTAACTGGAGATTTTAATACAAATATATATCGGAATACTCTAGATATAATTAGCCAAGAAAGCTGTTGCGATCAAAAGCTCCTGGATCTCGTGCAAGAGTTTTTCCTAATGCAACATGTGAGGGAAACCACCAGAAAAAGAGGACTCGATGTACCTTCAGTGCTAGATCTAATATTTACTAGGAAAGAAAAGGATATGGACAGTTTAATATATCACCCTCCACTCGGCAAAAGCGATCATACAGTACTAAATTACAACTTTAGGATAGCATATGACATAGTTAACAGCAATGAAAGTTACAATAAGAGCCTAAACTATAAAAAGGGAAATTATCAAGACCTAAAGAAGTATTTCTTAGGAGTTGATTGGGAAAATAAGCTTAGAGGACAAGATTTAAATGCTGTATATAAAAAATTCTGTGAATTTTATGAAATGGGAGTCCAGAAGTACATCCCACAGCACAAAGAAGCAGATAAGAAAATACAGAAATGGTTCAATACAGAATGTAAAAAATCAAAAGAAAGAAGAGATTTGTTGTGGAATAGATACAGAAGACACAATAGTGAAAGGGCGTATAATAATTACAAACAGGCAAGAAACGATTATACAAGAATAAGGAGGTAAGCCCAAAAAAAGTTTGAGGAGGATATAATAAACAAAAGTAGTGATCAACCAAAGCTGTTTTACAGCTAAATCAGAAGCAAAACCAAAGTAAAAGATATAATACAATCCATTACGGACGAGGGAATCACTTATACGCAAGAGGAAGATATTTGAGAAGCACTAAATAAGAATTTCCAATTAGTTTTTACAGAAGAAAAAAATTTTGAGAGGGACTATGTGGAACATGCATGTCCACATACTACAAGATATACAAATATCAGAAAAAGTAATACAGGAGGAATTAAGTAAATTAGACAGAGGAAAAGCAAGTGGTCCTGATGAAATTTCATATTGGGTACTATGAGAATGTGCAAAGGAGTTAAGTAAACCATTATTCTTAATTTTCAAGAAATCCTTAAAACAAGGTAAACTACCTGATATTTGGAAGAAAGCAAATATTGTCCCCTTATTCAAGAAAGGAAACAGACAAAATCCACTCAACTACTAACCAGTATCACTGATCAGTGTTGTAAGCAAGGTATTAGAAAAGCTTTTAAGAAAAGCTTGGGTAAATCATCTAGAACACAGTATGATAACAGAAAGACAGTTTGGTTTCAGAAAAGGGAAATCATGTGTTACTCATCTGTTGAGCTACTATGACAGAGTAACAAACACAATACAGGAAAGAGAAGGATGGGTGGACAGTATCTATTTAGATTTCAAGAAAGCTTTTGACACAGTACCACACCAAAGACTTTTGCGGAAACTGTACCATTAAGGAGGAATTCGAGGCAAACTGTTTTGTTGGATGCAAGATTGTCTCATAAAAAGAGAAATGAGAACAGTACTAAGAGGAAACTACTCATCATGGGAAGAAGTGACTAGTGGAGTACCACAGGGTTCAGTGCTGGCACCAATCATGTTTTTAGTGTATATAAATGATATAAACAGTAACACTGGAAATGAGAGCTATCTGAATATGTTTGCAGATGATGCAAAAATACAAAGGAGAATTACTAACACAGACTCTTGTAAAGAGCTACAAGAAGAATTAAATAAACTTCATGAATGGAGGAATACATGGCAAATGGAATTCAATGTGGACAAGTGTCATGTAATCAAGTTTGGTAAAAGTGGAAAAAGACCTGATTGGGATTATAAGTTAGGAAATAAAACCCTATACACATCAGAAAGAGAGAAGGACCTAGGTGTAATTATCAATAACAGACTATCTCCGGATGACAACATCAGCGAGAAGGTACGGAACATGTATACACTGCTTGCAAATATGAGAATAGCATTCACATACATAAATGAAGACATGCTAAGAAGGATAATAACATCATTCATTAGACCAACCCTGGAATATGCATCAGTAGTCTGGAGTCCTCATCTCAAAAAACACATAGACAAGATTGAAAAAGTTCAAAGGGCCGCTACAAGATGGATACCAAGCTTAAGGGATCTAAGCTACGAAGAAAGACTAAATAAACAATCTACCAACACTACAGGAGAGAAGGAAAAGAGGTGACATGATAATGCTATATAAGAGCATATCAGGGAAGGAGAAAATAGACATAAATGATTACTTAACATATGGAGAAGCATCAGCAAGAGGACACAGCAAAAAACTGCATCAGAAGAGAGGTGATAAAGACGTAAGGAAATTCAGTTTCCAAAACAGAGGAATTGATCAATGGAATGCACTACCGAATGAAAGTGTGTTGCAAAACAATTCACAAATTTAAGGATATGTATGATAAATATGGTTTAAGACACGGGACAGTACGAGCTTGACTTATTCCTGTAAAGATACAATTAGGTAAGAACAATTGGGTAAGGTAAGAACAGATGTAGGTTTGGCTTGTGCTGTTGCTCGATTCTGGCACAGCTGTGAGACTAGAAGTCTGGGTATTACAACTATTACAGATAATACTGTCACTACTACTACTACAACTACCACTACTACTAATACTACAACTACCACTACTACAACTACTACTACAACTAGCACTACTACAGCTACTACTAATACTATCACTGCTACTACAAATAATACCACTACTATTACAACAGGAACTACTACTACTACTACTACATGAAACCTAAAAAAATATTGTTAACAAAATAGTTATACACATACTGTCCATAATTGAAAATAATATATTATCCACTATAGCAGAATTCTTTTCCTGTGATTTAGACTTTTCATCATAATGAATATACACAAGAAAATTTTCAATAAAAAACAAACTTTCTGCTTCCATTATTCACGTAAGTAGACAGAGCGGTGATGCGAGGCACAACCTTCCTTTCCTCCTCCTTCCTCCTTGCCTCCCTCCTCCCTTTCTCCACTCCAGTACATTTTTCACTATAATTTTTTTCCTGTGATATGTACTTTTTCATCATAACAAACATACACAGAAACTTTCAGTAAAAAATAAGGCACTGATTTCATCATGAAACAGACATTCTGCTTCAATTATTCATGTAAATAAAGAGAGGTGGTGCGAGGCTTGACACACCTCTTTTCCTCCTCCCTTCTGCTTCCCTCCTCCACCTCCTCCCTTTCTCCACTCATTACCTCCTCTTCCATCTTCTTCACTCACAATTGGCGATAATATGACCTCGAGTTCTCTTCCTATCGCACTACCACTAAGACCTTTTCTTTTCTCAGCCTTTGGACTTCATTTGTGTAGAAGTCGGTGGCTCCAGACACAGAGAAAACTTTCTGCATAAGTCTGTCCATTACAGAGGTATGCAGGTGACTGGAGCATGACTCAGATGCATGCAGGAGGGTTGCCAGTTGTTGTGTGAAGTGGGAATAACCTGTGAAATATTCAAGCAATGCCGTGAAACACTAGATCATGTATACATGTCACTTGGATGGCCCCAGGAGGACATGTATACATGACACCTGGACTGGATGGGTTAAGGTGATGTACTGAATTGTAGATGGAATGTTGTGTAAATTGTTAGAGATGGAAGACTATATCAAAGAAAAGGAACCACATATAATTTGCCTAACTGAAACAAAATTAACCCCAAAGATATCAAACGATACCCTAAACTTAGAGGAAGACAATATATAGAGCAGAGACAGAAATTTAAGAAAAGAGGAGAAATTACAATTTTTACAAAGAAAAATCTATGTCAAAGAAATAAAAATAGATATACCCTAACAAGTAGAACTAATTGCATTAGAGATTAACACATCTGAATGAAAAATAATTGTGGCAAATTTTTACATGTCATCCAAAACAAACGCTTGGGAAAGAGGTGAATATTAAGACCTGGCAGAAAGTACAGTTCAGAGTTTAAGAATATTACTACATAGAATGGAAGACAAAACTGAAAGAATTCTATTAACAGCAGATTTCAATATAAATATAAACTGGAATACTCTAGATGTAAAAAACAATGTAAGCTGTTGGGATTATAGCTCCTGGATCTTGTGCAGAAGTTTTTCCTAACACAGCATGTAAAGGAAAACGCCAGAAAAAGAGGACTTGATGATCCATCAGTACTAGATCTTATATTTACTAAGCAAGAAAATGATATTGACAATATAATATATCACCCTTCATTTGGCAAAAGTGACCATGCAGTATTAAATTGCAACTTCAGGATTGTATATGACATAGTTATGAGTAATGAGAGTTACAAAAAGAGTCTAAACTACCAAAAGGGCAACTAGCATGACCTGAAGAAGTACTTCTTAGAAACAGATTGGGAAAAGGAGATTAGGGGACAAGATTTAAATATTATAAAAAGAAAATTCTATGATTTTTACAAAATAGGAATCCAAAATTACACCCCACAGCACAAAGAAACAGAAATGAAAATAAGGAAATGGTTTAATACAGAATGTAAATAATCTAAAGAAAAAAGAGACTTGCTGTGGTATAGATATAGAAGACGCAACAGTGAGAGGGTATATAACAACTACAAACAGGCAAGAAATGATTATACAAAGATAAGGAGGGCAGTTCAGAGACAGTTTGAGGAAAACAGTATAAATAAAAGTAACGATCAACCTAAGTTACTTTACAGCTACATCTGAAGCAAAACCAAAGTTAACGACAAAACAGAGTCCATTATGGACGAGGGGATCATTATACACAAGAGAAAAATATTTGTGAAGCACTAAATAAAAACTTCCAGTCAGTTTTTACAGAAGAAAATAATTTTGAAAGAGATAATATGGAACATGAATGTCTACACGTATTTCCAGATATAAAAATATCAGAAAAAAAAGTACAGGAAGAGTTATGTAAATTAGACAAAGGCAAAGCTTATGGTCCTGACGAATATTGAGGTTTGGTGCTTCATGAATGTGCAAAAGAGTTAAGCAGACCATTATATTTAATATTCAAGGAATCCTTAGGTTAAGGTAAACTACCTGATAATTGGATGAAAGTAAACATTGTTCCCCTATTCAAGAAGGGGAATAGACAGAATCCACTCAACTACTAACCAGTATCAATGAACAGTGTTGCAAGTAAGATACTATAAAAGCTGATAAGAAAAGTCTGGGTAAACCATCTTCTGTAGATCACAGTATGATAACAAAAAGGCAGTTCAGTTTTAGAAAGAGAAAATCATGTGTTAGTAATCAATTAAGCCACTATGCCAGAGTTACAGAAACATTTCAGAAAAGAGTAGGATGGCTGGACAGTATCTATTCAGATTTCAAGAAAGCATTTGACATAGTACTACATCAAAGACTTTTATGGAAACTCTACCATCAAGGAGGTATCGAAGGCAACCTGTACTGTTGTATGCAGGATTTTCTCTGAAAAAGGGAAATAAGAACAGTACTAAGGAGAAATTATTCATCATGAAGGAAAGTGACTAGTGGAGTTCCACAGGGCTCAGTGCTGGCACCAATTATGTTCTTAGTATTTATAAATTACACAGACAGTAACATTGGAAATGGAAGCTATCTAAACCTTCCCAGGCACGTTGACACGTATCACGTTCTTTGTGGTTTGACACATAAATGTAAGTAGACATGAATAGCTTTGTTAAGCAGAAAAAATTTCGCCAAATATAAAGTTTTTGGCCGATTTCATCAAATTTTGGTGCATTCTAGCAGGTGCGTCTCTCTTCCAAGGTAAACACTTGGCAACACTGTGACTGATCTGATGAGACAATGTGGAGCAGAAAAACCTCAGTACCTCACGACCAGCAGGGCTGAAGAGAAGCGCTGCTGTCAGTTGTCCCTTTAAATATGCCATGTTCCCCCTTCCACCTGAGGCAGAAGCCATTATTGTAATGCTGTGGTTGCAGTTTTTTTTTTTTTTTACTAGACTGTGAAGTGATGTGATTGCGTCTATGGAACATAGATGTATTCTTTGTAAAGCATTGGGGCCCATTATCAGCCATTAGGCCTAGAGGCAGGAGTGTGGTTTGTTATAGCGAGGTTTCCACTCTGGTTCACCCTGCCCATGTATGATGTGAGTATTTTATCTTTATAGTGAGGCTAATACTTATACTGTGAAATAACTGACCTACCATAGCAGGCGTTATGTACGCCATAGAGATATGCCATAGTCGTTAAGGGAACAGGTGGTCACATACAACATAGAGTTGGGAAGGAAATAATAGTAGAGGTTGGGATGGAATCATGTGATAGTGTTTTATATTGCATATGGTTTAGTGTGAAATCTATGCATGAAATAGTGCAGCAAGTGTTCGTCAAGAAATATTGCATACATTGACCGACAGCGCAAACCTAGCACAAGTAAGAGAGACTACAAATATGCCACACAATCACAGATTTCAGTGAAAAGATACTGTACCAGTTTATTGTGAAATATATGTATAAAATAATGCGGCGAATGTTCACTGAGAAATATTGAATGACTTAGTGAAAACCTAGCACAAGAATCAGAGACAAGATATATGCCACACAGCCACATATATATACATATGTCGTGCAGCGAATGTTCGTGAAGAAATCTATTGCGTGCATCGCATGTGTTAGGCAAACATAGCGCACACCAAAGTAAAATATAAAATACAATCCATTACGGATGAGGCGATCACCTACACACAGGAGAAGGATATTTGTGAAGAACTAAACAAGAATTTCCAATCAGTTTTTACTGAAGAAAAAATTTTGAGAGGGATTATAAATAGAACATGCATCCTCACACATACTGCCAGATATTCAAATATCAGAAAAAGAAATACAAGAGGAGCTAAGTAAATTAGACAAAGGAAAGCAAATGGTCCTGATGAAATTTCATGTTGGGTGCTACATGAATGTGCAAAGGAGCTAAGTAAACCATTATTTTAAACTTTCAAGGAATCCTTCGGACAAGGTAAGCTACCTGAGATTTGGAAAAAAGCAAACACTGTTCCTTTATTCAAAAAAGTGAATAGACAAGATCCACTCAACTACCGACCAGTATCACTAACCAGCGTTGTAAGCAAGGTATTAGAAAAGTTAATAAGAAAAGTTTGGGTAAATGATCTAGAACACAGTATGATAAAGAAAGACAGTTTGGTTTCAGAAAGGGAAAATCATGTGTTACCAATCTGTTGAGCTAATATGAAAGAGTAATAGCAACATTACAGAAGAAGGATGGGTGGACAGTATGTATTTAGATTTCAAGAAAGCATTTGACAAAGTACCGCACCAAAGACGTTAATGGAAACCATACCATCAAGGAGGAATCCAAGGCAAACTGTATTGTTGGATCCAAGATTTTCACAAAAAAAGGGAAATGAGTACAGTACTAAGGGGAAATAACTCATCATGGAGAGAAGTGACTAGCGGTGTTCCACAGGGCTCAGTGCTGGCCCCAATTATGTTTTTAGTGTAAATAAATGATATAGACAGTAACAATGGAAATGAAAGCTATCTAAATAAGTTTGCTGATGATGCAAAAATACAAAGAAGAATTGCTAACACAGGCTCATGGAAAGAGCTACAAGAAGAATTACATAAACTTCATGAATGGAACAATACATGGCAAATGGAATTCAATGTGGGCAGTGTCATGTAATCAAGTTTGGTAAAAGTGGAAAAAGACCTGGTTGGGATTATAAGTTAGGAAGCAAAACCCTACACACATCAGAAAAAGAGAAGGACTTAGGTGTGATTATCAATAACAGACTATCTCCTGCTGACCACATCAGAGAAAAGGTATGGAACATGTATATACTGCTTGCAAATATGAGAATAGCATTCACATACTTAAATGAAGACATGCTAAGAAAGATAATAACATCATTCATCAGACCAACCCTGGAGTTTGCGTCAGTAGTCAGGAGTCCTCATCTTAAAAAAACACATAGATAAGATTGAAAAAGTTCAAAGGGCCGCTACAAGATGGGTACCAAGCTTAAGGGATCTAAGCTACGAAGAAAGCCGAGAAAAACTGAATCTACCTACACTACAGGAGAGAAGGAAAAGAGGAGACATGATTACACTATACAAATGCATATCAGGGAAGGAGAAAGTAGATATAAATGATTACCTAACCAATGGGGATGCATCAGCAAGAGGACACTGCAAAAAACTGCATAAAATGAGAGGTGATAAAGACGTAAGGAAATTTAGTTTCCCAAATAGGGCAATTGATCAGTGGAATGCACTACCGAATGAAATAGTGTATGCCAAAACAATTCATAAATTCAAGGACATGTACGATAAAAATGGTTTAAGACACGGGACAGTACGAGCTTGACTCATTCCTGTAAAGATACAATTAGGTAAGAACAATTAAGTAAGGTAAGAACACACACACACACACACACACACACACACACACACACACCGCTCGCTGGTGCAGTGGTAACGTTCTCGCTTGCCAACGGGTGGACGGGAGTTCGCGCCTCGCTCAGGTTGCGAAAAGTTTCACTGACGAAGTGGGTGGTTACTGTCCCCCTTGAGCAAGGGGACGGGTGTGTGCGTGTGTGAAGGTCACAGCCTTGCCCTTAGATCGGACTACATGAGCTGTCAGCTCCCTTCCGGGAGGGTAAAGGCTGACGATCACGACCATCAAGTGATCCTGACCGACCCGGTGAATTACACACACTACATAACTCCTCATCCTCACACCCTTCAAGGTCCTGCCAGCATCTCAACACCTTTGGAGGAAGTGAGTTGTACGCTTTTTGTTGATTTGTATATTGACCTATTTTTATATTTCTGTATTTTTTACACAAATAAGTGTTGTTTTTATATATACACATATGATATCAGTATCTACTGTACCAAAAAGGCTAGTGGTCATGTCGAGTTTCTGAGTGCACTATTAAAAAGCTTATGATATTTTACGTGTGTACTTTGAGTATAAAAAGATAACAAAACCTAACGAGCGAATATACTGTATGTAGGTGTGGGTGAGGCAGGGAAAGTGTGTTTTTATCTCGCTTGCGGGCGAGGAGTATTCTACGTTTGTCATCCATTTACTCAAAAACTATTGGACGTATCGATTTCCTGTAAGAACCATGATAAAGATAAGTGAATTCTACGTATGTACATGACCAAAATATAAGCCTTTGGGAGCATGTTTTTTAGGTAAAGTCGGGGGAAGAGAGTAATTTTTTTCTCACTTATGGTAAAACTATGTAGCATTCAGAGGAGTATTCTACGTTTGTCGTCCATTTTGCTCGAAAAGTATTGGATGTATCGATTTCCTGTAAGAACCATGATAAAGACCAGTGAACTCTAAGTATGTACATGACCAAAATATAAGCCTTTGGGAGCATATTTTTATTAGGTAAAGGCGGGAGAAGTGTTTTTTTCTCGCTTGCAGTAAAACCATGCAGCACTCGGAGTAGTATTCTACGCTTGTAGTCCGTTTGCTAGAAAAGTTTTGGATGCATCGATTTCCTGTAAGAACTATGATAAAGATCAGTGAATTCTACATATGTACAGGACATAACAATGTAATATCTCTGATGAAAAGTTGTTGTTACATAGGCGGAAATATAACTGTTACTGTGTGCTCATGATAAAAGTGCAGCACAGGCGTGGGTACCCAATAGTTTTTTACGATTTACTCGGAAAATATGAGGCGTATCAAAAATCTGCGGGCACCATGAGAAAGCTCATGAAATTCTACACAAGAATCTGAAATAAAAACAACCTGTGCAAGAAAACTTTTGCGGTAGAGCTCCCTGAACAAAAATATATATATTTTTTGCTATTTTGTTGAAAACTAGAAATATTATCACAAGCGGACTTTCTCATTGGAAAGCTGATGAAATTCTCTATCAAAACTTCTAATAAGATTTTTCTGTATGTTGGAAAACATTTGAACTAGGATGTTGGGAAGTGAGATTGACGTTCCGAAATGTTTATTCACTCTGGCCAAATGTACTTTTATTCTTATTATTCGCTTTTTTTTTTTTTTTTTGCTTATCGGCTAGAACAAACATCGGCGAATAAGATGATATAGGTTTCATGGCAATATATAGAAGTTTGGGTGGTGAAAATAAGGCGAGAATACGTGTTTTCAGCGGCACGCAGGCGGGCTGGCGGGGAGGGGGGTGGAATAAAATTTTGTGTCGCAAAACTTATAAAACTTATCCGTGCGCAGAGGGTAAACATGTTTGCGGGTGATGCAAAAATACAAAAAAACTTACTTGCACACATTCTAGCAAATGAATGGAGCAATAAATGGCAAATGGAATTTAATGTGGACAAGTGTCATGTAATTAAATTTGGTAGAAGTGAGAAAAGACGCCAACGGCCATACCACGTTGAGTACACAGCTTCCCGTCCGATCAGCGAAGTTAAGCAACGTTGGGTCTGGTTAGTACTTGGATGGGTGACTGCCTGGGAACACCAGATGCTGTTGGCATAACGTTCTCCCTACGTGTCAAGTGGGGTTGGTGGAGGATTAGTGCCCCTCCCTGTAAAACAATTAACTCTAAGCCCCTGGCCACCCCGTTTGGGATACATGGCGTCTGGCAATGAATGAATGAATGATGAGAAAAGACCAGATTGGAGTTATAAATTAGGAAGATCAATCCAACACATATCAGAAAAGGAGAAGGACCTGGGAATGATTATCTATAACAGACTATCTCTGGCTGACCATATCAGTGAGAAGGTACATAACATGTATACACTGCATGCTAATATGAGAATAGCATTCACATGTGTAAATGTAGACATGCTGAGAAAGATAACATCATTCATCAAACCAACCCTGGAGTCTGCATCAGTAGTCTGGAATCCTCATCTCAAAAAACACAAAGATAGATTGAAAAAGTACAAAGGGCAGCTACAAGATGGGTACCAAGCTTAAGGGATCTAAGCTACGAAGAAAGACTAGAGAATCTTAATCTACCAACACTGCAGGAGAGTAGGAAAAGAGGAGACATGATTATGCTAAATAAATGCATCTCAGGGAAAGAAAAAGTAGACATAAATGAATATATAACCTATGGGGATGCATGAGCAAGAGGTCACTGCAAAAAAAGTACATAAAAAGAGAGGCAATAAAGACGTAAGTTAATTCGGTTTTTCAAATAGGGCAATTGATCAGTGGAATGCACTGCCGAATGAAACAGTGTGTGCCAAAACTATTCATAAATTTAAGGATATGTATGAAAAAAATGGTTTAATACACGGGACAGTAAGAGCTTGACCCATTCCTGTAAAGATAGAATTAGGTAAGAACACACACACACACACACACACACACACACACACACTCTCGCTGGTGCAGTGGTAACGCTCTCGCTTGCCAACTGGTGGACGGGAGTTCGCGTCTCGCTCAGGTTGCAAAAAGTTTCACTGACGAAGTGGGTGGTTACTGTCCCCCTTGAGCAAGGGGACGGGTGTGTGCTTGTGTGAAGGTCACAGCCTTGCCCATATATCGGACTATATGAGCTCTCAGCTCCCTTCCGGGAGGGTAAAAGCTGATGATCACGACCATCAAGTGATCCTGACCGACCCGGTGAATAACACACATTCTTCCCTCCATTTTTCCAATGGGTTGTCTTGAAAATCTTGTTAAAATTTTTAAGCCGGCAAAAGTCGAGTGGTTTCTGTAAACCTCGTGTAATTTGCCAAAAGTTAGCACAGAGATGAGCGAAATGAACGCTCAATAAGTGGTGCCAGGCACAACTGCACCTGACAGCAGTTATTTTATTGCTGTTAAATACTGACTCATTTCTGCCATAATCACTGCATAATTACAGTCTAAGGTAATTACAGAAATGTTTCAGGTTACGCCCTCTGAAAATCCGCGATCTTGCATTTGACCTTTCACAGTTGCTCAAGGTCAAAGGTCATGCTGCCAAATACGGTGGCTTAATCGGTAAGAGAGGTGGATTATGGGCTTCCGGACCCAGGCTCAAATCCCCGCTGGGGCAGGAAACAGTTTAAGGATTTGAATTTCATTTAAAAAAAAAAAAAAAAACAGACTCTACTGATCTACCAGAACACACACCGACATGTCGTAGAAATACCCCCACTAATATCAATATACCAGTCCTGTATGAGACAGCCCTAGTATGTATTCAATAAGGATGGTGGGTGTTAGCACCGAAGTGAAGCCTATGCCCAGAGTCACATAAAAAAAAAAAAAAATGAAAGTCCATATGAGACATGCTATACCTTGGTAATAGTTAATATCTCTCTCTTCAACGAGTTTCGAGTTATGGCTCCTAAATATCCGTGACCTTGAGTTTGACCTTTCAAGGTCATTTACAGTCAAAGGTCAAGGTACTAAATAAAAACCCACTTGGGATTTCGTATACACTGATGATAGTAAATATCTCTATCTGGAACCAGTTTCAGGTTATAGCCCCCTGAATATCCGTGACCTTAAGTTTGACCTTTCAAGGTCATTCAAGGTCAAAGGTCTTATAGCCCTCTGAAAATCCGTGATCTTGATTTTGATCTTTCAGGTTCACACAATTACCTCCAAAACTTAATCACCTTCTTTTGGAACCATTGCCCACATATCTGAAAGTTTAATCTAATTTAATTTAGGCGTTTTTCCGTAATGTTGCTGTCAAACAAAGAAACAGGCAAACAAAGAAACAAACAAAGAAATAAAGAAACTGGATCAAAAACAACACCCAGCTAAACACGTACAGTTCTCGTATTCTGGGTGGGATAGAAGAATTCTTTTCACCTAATTCTTGGCGCTTTATTTTGTAAAGTACACCTTAACATTCAACTGTGTGCCTTTATGTTGTGTTAATATCAAAATTGCCAATATCCGTAGCATACAAGATCATGCTGAGGTGTATTGTTAAGCATACGCATTACGCAGTAGTTGAAACCCCAGTGGACTGCAGGCTGAAGTTTTCCTCCTCCTGCATCCACTCTCCTCCTTACAGGGGGTAGGAAGGGAGATGAGGAACGTTTGTACAACCAGGCAGCAGTAATAACCGATTAAGTCGGTACCACCACATGAAGGCATCCATTTCCAGCTATTAAATCGGAGAGAAAAGGGCATTACAAAGTATACAAAGCAACGTAAGTAGCACACAAGAGATTAGTGTGGTGTACTGCACAGAAAGGATCGGTAAGAAATATGTATTATGGGATTTCCAACTCCGCTCTGGGTAGGAGCCTAAAGCTTACCAGAATATTGGAACGAGCAGGACGAAAGGCAGAGTGTAAGCTAGGTTGAGAATGTGCCAGTCCCTCACTGCATAGCCCAGCCCACCCAGGACCATGATTCCTGTAGCCCACGGAATGGATGTCATGGATGATGCGATGGGTCTGAATCGGGTGGGGCTCGTCTCTACAACTGTGATAGATTGAAAGACAGCTTAGTCAGCCTGAGGGGTATGTGGAGAATTTGCTGTACAGGGACTGATATACAGACTGGTAGAAAGTCTGAATAATGGATGGAGATAGATGAAGATAGATACACACACACACACACAGAAGCACACGTTTTAGAGAGAGAGAGAGAGAGAGAGAGAGAGAGAGAGAGAGAGAGATGGATAGATAGATATATATATATATATATATATATATATATATATATAGATATATATATATATATATATATATATGGGGAGAGGAGTGGAGAGAAGAAGAAAGGAGGTGCAGGGAACACCATAGTGGACTGAAGAGGTGAGAGAGGCTGTAGCACAAAAGAACAATGCATATGGTGAGTGGATGAGAAACAGGGATGTGGAAGAAGTTGAGAGACGGAAGAGAGAGTTATATGTAGAGAGGAAGAGAGAGGTGAAAAGATTCGTAGGAGAGAGTACGAAGAGAGTGGATGAGGAATTTGGATGGAATTTGAGTGTAAAATGGAGGCATTGTAAAAAAATTTCTGCAAGGATGTAAAGAAAGTTAGACAGGGTGCCAAAGAACTTAGCTGGGGAGTGAAAGATAAAAATGGTAGATTGCTAGTGGAGAAGGGAGAAAAAATGAGCAGATGGAGAGAACACTTTTAGGGATCGTTGAACATAGGGAATGAAAGTATTGCAAGTATAAGTGGCTGGAGAATGGCTCGGAGAAGGAGGGATGTGAGAAGAAAGAAATCAGTAGGATGGAAGTTGTGGAAGCAATGAAGAAAGTTAAAATGGGGAAAGCCCCTGGAATTGAGGGAGTGTGTGGTGAAATGCTGAAGCATGGAGGAGAGATAGTAGCAGAATGGATGTGGAAGATGTGCAGATTAGCTTGGGAGGAAGGTAGAGTCCTGGAGGATTGAAAGTCAGGTATAATTATTCCCCAGTACAAAGGAAAAGGGGAAAAGAAATGTGTGGTAATAATAGGGTGCGTGCATGCTACTGTGTGTGTGTGTGTGTGTGTGTGTGTGTGTGTGTGTTCTTACCTAATTGTTCTTCCCTAATTGTATCTTTACAGGAATGAGTCAAGCTCGTACTGTCCTGTGTCTTAAACCATATTTATCGTACATATCCTTAAATTTGTTAATTGTTTTGGCACACACTATTTCATTCGGTAGTGCATTCCATTGATCAATTGCTCTGTTTGGGAAACTGACTTTCCTTACGTCTTTATCACCTCTCTTCTTATGTAGTTTTTTGCAGTGACCTCTTGCTGATGCTTCCCCATATGCTAAGTAATCATTTATGTCTATTTTCTCCTTCCCTGATATGCATTTATATAGCATTATCATGTCACCTCTTTTCTTTCTCTCCTGTAGTGTTGGTAGATTCAGTTTATTTAGTCTTTCTTCGTAGCTTAGATCCCTTAAGCTTGGTATCCATCTTGTACTGCCCCTTTGAACTTTTTCAATCTTGTCTACGTGTTTTTGAGATGAGGACTCCAGACTACTGATGCATACTCCAGGGTTGGTCTGATGAATGATGTTATTATCCTTCTTAGCATGTCTTCATATATGTATGTGAATGCTATTCTCATATTTGCAAGCAGTGTATACATGTTCCGTACCTTCTCGCTGATGTGGTCAGCCGGAGATAGTCTGTTATTGATAATTACACCTAGGTCCTTCTCTCTTTCTGATGTGTGCAGGGTTTTATTTCTTAACGTATAATCCCAATCAGGTATTTTTCCACTCTTACCAAACTTGATTACATGACACTTGTCCACATTGAATTCCATTTGCCATGTATTACTCCATTCATGAAGTTTATTCAATTCTTCTTGTAGCTCTTTACAAGAGTCTGTGTTAGTAATTCTCCTTTGTATTTTTGCATCATCTGCAAACATATTTAGATAGCTTTCATTTCCAATGTTACTGTTTATATCATTTATATACACTAAAAACATGATTGGTGCCAGCACTGAACCCTGTGGTACTCCACTAGTCACTTCTTTCCATGATGAGTAGTTTCCCCTTAGTACTGTTCTCATTTCTCTTTTTATGAGAAAATCTTGCATCCAACAAAACAGTTTGCCTCGAATTCCTCCTTGATGGTACAGTTTCCATAAAAGTCATTGGTGTGGTACTGTGTCAAATGCTTTCTTGAAATCTAAATAGATACTGTCCATCCATCCTTCTCTTTCCTGTATTGTGTCTGTTACTCTGTCTTTCTGTTATCATATTATGTTCTTCTAGATGATTTACCCAAGCTTTTCTTATAAACTTTTCTAATACCTTGCTTACAACACTGATCAGTGATACTGGTCGGTAGTTCAGTGGATTTTGTCTATTCCCTTTCTTGAATAAGGGGACAATGTTTGCTTTCTTCCAAATATCAGGTAGTTTACCTTGACTCAAGGATTTCTTGAAAATTAAAAATAATGGTTTACTTAACTCCTTTGCACATTCTCGTAGTACCCAACACGAAATTTCATCAGGATCTCTTGCTTTTCCTCTGTCTAATTTACTTAACTCCTCCTGTATTACTTTTTCTGATATTTGTATATCTGGTACTATGTGTGGACATGCATGTTCCACGTAGTCCCTCTCAAAAATTTTTTCTTCTGTAAAAACTAATTAGAAATTCTTATTTAGCGCTTCACAAATATCTTTCTCTTGTTTATAGGTGATTCCATCGTCCGTAATGGATTGTATTATATCTTTTACTTTGGTTTTGCTTCTGATGTAGCTGTAAAATAGCTTTGGTTGATCACTACTTTTATTTATTATATCCTCCTCAAACTGTTTTTGGGCTTCCCTCCTTATTCTTGTATAATCGTTTCTTGCCTATTTGTAATTGTTATATGCCCTTTCACTATTGTGTCTTCTGTATCTATTCCACAACAAATCTCTTCTTTCTTTTGATTTTTTACATTCCGTATTGAACCATTTCTTTATTTTCTTATCTGCTTCTTTGTGCTGTGGGATGTGCTTCTGGACTCCTATTTCATAAAATTTACAGAATTTTTTATAAACAGCATTTAAATCTTGTCCTCTAAGCTCATTTTCCCAATCAACTTCTAAGAAATATTTCTTTAGGTCTTGATAATTTCCCTTTTTATAGTTTAGGCTCTTTTTGTAACTTTCATTGCTGTTAACTATGTCATATGCTATCCTGAAGTTGTAATTTAGTACTGCATGATCGCTTTTGCCGAGTGGAGGGTGATATATTAAACTATCAATATCATTTTCTTGCCTAGTAAATTTGAGATCTAGCATTGAAGGTACATCGAGTCCTCTTTTTCTGGTGGTTTCCCTCATGTTGCATTAGGAAAAACTCTTGCACGAGATCCAGGAGCTTTTGATCCCAACTGCTTTCTTGGCTAATTATATCTAGAGTATTCCAATTTATATTTGTATTAAAATCTCCAGTTAGTATAATTCTTTCCGATTTCTCTTCCATTTTATGTAGTAATGCTCTTAAACTCTGAGTTGTACTCTCTGCCAGGTCCTCATATTCGTCTCTTTCCCATGTGTTTGATCTGGGTGGCATGTACAAATTGGCTACGATTACTTTCCCTTCAGATGTGTTGATCTCTACTGCAATCAGTTCTACTTGTGAGGGTATATCTAGTTTATTTCATTGACTTTTAGATTTTTCTTAGTTAATATTATAATTCCTTCTCCTTTTTTAAAGTTTCTGTCTCATCTCCATATACTGTATTCCTCTAAGTTTAGTATGTCATTGGATTTCCTTGGTGTTAATTTTGTTTCAGTTAGGCATATTATATGTGGTTCATTTTCTCTGACATAATCATTCATCTCTAAAAATTTTGATACCATTCCAGCCAAATTTGAGTACATCAACTTTATCATCTTGTTTATATACTTGTCATGACATGGTTCTACTACCTTCCTCCTTTGTATTCCCTCCTGTTTGTGTACCACTTTCGTACCTGCAATCCTATTACTTTGTAAAAAAATGTGTTCTTCTCCTCTTCTGATCTTCCCTCATTTTTTGTTTTTGCTTCCTCCCTCTTCTCTTTCAGTAATTCCAGTTCCTCTTGTGTTAGGCATCTTTTTATCCATACATTTTTCAACTCCTCTTTTTCCATAAGATTCTTTGCATTTTTTAGTATCTCCTCCGCATTGTTTACGCTCTGGAAATTTACCTTTAGAGGTCTTGTCTTGCCTTTCTCGTATTTCCCTAACCTTTTGTGTTCCTCTATGTCTTTACTACAGATTTCCTCTGATACTTCTTTCAATAAGCTCATTACATTTGCCATCTCCTTTTTGTCTCTTGTGATCTTGTATTTTACTTCTTCCTCTTCTATACCAGTAATTACCATAGATTCGTTGATGTCTACTGAATCTCTGACTAACTTTGGATTGTTTTGGATTATTCTTTTCACTTCCTTTTTAATGCTTTTTTCCTCCACCCTTGTTTCTAAGTCTTTCTTTACTTTCACCATTTCAGCATACGTGGTTTCCACATCATTTTTATAGCTTTGCACAGCTTCATTCATCTGTGTTATCTTCTCCTCAATATCACTGCTTCTGTCTATCAGACTGCTTACTTGCCTAATTGTCTTTGTATCATTTTTGAACTCTTCCATAATACTCTCGTGGTTGAGTACTGTACTTGCCATTTCACTCATTCTCCTCCTAAGTGTACTCATTACCACTGTTAGTTCACTGATGGTTGTGTCTTTCTTGTTGGCCACCCTTCCTAGTTTTTCTATTTCTTCCTTTTGCAAGTGCATCTGCTTCTTTATTTCATCAATTTTATTCTGGAAAGCCATCTCCAGTTTGTGTACACGTTCATCCAGTCTATTGTGAGTCTCCACTTCAACCAGTTCTTGGTAGAAATCATCATCTTGCTTTCTACCTTTATCCCTTTTCTTTTCCAAATTTGCTTTACTAAAGTATGTGGCCATTTTGCAGTACTTAAAGCACAGAGTACTTACATTCCCTGGGGCAGTTGTAGTCTAAACAAACATCAGCTGAGTGAGTGCATTCTTTCGCTACTCGGTTCTCTTTTCTGTTTGAACAGGTCTTGTTTAAACTTCTAATTTTTTTTAAATAATAAAAACTCATTTAGTCTAACCTGGTACAGAGCTTGACTCATATAAAGATACTAATTTAGGTAATGACACTGGCCGTGTTGTCTCGGTATAGAGCGCTGTCGGCGCACGTCTGTTCTCCTTGGTAGCTGCTGTGTGTGTGTGTGTGTGTGTGTGTATCTATCTTCATTTACCTCTATCCATCAATTAGTCTTTCTACCAGTATATATATCATGTCTTTTTAGTGTAATAGGAAAAGTATATGGTAGGAATTAGTTGGAGAATAACAGAGGTTTTAGGAAGGGAATAGGTTGTGTAGATCAGATATTCATTCTTAGATCTTTAGTGGAAAAGTTTCTAGAGAAGGGAAAGAACTTGTTTGCTGCCTTCATGGATTTGGAGAAACCATATGACAGGGTGGATGGACAAGGATTGTGGAAAGTATTAAGAATATATATGGAGTAGATGGGACGTTATTGAAGGCCGAGAAGAGTACGTATGAGGGTGCTAAGGCTGCAGTGCGTGTGGATAGTGAACTGAGTGAATTTTTCTATATGAAGGTTGGATTGAAACAAGGATGTGTCATGTCTGCATCGTTGTTCAAACTATATAACGATGGGGTTATAAAAGAGATACAAGGTAGGGTAGTGGATGTTGGAATGACCCTAGTGGGAAAGGGCAGTGTTTGGAAGCTTCCTATACTGTTGTTTGCAGATGATACTGTGTTGTTAAGTGAAGACGAAGGGGAGCTGCAAGGTTTGGTGGATGAGAATGGGAGAGTAAGAAATGGAATCTAAAGGTGAAAGTAGGGAAGAGTAAAGTTATGGTCTCCGAGAGAAGTGAAGTCAGTGAATGTACAGGAAGGTTGGATGAGGAGGAAATGGAAAATGTGAGTACATTTAAGTACTTGGGTAGTGTGATAAGTAAGGATAGAGGTTTGGAGGGTGATGTCCTTGAAAGGGTGCATCAGGGAAGAAAGATTGCTGGTTCCTTGAAAGCAGTGATAAGAAACAGGGAAGTGAGCATGGAAGTGAAAAAGCTACTATGTGACAGTATTGTGATACCAAGTCTAACGTATGGAAGTGAATCTTGGACGATGTTGGAGGGACAGAAGTCAAGAGTGAGAGCAGTGGAAATGAGTTATTTGATAGGAGCATGTTGAGTCACATGGAGAGATAGACTGACAAATGAGGATGTGAAGGACTGTTGTGGTGTGGATGTGGATGTGATAGGAAGCGTCAGGAGAAACTCACTGAAATGGTTGGGACATGTGAAGAGGATGGAGAACGAAAGACTGACGAGGAGAGTGTATGTGAGTGAGGTGGAAGGGGGAAGATCGAGGGGGAGGCCAAGGATGAGATGGAGGGATGGAGGGGAGAAATGTATGAGAGAGGGGAGAGTGAGCTGGGAGCAGAGTCATATATATATATATATATATATATATATATATATATATATATATATATATATATATATTATATAAATAAAAAATAATGATAAATAAATGAAACGTCAGGAACTCGGGTCATAATTTGTCGACATAAACGTCCCTCGGCATGCCTCAGCCAAACCTTGTGCACGTTCTTGCCATACAAACTCTATGACAGGGTTCATTGTGGGTTCATATGAGACTAAAGATAAACTTAGTCGACCCCAGACCTTTGATCTTTTGACCTTGCTGAGTTAATCAGTTCATCGTTCCTTCATGCTGTATCACTGACAAAAGTTTGGTCAAAATCCGTCGAGGGGTTTCAGGTGATATGTCACCCACAAGGACGACATATTGTAAAGCATAATCCATATGACCTTGACATTTGACCCTTTGACCTAGCTGACCTAATCAGTTCATAATTTCATACTGCATCAATTATGAATGTTTTGGAAATCCGTCAATGGGTTCAGGAGATATCGCACCCAGAATAGGGTCACGGACTCGCTCACGCACGCACGCACACACGCATGGACAAATTGATAATTTAATGCCTCCACTGTATGTGGGCAGAGGCATGATAAATAAATGTAATACATCAATAAATAAATTTACTTGCACATATACATGTAGATGTATATAACCATCTGTCTAGAATGTATCCAACATTAGGCTAAAAAAAAAAAAAAAAGAAAAATTACCGGTTGAGCTACAGCAGTAATCCCCCTCAAAGTAGGTCCATTTTGATTTGACACACGTAGCCTAGCTTTCTCTCCACTGCCTGAAACATTATTGCCTCGCCTGGACGGAGTTGGGTGAGGTATTGTTTTTGGTTGAGTTTGTTTCTTTGTTTCTCTGCAACATTACGGAAAACGGCAGAATGAAATTATGAGAAACTTTCGGGATATGTGGACACTGGTCCCGAAAGAAAGTGATTAAATTTTGGAAGCAATCGAGGTCACGGATTTTCAGAGGGATGTAACTCGAAGCCAGTTGAAGATAGAGATATTTACCATTATTGGCATAAAGGAACTCCCACATGGGCTTTCATTTGGCACCAAGAATTTTGACCTTGAGTGACCTTGAAAGGTCAAATTCAAGGTCTCGGATATTCGGGGGGCTATAACTCGAAACTGGTTGAAGATATATTTATTATTATCAAAATATAGGAAGGCTCATATTGGCTTTCATTTGGCACCATGACCTTTGAATTTGAGTGACCTTGGAGGGTCAAATGCAAGAGCACAGGTTTTAAGAGGGCTATAGCTTCAAAACAGTTGAAAATAAAAAAAACTCCTTTCGGGCGAGGTTTGTTGTGCATGGCACCACATGTTCAGATATAGTTTTCGGTATCTCCTTCAGGTGCTTCGACACATTCGCCATGATCTCTTCTCTCGCCTCATATCAGGAATCCTTCAACGGTGTTTTGAGCTTGGGGAATAACCAAAAGTTGCAAGGAGCCATGTCTGGTGAGTAGGGAGCCTGCTGGGCCTGCGGAGTATTGTGCCTGGGCAAAGATTCCTGAATCAGTTGAGAGATATTGACAGGGTCGTAGTCATGGTGCAGGTTCCAACTTACTGCTTTCCAAACGTCTGCTCTCTTCCGCCGAACTGCGCCATGAAGATGACGGATAGTGTCTAGGTAGTAATGTTTGTTGACAGTCTGACCTTCTGGTGCGTATTAGTGATGCACAACACCACGGTATTCGAAAAAAAATTACTGTCAACATGTGAATGCACCTTGCTGCAGACCTGTCGTGCTTTTTTTTTTGGCCGAGGCAACCCTGCATACTTTCACTGGGAGAAATATGCTTTGGTTTCTGCATCGTACCCATACACCCAAGTCTCATTGCCAGTGATAAAAGTCTTCAGAAGGTCCAGTTCGCGATTTGGACACTCTAACCTGTCATGAGAAACGTTCATCCGTAAAAAGAGATCATGGCGAATGCGACGAAGCACCTGCAAGAGATAATGAAAAAAGTACCTGAAAAATGTTTCAGGCAGTGGAAACAACGCTGGGCACGTGTGTCAAGTCAGAAGGAACGTACACTGAGGGGGATTAGTGTCCTAGCTCAACGGGTTAGTTTTTTTTTTTTTTTTACTTAAGGTTGGATACTTTCTGGGTATATATGATTAGTCACACACAGTATATACAGTAGAGAGAGAGAGAGAGAGAGAGAGAACTCGATACACAGATATATTGACAGATAGATAGATAAACAGATACAGATAATGATATATATAGACAGATACAAATATTGATATATATATATATATAGATAGATAGACAGAGAGACAGATAAATAAACAGATATGATCATGATCATCATCATGTCTGCGTAATTGTTCTAATTCTGACCCTTTTTCCCACCTGATGGTGGGGTTAGGCATAGTCCTGTTCAAAAATAATGATCCACTGGCCCTGGTGGGAGAGAGAGAGAGAGAGAGAGAGAGAGAGAGAAAGGAGTTACATAGATACACAGACAACACAGACCTTACGGTTCCTATGAGTCGGTCCGGCTTATACTAATACAGTGCAATAATTATAGGAGCAGCAGAAAAGGATAGCACCGCAGAAGGCTCTCTCACCCTCCAGACCCTCCGGCATTTGCCATACAGGAAACAAGACAGAAAATAATATCTTGCAGGACTGAAAACCTGAAGGACTTTTACAGGATTGGCAGAAGTAGAATAATATGGAAATGGAGAATCTAGGCATACAGTCACATACTAATATGGACTTTTTTTATTGATCTTTTTTTATATAAAGTAGATCAACAGAATGTTTATCTATGATATTTGCCCTAAAATAATGTCTATGTTATTTACTAGTTTAGATGTATTGTCTTTAATAAATAGATGAATGTAGATGCGAATATACAGTCATTCCTCTGTCCTAACTAAATGATACCAATTGCTTCGAGATACATGTCCAATGTCTTTTTAAAGATATTCATGGTACCACTCTCTACCACATTCCCAGGGAGTTTATTCCATTCATTTACAACAGTTAAGTGGAGAAGTTTTTGGTTGTATCAATATTAGCCCTCCTTGGTTGCAACTTCATACCATTTCCTCAAATAGAGAGAGAGAGAGTTTCTACGGTGGATGGGCTTTGGAAGACTAGCATAAAATACCGGGAAGTATCTTAGGAGGCTTTGCAGCACTTCTTTTTAAGCAATTTCATCTTGCCTATTACACCTTGACAGTCTCTTGCTCATATGCTATTTATGTCGTTTAAAGATTGACATAGTTTTTAACTCTTTCACGCGTGATGACGCATTTGTCGTCATTTGAGCATGTCTATGACTATACTCGATGATGCATTTGTCATCATAAATGCATAAAACCTTCGTCAAAGAAAAAGTTTTCAGCCGATCGGCGTCATTCTTGGACGCGTCATAGTTCCCGCGCCTCTCATCAAAGGTAATGACATGGCAACCTCGAGGCCTGAGACGCATGGCAACCCAGCCAGGTTCATTAGTTCTGCATCAGCTGTCGAGGGATAATGTAGCACGCAGCTGGGCATTTAAATCACGCTTGTTCTAATGCTGTCCACAACAAGGAGAGGGCCTATGAAAGGTTCTGGAGCAAACCCACCACCGAATTACATCTTTTTTATGTTTCTGCCTGGAATTGTGCTAAGTCTGTTCTTCACCCTGCAAAAAATAATTTCATCCATTCTAAATGGTCTCAACTCTCCAACTCAAATTCTTCCTGCTCCTTCTGGAACCTTGTCAAAAACCTTTCTAACAACTTTATCTCATCATCTTTCCCTCCTCTTTTCTACTCTGATAGCTCTGTAGCTATTTCTTCCACTGATAAAGCAGATCTCTTTGCTCAGATTTTCTCCTCCAGTACCACCTTAGATGATTCTAGTGCTGTACCTCCCTCACTTCCCCCCTCTGACTTCCTCATGGCTGACATTAAAATTTCTTTAGCTGATGCATTTTCTGCCATCACTGGTTCAATACTGACAAGGCTTATGGGCCTGATGGGGTCTCTCCTGTTGTCCTCAAGAACTGTGCTTCTGTGTTTACACCCTGCCTAGGTACTCTTTCGCCTTTATCTTTCTACTTGTACCTTTCCTTCTTGCTGGAAGTTTGCTCTCATTCAGCTGGTTGACCGTTCTCAACCCTCTAACTATCGTCCAATTGCTTTAACATCCTGTGTTTCTAAAGTTTTTGAGTCAATTCTTAATTAAAAATTTTAAAGCATCTTTCCTATTACAACCTTCTTTCTGGTCGTCAGCATGGGTTTTGTCAGGGACGCTTCACTGGCGATCTTCTCACCTACTTTTCAGATTCCTGGTCATCCTCCTTTCGGGACTTTGGCGAAAGCTTTCCCATTGCACTTGACACCTCAAAGGCTTTTGATCGAGTCTGGGATAAATAATTAAGTTCCAAACTGCCCTCTTGCTGTTTCTAACCTTCTATCAGTGCCTTCATCTATAGCTTCCTGTCCAGTCGTTTTATAGGTGTTGTTGTAGACAGCCATCGTTCTTCTCTTAGATCTGCTAACAGTAGTGTTCCTCAGGGCTCTGTAAATCTCCAACTCTCTTCCTTTTATTCATCAATGATCTTCTAAGCTGTACATCTAACCCTATCCACTCATACGCTGATGATTCCACCCTTCACCTCTCCATTCGGTTCCTGCAATGTCCATCTCAGCAGTTACTTCAGCAAACAAGGGATGAGGCTATGGCACACCTAATGTCTGACTTGCCGCGTATCTCTGACTGGGGTAAAAATAATCTTGTTTTTAATGCATGAAAGACTCAGTTTTTACAACTATCAACCCATCAAAATCTTCCACAGGAATACCCACTAATTTTTAATAATATCCGGCTCAATCTTGCATCATCCTTGAACATGCTTGGGGTTTCATTCACACGGGATTTATCTTGGAAAGATCATATTGCATCTCTTGTCAAATCTGCTTCCAAGAGATTAGGTGTGCTAAGCTGACTCTGTGTCTTCATTACTCCTGCACAGTTGTTGACTTTATACACGGGTTTTATTGGCCCCTGTTTAGAGTCCAACTCTGATGAGTGGGGAGGCTCCCCACATATAGGTCTTCTCAATAGGGTAGAGTCAAAGGCTATTCGTCTTATCAACTCTCCTCCTCTCACTGGTTCCCTTCTACCTTTGTCTCTCCACTGCCCTGTTGCCTCTTTATCTCTTTTCTATCGCCACTTCAATGGTCACTGCTCCTCTGAACTGTTTACTTGCATCCCTCCACCTCTACGATGGGTGCGTAGGACCCATCTAGCAACAAACTCTCATCCCTACGCTGTCCAACTCTCTAATGCATGAGTTAATCGTTACTCCCGCTCCTTCATTTATGCATCGGGTCAACTCTGGAACTGTCTCCCTCTGTCTGTATTTCCTACTTCCTATGATTTCCCGTCTTTCAAACGCATTGTGTCCAGGCATCTCAAAATGAATGGATCTCGAATTTGGGTCTCTTTTGTATTGTTTTTTCTTCTTGTTTGGATGGAACATTAAAGCAGGCTCAGCCTTTAGTTCCTTCTTCCTCACATAAAAAAAAAATCATACTACTTCTTACACCATCCCGACGCGCGTCATATTCCACTATACCAATAGTGCTTGTGTTTACTTTCTAGGCACTATTGTGATTTAAATTTGGTATTTGCAATAGGGAATAAGGTTTTCATGATCCATTCCTGGCTGTTATCAGCCGTTGGCCCAACAAAGACTGCTAGGCCGATCCTGTTTTTTGGCATGTCCCAACAACTACACTCCCTCTACCCTGCACCCAATGTGAGTATTCAACCATTGAATAATAGTGACAGTGAATCAGGTGAATATAGTGTGCAATAGCCAGTGAGGAAGGACATGGTGAAACATTTAGCAGAGGGAGGCGGGAAACCGCCTGACGACACGGCGTTGTCTTAAAGGGAATATTTGCCATGGTGTTGATAAAGTCCTTGTTTTATGCTGATATATGGTGGATATTGTTATTGTGCAACAGATAGGAGTATAGTGCAATGAGTGTACATGCTGAAATATTGGCTAGGGCTGGAGTCACTTACGCCTTGCAGCCGTGGCACACCGTTGTCAGGAGGGGATAAAATAGAGGAGGTTTATAGGGATATTTCATTTTATCATAGTTATATTTATTCTGTATGCTTTCTGTGGGAAATAAAGCATGAGTGTTATTGATATGTTTATTGTATGCCTGTGCGGATGAACGTAAACACTCCACCACGTGCTTGTCAGAAAATATTGTCTGCGATACCTTAGGTATTGCAGATGTGACACAGAGCACGTTCAGGTATTGTTGTGGTGAAATATACTGTATGTCTCATAAAATGATGGATTTGATTATGTGTATTGTGAAATAAAATCGTAAACACTGCAGCATCTTCAGGTAAGGGAAACATCATCTGCTACACCTTAGCGGACAGGTAAGGGCCACGTACTTGTATTTGTGTGGTGTAATATACTGTTTATCTCGTATAATGATAGATTTAGTTATGTTTTATGTAAAAGACAGTAAATGACTGACACAACTGCTCGTAGGGAAGAGTGCGTTTCGTACAGCCGAGTTAGCACAAAGGTAGCGACATGCAACGTGAGGTTAGGAACAAGTGCATTTACATTTTATTGGTGATATATAAATGTATCTCATATAATGACATATTTTGTTATTTTTTTATGTGAAAAGAAAGTGAAAGTGAACCACGTGCTCCTCTAGAAATCATCGTCTGCTACACCTTACAGGCCAGGTATGGGCCACGTAATCGACCTATGTAGGATGCTCATTTACATTTTATTGGTGAAATATACTGTGTATCTCATACATTGATAGATTAGGCTATGTGGAAATAACGTGAAAGACTGAGCACGTGCTCGTAATGAAAAGCGTGTGTCGTACACTTGAACTAGCACAAAGGTAGCGAAATGCAACGCGAGGGACATAATTGTAGATGATGTGATATACTGTGTACCTCATACAGTGATATATTTTATTATTTCATTATGTGAAAAGAAAGTGAAAATGAACCACGTGCTCCTCTAGAAATCATCGTCTGCTGCACCTTACTGGCCAGGTATGGGCCACATAATTGACCTATGTAGGACGGCATTTACATTTTATTGGTGAAATGTACTGTGTATCTCATATACTGATAGATTAGGCTACGTATTATGTGGAAATAACGTGAAAGACTGAGCTACGTGCTCGTAATGAAGAGTGTGTGTCGTACACCTGAGCTAGCACAAGGGTAGCGAAATGCAACAGGAGGTTAGGAATATGTGCATTTACATATATATTATATATATATATATATATATATATATACTGTTTATACCATGTATTGATATATTTGGCTATGTTTTATGTGAAAAGACAGTGAAATAGTGACCCATGTGCTCGTAATCTCGTAAGGGAAACACTATCTGCTACACCTTAGTGCACGGGTACCGGCCTATGGAACACGTCCATTTACATGTTACTGGTGGAATCTACTGTGTATCTCATAAAAATGATAGATTTGGTTATGTGTAATATGCAAAGAAAATGAAAAAGGTTACCACATGCTAATGGCCTTTACCTGTGCGCTAAGTCAGGTGTAGGAGACGATGTTTTTCAAGGACATACACGTACAGTATATCATGAACCCTTGCGTTGTGCCAGTGTTGAACCAAGTTCTTGGCTGGCTGTAAATAAAGTATCTTGACTCATACAAAGTGATAGACTGGGTTATGTTTTATGTGTAAAGACAGTGAAAGACTGAACTACTGCAGTGTGTTCTCATAAGGGAAACACCGTCTGATACACCTTAGTGCACAGGTAACGGCCTACAGAACACGTCCATTTACATGTTACTGGTGAAATGTACTGTGTATCTCATATAAATGATAGATTTGGTTATGTGTAATGTGCAAAGAAAATGAAAGAGTAATCACGAGCTAGTTGCCCCTACCTGTGCGCTAAGTCAGCTGTAGGAGACGTTGTTTTTCAAGGACATACACGTATATCATGAACCCTTGCGTTGTGCCAGTGTTGAACCATGTTCTTGGCTGGCTGTGAATAAAGCATATTGAATCCTTTGTTTCAGCTCACACTTCTACCACAGCATTGGACTGCCACAGGGTTCAAAATCCCTCAAATAGCAATTTATTCTCCAGTTGGTTTGCAATGACAGCGGTCTTGCAAAAGATGAAATGCAGGTTGGCACCACACGAGTGGCATCAGACCCTCAATGAGGTAGAGTTGGAGAGCGACACTGAGAGCGATCGTTCTGGGGTGGAGGAGGTTGAGCTGACGCCATCCATTCAGCAAGTGGAACTGCCCTGCCGCTTTCCATCGCAGGAGACCACACTACCATCATCAGCTGGCTTCACCCGGAGAACTCCCCACCTGTAGGACCTGCCGGTCCCACCACTCTCTTCGTCGGCTCGCAATCTCCAAGCCCCTCTGCCCCCCCTTGGTGAGCCAGTGTCACTGGAAGCCGGGCCATCGTTCGTTGTGATGGCCCCTCCACCCGCTTCTGCTAGGCAGGATGCTATGGTGACATCCTCACCGGCCAGGTCGAGGAGACTGGTGTCTTCAGAGCGCTCTGTCTTGTCCTCGTCTGAGGTGTCCCCTTCCAGATGAGGGTGCCATGGTCCACTGCCTGAACACGGGCGACGTCTAAGGGGTTAGAGGGCAGGCCGAAGGGTGTTGACAGGCTGACCCGTTGTCACCACTGCTGAAGAGGATCCTGGGTAGAGCAGTGGCCCGCTCACACCGAACCACGGGCCGTTCACTGGCTCCCCAGGGATCCAGGTGGATATTCCAACAACTCCCATGCAGTTCTTCCAGCTCTTTTTTCATGTGGGAGTTGTTGTCATACCTCACTGTGGAAACCAACCGGTACGCTACATTTCTGGGGACTCAGCTGGATGCCTGTTTCTCCTGCTATGAAGAGGAGATGGCCAAGTTCCTGAGGTTATACCTTTTCATGGGGGTTGTGCATATGACAACCATTGGGTGCTACTGGTAGAGCTCCAAGCTGCATGACTACCCTAGGATCTGGAGGGCAATGAGTGGAAGGTGCTTCAATGCCATCCTGAAGCAGTTCCATGTCTTAAACTCTCTCGCCATTCCCCGGGACAACCAAGATCGGATCATCCGCATTCGCATGGTCATGGAGTACCTCCTTCAGCGGTTCCATTCAGAGTACCTACCCGAGGAGCAGCTCAGCCTGGTTGAGGGCTCTCTAGGATGGAAGGGCCGGCTGTCCTTCCGCATCTG
Source organism: Coenobita brevimanus (assembly GCF_032717465.1). Lineage (NCBI taxonomy): Eukaryota > Metazoa > Arthropoda > Malacostraca > Decapoda > Coenobitidae > Coenobita > Coenobita brevimanus. Next base: position 20,243,195 of record NC_137065.1, on the reverse strand, counting down.
CAACCCCCAGAAGCCCAACAAGTATTCCATCAAGATGTACATGCTGGCTGAGTCATCCTTGGGCTACATCTGGAACCTTGAGGTCCATACGGGGGTGCAGCGTACCCTTCAGAGTACCGTGTTGTGCCTCGTGGAACCATTGAAGGACCAGGGCTATAAGTTGTTCATGGACAACTATTACAATTCTGTAGCCCTTTGCAAACAACTCTTCACTGCAGGATTTTACATGTGTGGCTGCCTAGAGGAGCGCCACACCAGCTGCAGGCCATCGCCAGGGCTACGAGCCTGCCCGAGGGAGGCATGGGATACAGGCACAAGGACAATGTGCTAATCCTACTGTGGAGGGACAAGCGCACTGTGAACATGGTGTCCACCTTCCACGCTGCAGACACCATTCCAAGGAGGGTTCGAGGAAAGGTGCGGGGTAATGACGGGCAGACAACCTACATGGAGAAGGTCGTTCACAATCCCGTCACTGTGGAGGAGTACAATAGGTGGGGTGGATCATTTGGATCAGATGATCCAGTATACCCCATCCAACGCCGAACTGTCAAGTGGACGAAGATCACATTCTACTCGATCCAAATGGCACTGTTCAACACGTTTGTCTTGTGTAAGAAGTACAGACTCGTGCAAGTAGCTCTCCTGGAATTTGTGGAGCAGATCATCTACAATCTTCTGCATTTCCACGAAGAGGACTGGCCCACATCTGGACACACACTACACCATGCACCAGACCTACCTACCCGGCGGCCAGCAGCAACACCTGGCACCCAGCAGGCATAACCACCAGTGCCAGGATGGGCCCAGCCACCACCAGCACCAGCACAGCCTGCAGGAGACCCCACACCAGCACCACCAGAAGCAGGGCCATCACAGCTGCCACCATCACCACCAGCATCACCTGCAGGAGGTCCATCAGGGGTGCCAGAACCACCACCACCTCCAGTTGCTGACCCTTCGGGAGAACCCATGCCCGGGCGTGCAGCTGCCACACGACAGGACCACAGAGCACGAGGGTATCCAAGCAAGAGTCGCCGGGTGATTGACGATGATGTGAGGTTGGATCACACTCTGGGCCACCACCAGGCAAGGATCCCTGACGAGAAAAGGCTTCAAGTTGGGGGTGAGGAAGGACACAAGGAACATGTGTCCTGTATGTGATGTGCTGCTTTGCATGGGTGATTGTTTTGACCGGTACCATACCGAGCAATACCTTCACTAGTGGAGCACACACACACACACACACACACACACACACACACACACACACACACAAGGCATGGAAGAGACCAGACGCACGCCGACATCACTCCATACATGGCCAACCTGGCCAGAGGCATTACCTAAATTTGTATCTTTATATGAGTCAAGCTCTTGTACCAGGTTAGACCAAATGGTGTTCTAATATGAAAAAAAAAAAGTTTTAAAGCAGGACTTGTTCAAACAGAAAAGAAAACAAATTAGAGTAAGAATGTGCACAGTCAGCTGATCGTTGTTTAGTCTGCAATCTGTCCCAGGGAATGTAAGTACCATATGTGTTTTTAGTACTGCAACATGAACACATACTTTAGTAAGGCATATTTTGAAAAGAAAAGGGATAAAGGTAGAAAGCAGGACGATGATTTCTACCAAGAACTGGTTGAAATGGAGATTCATAACAAACTGGTTGAGCGAGTACACAGGCTTGAGACTGCTTTTCAAAATGAAATTGATGAAACTAAGAAACAGATGCACTTGCAAAAGGAAGAAATAGAAAAATTAGGAAAGGAAGTCAACAAGAAAGACATAACTATGGAGAGCTATCAGTTGAAGTGGGTACACTTAGGAGAAAAATTAGTGAAATGGCAAGTACAGTAGTCAACCACGAGAGTATTATGGAATGGTTCAAGAGTGATACAAAGACAATTAGGCAAGTAAGCAGTCTGATAGACCAGAGCAGTGATATTGAGAAGATAACACAGGTGAATGAAGCTGTGCAAAGCTATAAAAATGATGTGGAAACCACATATGCTGAAATGGTGAAAGTAAAGAAGGACTTAGAAACAAGGCTGGTAGAAAAAAGCATTAAAAAGGAAGTGAAAAGAATAATCCAAAACAATCCCAAGTTAGTCAGAGATCTAGTAGATATCAACAAATCTATAGTAATCACCGGTATAGAAGAGGAAGAAGTAAAAAACAAGATCTCAAGAGACAAAAAGGAGATGGCAAATGTAATGGCATATTGAAAGAAGTATCAGAGGAAATCTGTAGTAAAGACATAGAGGAACACAAAAGGTTAGGGAAATATGAGAAAAGTAAATCAAGAACACTAAGGTAACCTTCCAGGGTGTAAACACCGTGGAGGAGATACTAAAAAATGCAAAGCATCTTACGGAAAAAGAGGAGTCCAAAAACGTATGGATAAAAAGATGCCTAACACAAGAGGAACTGGAATTACTGAAAGAGAAGAGAGAAGAAGCAAAAACAAAAAATGAGGGAAGATCAGAAGAGGAGAAGAACACATTTTTTTTTTACAAAGTAATTGGATTGCAGGTACGAAAGTGGTACATAAACAGGAGAAAATAAAAAGGAGGAAGGTAGTAGAACCAAATCATGACAAGTATATTAACAAGATGATTAAGTTGATGTACTGAAATGTGGATGGAATGGTAACTAAATTATTAGAGATGAATGATTATGTCAGAGAAAATGAACCACATATAATATGCTTAACTGAAACAAAATTAACACCAAGGATATCGAATGACATCCTAAACTTAGAGGAATATAATATATGGAGAAGAGATAGGAACTTAAAAAAAAAGGAGGAGGAATTATAATTTTAAATAAGAAAAATCTAAAATCAAAGAAATAGAATTAGATATACCCTCACAAGTAGAACTGATTGCAGTAGAGATAAATACATCTGAAGGGAAAGTAATTGTAGCCAATTTGTACATGCCACCCAGATCAAACACATGGGAAAGAGACGAATATGAGGACCTGGCGGAGAGTACAATTCAGAGTTTAAGAACATTACTACAAAAAATGGAAGAGAAATAAAAAAGAGTTATACTAACTAGAGATTTTAATACAAACATAAATTGGAATACTCTAGATATAATAAGCCAAGAAAGCTGTTGGGACCAAAAGCTCCTGGATCTTGTGCAAGAGTTATTCCTAACGCAACATGTAAGGGAAAGCACCAGAAAAAGAGGACTCGATGTACCCTCAGTGCTAGATCTCATATTTACTAGGCAAGAAAACGATATTGACATTTTAATATATCACCCTCTATTCGGCAAAAGCGACCATGGAATACTAAATTGCAACTTCAGCTTTGCATATGACATTGATAACAGCAATGAAAGTTACAAAAAAAGCCTAAACTATAAAAAGGGAAAGTATCATGACCTAAAGAAGTACTTCTTAGAAATAGCTTGGGAAAAGGAGCTTAGAGGACAAGATTTAAATGCTATATATGAAAAATTCTGCGAACTTTATGAAATAGGAGCCCAGAAGTATTGTACATCCCACAGCACAAAGAAGCAGAAAAGAAAATAAAGAAATGGTTCAATACAGAATGTAAAAAATCAAAAGAAAAAAAGAGATTTGTTGTGGAATAGATACAGAAGACACAATAGTGAAAGGGCATATAATAATTACAAACAGGCAAGAAACGATTATACAAGAATAAGGAGGGAAGCCCAAAAACAGTTTGAGGAGGATATCATAAATAAAAGTAGTGATCAACCAAAGCTATTTTACAGCTACATCAGAAGCAAAACCAAAGTAAAAGATAAAATACAATCCTTTACGGACGATGGAATCACCTATATACAAGAGAAGGATATTTGTGAAGCACTAAACAAGAATTTCCAGTCAGTTTTTACAGAGAAAAAAAATTTGAGAGGGATTATGTGGAACATGCATGCCCACACATACTACCTGATATACAAACATCAGAAAAAGAAATACAGGAGGAGCTAAGTAAATTAGACAAAGGAAAAGCAAATGGTCCTAATGAAATTTCATGTTGGGTGCTATGTGAATGTGCAAAGGAGTTAAGTAAACCATTATTTTCAATTTTCAAGAAATCCTTCAGTCAAGGTAAACTACCTGATATCTGGAAGAAGGCAAACATTGTTCCTTTATTCAAGAAAGGGAATAGATAAAATCCACTTAACTACCGACAAGCATCACCAACTAGTGTTGGAAGTAAGGTATTAGAAAAGCTTATAAGAAAAGCTTGGGTAAATCATCTAGAAGAACACAATATGATAACAGAAAAACAGTTTGGTTTCAGAAAAGGAAAATCATGTGTTACTAATCTGTTGAGCTACTGTGACAGTAACAGACACATTACAGGAAAGAGAAGGATGGGTGGAGGGTATCTATTTAGATTTCAAGAAAGCATATGACACAGTACCACACCAAAGACTTTTATGGAAACTATACCATCAAGGAGGAATTCGAGGCAAACTGTATTGTTGGATGCAAGATTTTCTCATGAAAAGAGAAATGAGAACAGTACTAAGGGGAAATTACTCATCATGGAAAGAAGTGACTAGTGGTATACCACAGGGCTCAGTCCTGGCACCAATCATTTTTTTGGTGTATATAAATGATATAGACAGTAACACTGGACATGAAACTTATCTAAATATGTTTGCAGATGATGCAAAAATACAAAGGAGAATTACTGACACAGACTCTTGTAAAGAGCTACAAGAAAAATTAAATAAACTTCATGAATGGAGTAATACATGGCAAATGGAATTCAGTGTGGACAAGTGTCATGTAATCAAGTTTGGTAAAAGTGGAAAAAGACCTGATTGGGATTATATGTTAGGAAATAAAACCCTGCACACATCAGAAAGAGAGAAGGACCTATGTGTCATTGTCAATAACAGACTATCTCCGGCTGACCACATCAGTGATATGGTACGGAACATGTATACACAGCTTGCCAATATGAGAATAGCGTTTACGTACATTAATGAAGACATGCTAAGAAAGGTAATAACATCATTCATCAGACCAACTCTGGAGTAGGCATCAGTAGTCTGGAGTCCTCATCTCAAAAAACACATAGACAAGATTGAAAAAGTTCAATGAGCCGCTACAAGTTGGGTACCAAGCTTAAGGGATCTAAGCTATGAAGAACGACTAAATAAACTGAATCTACCAACACTACAGGAGAGAAGGAAAAGAGGTGACATGATTATGCTATATAAATGTATATCAGGGAAGGAGAAAATAGAAATAAATGATTACTTAACGTATGGGGAAACATCAGCAAGAGGACACTGAAAAAAATTGCATAAAAAGAGAGGTGATAAAGATGTAAGGAAATTTAGTTTCCCAAGTAGAGCAATTGATCAGTGGAATGCACTGCCGAATGAAATAATGTGTGCCAAAACAATTCACAAATTTAAGGATATGTACGATAAATATGGTTTAAGACACGGGACAGTACAGGCTTGACTCATTTCTGTAAAGATACAATTAGGCAAGAACAATTAGGTAAGAACACACACACACACACACACATATACAGTACAAAACTCCTCACCTCCAGACCGATCTGGTTCTGCAGGAAGATCATCACCACTTGAGAAGTACGTGCTATTTTTTTTTTTTTTATCTATTTACCTCTATTTATGCCAGTATATTTACATATACATATATATTGTTATTTACCTCAACACAAATGACAGGGAAATATGTACAGCTTCAGTTTCAGTTGCTAGGAACAGGTTTAGTGTTGATGTATGGTTTCTGAGAGGACTAAAAACAAAACAGAAGTAATAAAATAGTGGTTGGTATAAAACCAAAGAAAGCGTAGCTAGCCAGCACAAAGCCCCAGTCACACTGCAGGTACAACTTGTCGCAAACCTGAAAATCGCGAAACCAGTCCCTGACCACGGAGGTCTCCGAGCAGTTGTGCCACTGATCGGCTACCGGTGGTCATCCAGTGTCCGTCCAATGTCCGTCCAGTGGGCGGCCGATTGGCGACCATGGCCAGGTACACACAGGTCAAGACACCGACGGGTGGCCGGGCGGTCGTCGGCAGGTCGCCGACAAACGGCGGCTGGTCCACGTCATGTTGCAATTTAGACCACGACCACTAGACCGACACCAGCCGCGGATTGGCCGGCAGCTGGTCTGGGTCCAGTCCACCACCTGTCACTCGACCAATCGCCGGCTGGACGGCGGCCGCCGCAGTCCAGTCATCGTCTTGACGGAGTGCAGACGGCCACCGCACAGAGTGGGCGGAGACCGGCCTCTGTCCAGATGGCAACCACCGCTTAAAAATCAGGTGTCGCTGACCAGTCGCGGTCCGTAAGCCAGCCAGACGCAGTCCAGCCACCCACTGGGCAGCTTCCGTGCCATGACATCGGTGGTCACGGGGAGGTTTTTCATGCAGCACGAGAAACTTCGCAACGATTTTTTTAGTCACCGTGGTGGCCTGTGACTAGACCAAGACATATGAAGACCGGTCGTAAACCTCATCAAAACCATCCACGACTTGCAGGTTGCAGGTGGTTTGTGATAAGTCGTACCTGCGGTGTGATTGGGGCCTAAGTCACCCAGGTATGCCCCAGTCACACTGCAGGTACAACTTGTCGCAAACCTGAAATTCGCAAAACCAGTCGCCGACCACAGAGGTCTCCGAGCAGTCGTGCCACTGATCAGCTACTGGTGGTCATCCAGTGTCCATCCAGCGTCTGTCCAGTGGGAGGCCGAATGGCGAAAATGGCCAGGTACACACAGGTCAAGACACTGACGGGTGGCCGGCCGGTCCGCGTCCTGTTGCAGTTTAGACCACGACCTCTAGGCCGCCACTAGACCGACACCGGCTGCAGATTGGCCGGCAGCTGGTCTCTGTCCAGCCCACCACCTGTCGCTTGACCAATCGCCGGTTGGACGACAGCCAGACTTCAACCACCACCCCTGACAAGAGGCTTGTGGACGGCGGCTGCCGCAGTCCAGTCGTCGCCTTGACGGAGTGTGGACGGCCACCGCACAGAGCAGGCGACGACCAGCCTCCGTTCAGATGGCAACCACGGCTTAAAAATCAGGTGTTGCCAACCAGTTGCAGTCCGTAAGCCGGTCAGACGCAGTCCAGCTGCCCACTGCGTGGCTTCTGTGCCACGACATTGGTGGTTGCGGGGAGGTTTTTCGTGCAGCACGAAAAACCTCGCGACAATTTTTTGGTTGCCATGGTGGCCTGTGGCTAGACCAAGACATATGAAGACCGACCGTAAACCTCACCAAAACCACCCACGACTTGCAGGTCTTGGGTGGTTTGTGATAAGTCGTACCTGCAGTGTGACTGGGGCCTAAAAGTGTTGGTGCACTACGGGAAAATAACGTAAGCGAGCACGGCTGATGGCAGGTCAGTGCGGGGCAAAATATGCCGTAGTTTTTTTGCATTTTTCTCGAAAACAATGAGGCCTAGGATCACTGTTATTTACTGAGATGAATGAGAATGAAATTTTGCATAGGATTATGAAATAAAATCATAATGGTGCCAAGAAAAGTTGTTCGCAAACCTTCCCTGAATAAAAATTTTGTTTTCTGTCGAAAATGAGTTTTACTTTTTCGTTTATTACTCGAAGACTATACCTTGTATCAAACTGGAACCCTCCCATTCGAAAGCTAATAAAATTCTCTTTTGATTGATGATATAGCATTTAGAGATTGTTTAGTAAACATTCGACTTATGATGTTGGGAAATGAAATCTATGATCCTGAATGTTTATTCCGAGGACCCTAACATACATATAGTTTTTTTTTTTTTTTTGCTTATCGTGTAGAACAAACATCGACGAATAGGAATATGTGGATTTTGCGGCAAAATAAATATGTTTGGGTGGTGAAAATCAGCCAAGAATACTCATTTTTGGATTGTGCTGTGGCCGGGGGGGGGGAGGGGAGAAAACCCGTGCATCATAGCCCAGAAAACTTTAAAACTTATCCCTGCACGAAGGGGTTAATAACAAAGAAGGGATATTGATGTGCAACTGGAAGAATAATTAGCTACGGAAGAGGTGCTGCAGAATATCCAATGGGTCTGGTTAGTACTTGGATGGGTGACCGCCTGGGAACACCAGATGCTGTTGGCATCCCTACATGTCAAGTGGGGTTGGTGGAGGATTAGTGCCCCTCCCTGTAAAACAATTAACTCTAAGCCATTGGCCACCCCGTCTGGGATACATGGCGTCTGGCAATGAATGAATGAAAATGACTTAGAATATGAACAAAAGACGCATAACGCCCCTGATTCTCATGAGTGAAATAAGCACCCCAACACCATTCTCTTCAGTGATTTATTTTTGGATCTGGTTGGTTAATATAATTGCATACCTTTCACACATCGAGTATGGTGAAATTAGAATGATTTAAGCAACACAAAAGACAAGAGTAACTTATAATAAGCAAAATAAGTTGCTAAGGAAGAGGTATTAGGGAGCCACATTAACCGAGAAAATGTGGGCCAAAGAGTCTCACCCATGATGTAGGAGCACTGCAGGGAGGTGATGTGGAGAACGCCTAGTGCCACGCGTATGGCCAGTATGAGTGGCATCGAGGAGCAGAAAGTAGACCCAATGCCCAGGAGGAGGAACAGAAAAGCACTTGACATGAACACTGGACGGCAACCCAACCTGTTAGTGCACCAAGGTAAGGGTTGTAATAAGGATAATACTGACATGTCTGTAATGAAAGGTAGTAGTGAGATGTCTGAAGGGTATCGAAGTGCAGAAATAAGGAATAAGACCCACTAGGAGGAACTGAAGATCACTTGATGCCGACCCAACCTGTAAATGCACCAAGGTAACAAGGGTTAATGGCATTATACTTAGGAACTGCGAGGTGGAGAAAGTAGAATGAACGACAAGTAGGTGGAACAGGAAAACACCTAACAGGAGCACTGGATAACCCAACCTGTATGTGCACCGAAGCAAGAGTTATAGTGAAGGGAAATATTGAAATGTCTGAGGGTTTGACAGTTCAGAAAGTAGAATCAAGACCCAGTTGAAGGAACAGTACAAGGGTTGAGACGAACACTGAACACTGACCAAACCTGTAAGCGCTCCAAGGTAGCACATGTTAATAGGATGATACTTAGGAATAATGAGGTGCAGAAAGTGGAGCCAGGACACAAGGGGAGGAATAGAACAGAGCTTAACCTAAACACAGAAGCCGACTCAACCTGTACATGCATCGAGGTTGAAGTTATAGTGAAGGTTTATGGTGAGAGACTTGAGAGACAATCTATCTATCTATTGCCAGACCCCTCAATCCCGTTTGGGGTGGCCACAAACAAATCGCCTCCACGTCGCCCTGTCCCCCGCCATTTCACTGCCCTGCTCCCAATTCACACACCCCTCTCTCATATACCTCTCCACCCCATCCCTCCATCTCATCCTCGGCCTCCCCCTCCCTCTTCCCCCCTCCACCTCACTCATACAGTACACTCTCTTCGTCAGTCTTTCACCCTCCATCCTCTCCACATGGCCAAACCACCTCAGTGTGTTCCTCATAACGCTTCCTATCACATCCACATCCACACCACAACGCTCCTTTATATCCTCATTCGTCAGCCTGTCTCTCCATGTGACTCCACAGGCTCCTCTTAAATAACTCATTTCCACTGCTCTCACTCTTGACTTGTGTCCTTCCAACAACGTTCTTCACTTCCATACGTTAGAGTTGGTATCAAAATACTGTCATGTAGTAACTTTTTCACTTCCTTGCTCACTTCCCTGTTTCTTAACACTGCTTTCAAAGAACTAGCAGCCTTTCTTCCCTGCTGTACCCTTTCAAGCACTTCACCCTCCAAACCTCCATCCTTACTCATCACACTACCCAAGTACTTAAACTTACATTTTCCAATTCCTCACCATCCAACCTCACTGGACATTCACTGACTTCACCTCTTTCAAAGACCATCACTTTACTCTTCCCTACATTCACCTTTAGATTCCGTTTCTTACACACTCTCCCAAACTCATCCACCAAACCTTGCAGCTCCCCTTCGTCTTCACTCAACAACACAGTATCATCTGCAAACAACAGTACAGGGAGTTTCCAAACACTGTCCTCTCTCACCAGGGCCACTCCAACATCCACTACCCTACCTTGTACCTCTTTTATTACCCCATCCATGTACAGATTGAACAACCATGGAGACATGATACATACCTGTTTCAACCCAACCTTCAAAGAGAAAAATTACACTTAGTTCACCATCCACACGCACTGCAGCCTTAGCACCATCATACATACTCTTCACAGCATTCAACAACTTCCCGTCTACTCCATATATTCTTAATACTTTCGACAATCCTTGTCTATCGACCCTGTCATATGCTTTCTCCAAATCCATGAAAGCCGTATACAACTTCTTTCCCTTCTCTAGAAACTTTTCCACTAAAGATCTAAGGATGAATATCTGATCTACACAACGTCTTCTCTTCCTAAAGCCTCCCTGTTCTTCTCGAACTAATTCCTCTGTTCTTACTCTAACTATGTCAATAAGTATCCTACCATACACTTTTCCTATTGTACTAAGAAGACAAATGCCCCTATGATTATAACACATTTCTTTTTCCCCTTTTCCTTTGTACAAGGACTTCCAATCCTCCAGGACTCTACCTTCCTCCCAGGCCAATCTACACATCTTCCACATCCATTCTACTACTATCCCTCCCCCATGCTTCAGCATTTCACCACACACTCCATCAATTCCTGGGGCTTTCCCCAATTTAACTTTCTTCATTGCTTCCACAACTTCTATCCTACTGATTTCTTCCTGTCTTCTCACCTCCCTCCTTCTCCCAGCCATTCCCCAGCCACTTATACTCGCATTACTTCCATCCTTTATGTTCAACAATTCCTTAAAGTGTTCTCTCCATCTGCTCACTTTTTCTCCCTTCTCCACTAGTAATCTACCATTTTTATCTTTCACTCCCCTGCTAACATCACTTCCACTCTGTCTTACTCTCTTCACCTCTTTCCAGAACATTTTCATACGGTCCCTCCACTTTACACTCAAATTCCTTCCAAATTCCTCATCCACTCTCTTCCTACTCTCTTCTTACTTGAGAGACGCTTGTAAGTAATAGCAATCGACACCTATAAATCTATGGAACAATTCCAGAAAGAACATCCAGAAGTTGACAACCATAGAAGGATAAGAAACTGTCCTAAAGAGGCTTGCTCCTATGGGTTTAAGAACGATGGAGAAAATGTGTAATACGTTATGGGGGATGGCCACCCACCTAGATGGATATCAGTGATATCACAGGATTGTGGAAGCTTTGTGTTGTGGTGGAGTGGACGATAAGATGAAATGCAAAAGTGATGAGGTTAGAAGCATGTGAATTGTGTAAAAAAAAAAAAAAAAAGACAGCAGAGTCACAGAAAAAGCAGAGGTCAGCAAGGAGTGGAAAAGGTTAAGATAATGTGAGCAGTTAGTGGAGTAAACTCCAGGATTGTCCATCTGTTACGCAGCCCAGTTCCCATGGGTTACGGACATGGCCTATTCAGCATTGCTATACTCGTTTTTTTTACTTTAGCTTGGACAAAAATTTTCGCCTTCCTATCTTGGTTGCTGAGCTGTAACAAAAGATAAGCACGAGAATATGATGGTACTCGTAGTTACTACAAAGTGCTATGGAAAGGATGTAGATCCGTTGAAATGTCTTTTTCTGCCACTGAGTTATGGTAAATAAGATACAGATGGACGAAAATCTGAGTCAGGACACAGTGAAGGACTATAGTGTCCACCCACACAGTGAAAGACTATAGTGTCCACCCAGCATCTATTTATAAAATAACAGAACAGATGAAGGAAAAACAAATGAATAAAAAAAAAAAACAATCCATGCACAAGGTTACTTGCATCCTCCATTCATAAAATATCCGTAACACTTGGACTTGAACAGCTGTAGGTTGAAGTTTGGGGGAAACAACTCCGGGGAAGCGAGTTTCAAGGAGATGCGGTTCTGGGAATAAGAGAATTCTGATGGGCAGAAGTTCTCCAATATGGCTGTGTGACATTCCAGTCATGAGCGCTACCAGATGCCCATGTAGCACGAGGGAAGGCATGGAGAGGTGGCACAATGGACGCAACTTCGTCTGAGCATTTGCCATAAAATTATCTGTAAAATAATGCAAGAGTGGCTACATTACTTCCTACTTGTAAGAGAGGTAGTTTATTTATAATAGCAGGGTTATTAATAATTCCAACAGCTTTGTCCTGAATTTTGTCTAATTGTTTTAGTGCAACCTCTTCACATCCTTTCCACAAGGGTGGACAATATTCAAGCTGAGAGCACATATGACTGATAAGTTATAGCTATCTGCTTGTCAATGAAGAAGTTTCGGACTCTGTACAATAATCCAAGTTTCTTTGAGGCGGTTTTAGCAAGTGATCTGACATGAGACTTCCAGGTGAGGGCACTGTTAAGTGAGACACCGAGAATTTCAATAGTTTTGGAAATGGGAATGTTAGTAGCATTGAAGGTAATATACGAATATGGCAATATCTGTCTTCTAGGTTATTGTATATATTTGGTTTTACTAGCATTAAATGAGACAAGGTTGTTTTGTCCTCATTCACTGATCGTAGATAAGTCTTGATATATGGAGATGGCTGTACTAAGTTGAGAGTTAGAGATATTAGATTTTGTAAATGGGTGTCTGAGTGTGCATGAACTGTGAAGTGTTTGGTATTCTGCATATGAATGGATGGGATTGTGGGTGACAGATAAGAGATCATTAATATGAACCAGGAACAGGGTTGGAGCCAGAACTGACGCCTGTGGCACACTGGCGTTAACTGAGTGGATACTGGAATATACATCATCTACTTTTACTCATATTTTTCTCTCACTGAGATATGAGGAAAGCAGAGGAACAAAAGACGTTAGTCCATAGCAAGGGAGTTTGGAGAGCATTTCCCCAGGTGGTGACCATCTCGAGGAAACTTGGAGTTCTGGGTCATTTACATCCAATGGTGGCCCCTTCACTGAAACCCCAGGTTTGAGAGTGGCAGCACCAGCAACACCACTCCAATACTTTCAACATTTTTTTACCAGGGAGTTGCTCACCTACCTGATGGTCGAAACAAACTAATATACCACGTTTCTGGGGACTGCACTAGATGTTTGCTTCCTCTGCAACGAAGAGGAAATGGCTTGGTTCCTTGGATTATACTGGGATTTGTGAACTGACAACAATAAGACACAATTGGCGTTCATCAGAGGTTCACGAATACCCCATATTTCGGCGAGCTATGGTTGGAAAGCGCTTCAGGGCCATCTTGAAACACTTTCATGTTTTCAATAGTCTCGCCATACTCGAGTGCAATCAGGACCTGCTGATAAGGATTCACACAATGATGCAGTATCTCCTTCAGAGGTTCTAGGAGGTTTACATCCCAAGCGAACATCGTAGCCTGGATGAGGGATCTCTGGGTTGGAAGGGGCGGCTCTCCTTCAGTGTATATAACCCTATGAAGCCCCAAAATTATCCCATAAAACTATACATCTTGGCTGAGGCAAGGAGTAGTTACATTTGGAATTCGGAAGTATACATGGGGGAGAAGAAGTCTCTAGAGAACACAGTGTTGGACCTCGTTGAACCTTTGAAGGACAAAGGATACAAGCTGTATATGGACAATTATTACAACTCTGTATCACTGTGCGAACACCTCTTCGCAGAGGGAGAGTATATGTGTGGCACAGTACGACTGGCAAGGGAAGCACCGAGGGAGCTGCAGGACATCAGCAGTGCTAAATGCCTTCCTGAGGATGGAGTGGAAGCCAGACACAAGGGCAATGTAATGGTGTTGTTGTGGAAGGACAAACGTATCATAAGTATGATGTCCACCTTCCACAGCGACACCACCATCCCTAAGCAGGTGCCCGGAAAGGTCAAGGGTCCAGACGGGAGATTCCACCACATTCTGAAAACAGTGAACAAGCCCGTCATGGTGAAGGACTACAATTGGCACGTGGGTGGGGTGGATCATTTCAATCAGATGATCCAATACTACCATGCCCAAAAGAGAATGGTCAAGTGGACCAAGAAAATGATCTTTTATTTCATCCACATGACCCTATTCAATGCCTACACCTTCTACACGAAGAACACCAGGAGACCTATGGCTCTCCTGGAATTCCAGGAACACATATGCCACAAACTCCTGATATTCCAAAAGGAGGAGTGGTCGGCAATGGGTCATGCCCTTCACCATGCCCCCGGTCATCCCTTGTGATGACGACCACCTGTACCTGCAGCAAGCACAACATCAACTGCAGCCTCTGCTCTACCTGAAACAATCACTTCACGCCCTGCAACAATAGGTACACCTCCTGCAACAATCGCTCCATCACCTGCAGTAACTGGCCCGACAGGAGTAACCATGCTGGTCACTGCCACGACTGCTCCACTTCCCACAGTAGCTGGCCCGGCAGGAGTTACTTGGCCAGCTCCTCCCACTGCACCTCCAGCAGGAGTACGGAGGCGAGGAGATGGAGGAGCACCGTCGTCCAAGTGCCGTCGATATATCGATGATAGGACACACTTGGACTCAACTCTGCACCACACCCTGGAGAGAATCCCCAACAGGAAAAGGCTGCTGTGTTTCTTGTGCTATTCAACAAGAGGAGGAAGGACACCAGCTACATATGTCCTGTTTGCGATGTGTCGCTCTGCACAGGAATTTGCTTTCATCAGTGTTGTGCTGATGAAAGTGTACAGCAGTAAATCACATTGCAAACACACACACACACACACACACACACACACACACACACACACACACACACACACACACACGTACTCATGCACAGACACAGAGACAGACACACACACACACACACACACACACACACACACACACACACACACACACACACACACACACACACACACACACACACACACACACACACACACACACACACACACACACACACATACACACACACACACGCGCACACACACACACACACACACACACACACACACACACACACACACACGTACTCATGCACAGACACAGAGACAGACAGACAGACAGACAGACAGACACACACACACACACACACACACACACACACACACACACACACACACACACACAAACACACACACACGAGGCACCGAGGAGAGCAGACACACGTCGCCACCACTCCATATCTGGCCAACTTGGCCAGTGGCATTACCTAAAATAGTATCTTTATGAGTCAAGCTCTGTACCAGGTTAGACTAAATGGTGTTCTAATATAAAAAAAAAGATGAAGTTTTAAGTAAGACTTGTTCAAACAGTAAAGAAAACAAAGTAGCGCAAGAATGCGCAAAATCAGCTGATCATTTGTTTAGTCTACGACTGCATCAGAGAATGTAAGTAGTATAAGTGCTTTCAGAACTGCAGGATGACCACATACTTCAGTAAAGCAAATTTGGAAAAGAAAAGGGATAAAGGTAGAAAGCAGGATGATTTCTACCAAGAACTGGTTGAAAAGGAGACTCACAATAAACTGGTGGAACGAGTACATAGACTAGAGATGGCTCTTCAGAATGAGATTGATGAAATTAAGAAACAGATGCACTTGCAAAAAGAAGAAATAGAAAAATTAGGAAAGGAAGTCAACAAGAAAAACACAACCATGGATGAGTTGACAGTAGAATTGGGTTCACTTAGGAGGAAAATTAGTGAAATGGCAAGTGCAGTAGTCAACCACGAGAGTATTATGGAAGAGTTCAAAAATAGTACAGAGACAGTTAGGCAAGTAAGCAGTCTGATAGACCAGAGCAGTGATACTGAGGAGAAGATAACACAGGCGAATGAAGCTGTGCAAAGCTATAAAAATGATGTGGAAACCACATATGCTGAAATGGTGAAAGTATAGAAAGACTTAGAAACAAGGGCGGAAGAAAAAAGCATTAAAAAGTAAGAGAAAAGAATAATCCAAAACAACCCTAAATTAGTCAGAGATTCAGCATATATCAAGAAATGTATAGTAATCACGGTATAGAAGAGGAAGAAGTAAAAAACAAGATCTCAAGAGACAAAAAGGAGATGGCAAATGTAATGAGCATATTGAAAGAAGTATCAGAGAAAATCTGTAGTAAAGACATAGAGGAACACAAAAGGTTAGGGAAATTTGAGAGAAGCACGTCAAGGCCTCTAAAGGCAATCTTCCAGGGCGTAAACACCGTGGAGGAGATACTAAAAAATGCAATGAATCCTATGGAAAAAGAGGAGTTCAAATATGTATGGATAAAAAGATGCCTAATACAAGAGGAACTGAAATTACTGAAAGAGAAGAGGGAGGAAGCAAAAACAAAAAATGAGGGAAGATCAGAGAAGGAGAAGAATACCTTTTTTTTTTTTTTACAAAGTAATTGGATTGCAGGTACGAAAGTGGTACATAAACAGGAGGGAATAAAAAGGAGGAAGGTAGCAGAACCAAGTCATAACAAGTATATAAACAAGATGATTAAGTTGATGTACTTAAATGTGGATGGAATGGTATATAAATTGTTAGAGATGAATAATTATATCAGAGAAAATGAACCACATATAATATGCCTAATTAATACAAAATTAACACCGAGGATATCAAATGACATCCTAAACTTAGAGGAATACAATATATGGAGAAGAGATAGGAACTTAAAAAAGAGGAGAAATTATAATATTAACTAAGAAAAATCTAAAAGTCAAAGAAATAGAATTAGATATACCCTCACAAGTAGAACTGATTGCAATAGTGATCAATACATCTGAAGGGAAAGTATTTGCAGCCAATTTGTACATGCCACCCAGATCAAACACATGGGAAAGAGACGAATATGAGGACCTGGCGGAGAGCACAATCCAGAGTTTAAGAGCATTATTAAAAACAAAAATGGAAGAGAAATCGGAAAGAATTATACTAACTAGAGATTTTAATACAAATATAAACTGGAATACTCTAGATATAATAAGCCAAGAAAGCTGTTGGGACCAAAAGCTCCTGGATCTCTTGCAAGAGTTTTTCCTAACGCAACATGTAAGGGAAAGCACCAGAAAAAGAGGACTAGATGTACCCTCAATGCTAGATTTCATATTACTAAGCAAGAAAACGATGTTGAGAATTCAACATATCTGCCTTCCATTCGACAAAAGCGACCATGCCGTATTAAATTGCAACTTCAGGATTGCATATGACATAGTTAAGAGCAATGAAAGTTACAAAAAGAGCCTAAACTACTATATAAAAAAGGAAAGTATCATAACCTAAAGAAGTACTTCTTAGAAATTGATTGGGAAAAGGAGCTTAGAGGACAAGATTTATCTCTATCTATCTATCTATCACCAGGCGCCTCAATCCCGTTTGGGGTGGCCACAATTAAATCGCCTCCACGTCACCCTGTCCCCCACCATTTCACTGCCCTGCTCCCAACTCACACCCCACTCTCTCACAGACCTCTCCACCCTATCCCTCCATCTCATCCTCGACCTCCCCATCACTTTTCCCCCCCTTCACCTCACTCACATACACTGTCTTCGTCAGTCTTTCACCCTTCATCCTCTCCACATGGCCAAACCACCTCAGTGTATTCCTCATAAGGCTTCCTATCACATCCACATCCAAATCACAACGCTTCTTTATATCCTCATTCGTCAGCTTGTCTCTCCATGTGACTCCACAGGCTCCTCTTAAATAACTCATTTCCACTGCTCTCACTCTTGACTTGTGTCCTTCCAACAACGTCCAAGCTTCACTTCCATACGTTAGAGTTGGTCATGAAGTAACTTTTTCACTTCCATGCTCACTTCCCTGTTTCTTATCACCGCTTTCAAGGAAACAGCAGCCTTTCTTCCCTGCTGTACCCTTTCAAGCACTTCACCCTCCTTACTCATCACACTACCCAAGTACTTAAAACATTCTCACATTTTCCAATTCCTCACCATCCAACCTCGCTGTACATTTACTGACTTCACCTCTCTCAAAGACCATCACTTTACTCTTCCCCACATTCACCTTTAGATTCTGTTTCTTACACACTCTCCCAAACTCATCCATCAAGCCTTGCAGCTCCCCTTCGTCTTCACTCATCAATACAGTATCATCTGCAAACAACAGTACAGGGAGTTTCCAAACACTATCCTCTCTCACCAGGTCCACTCCAACATCCACTACCCTACCTTGTACCTCATTTATTACCCCATCCATGTACAGATTGAACAGCCATGGAGACATGACACATCCCTGTTTCAACTCAACCTTCAAAGAGAAAATTCACTTAGTTCACCATCCACACGCACTGCATACTCTTCACGGCATTCAACAACTTCCCATCTACTCCATATATTTTTAATATTTTCCACAATCCTTGTCTATTCACCCTGTCATATGCTTTCTCCAGATCTATGAAAGCCGCATACAACTTCTTTCCCTTCTCTAGAAACTTTTCCACTAAAGATCTAAGAATGAATATCTGATCTACACAACGTCTTCCCTTCCTAAAGCCTCCCTGTTCTTCTCCAACTAATTCCTCTGTTCTTTCTCTAACTCCGTCAATAATTATCCTAGCATACACTTTTCCTATTATACTAAGAAGACAAACGCCCCTATGATTACCACACACTTCTTTTTCCCCTTTTCCTTTGTACAAGGGAATAATTATACCTGACTTCCAATCCTCCGGGACTCTACTTTCGTCCCAGGCCAATCTGCACATCTTCCACATCCATTCTACTACTATCTCCCCCATGCTTCAGCATTTCACCACACACTCCATCAATTCCTGGGTCTTTCCCCAATTTAACTTTCTTCATTGCTTCCACAACTTCTATCCTACTGATTTCTTCCTGTCTGCTCACCTTCCTTCTTCTCCCAGCCATTCCCCAGCCACTTATACTCGCATTACTACCATCCTGTATGTTCAACAATTCCTTAAAGTGTTCTCTCCATCTGCTCACTTTTTCTCCCTTCTCCACTAGTAATCTACCATTTTTATCTTTCACTCCCCTTCTAACCTCACTTCCACCCTGTCTTTCTCTTTTCACCTCATTCTATAACATTTTCTTATAGTCCCTCCACTTTACACTCAAATTCCTTCCAAATTCCTCATCCATTCTTTTCTTTCTCATACTTATCTTTTCACCTCTCTCTTTCTTTCTACATATAACTCTCTTTTCCGCCTCTCAACTTCTTCCTCGCCCCTATTTCTCATCCATTCATTGTTTGCTTTCTTTTTTTGTGCCACAGCATCTCTCACCTCTTCAGTCCACCACGCTGTTCCTTGCACCCCCCTCCGTCTTCTCTTCCTCCCACACACCACATCACATGCTGCACATATTTTTTCTGTAAATATTCTGCACACACTTTCCACGTCCCCTATCTGCTCCAATTCATATTTGCCCAAACGTTCCTCCACTTCTCTTTTATACTCTGCCTTTTTCTCATCCTCTTGTAACCTTTCCATTCTCCTTGCAACTACTCCTTCCTCTCGTCTTTTCCTTCTTCTATTTCTCCATCTTACTTGGATCCTAATTCTGGCCACCACCAAGTAGTGGTCAGAAAGTCCACTCCCCCAACTTCTATAAGCTCTTGCATCCATTATACATCTTCGCATCCTTTCATCCACACACACATAATCAATCACTGCCTTCCTTTCATTCAGTTCACCGCCCACCCTTCTCATCACTCGCCATGTATACCTGTGGATCATTTTATGCCTGAAGAGGGTATTGGCTATCATCAACCCCCTCCCAGCACAAATGTCCACTAACGCACTGCCATTCTCATCTATCTCAGCAGGCACACCCCACTCACCAACCATTCCATCCACCTTCACATTCCTTACTTTACCATTCATATCACCGATCAAAAACACTCATTCCTTCCAAATTTTGCCATGCACACTTCCACATTTGTCCAGAACTCTTCTCTCACTCTGATAGCACGATTTTGCGTTGGCGCATACACACATACAATCGCTCACATTTGTATTCCAACTTTCAACCTTACCCACACAATCCTTGACCCAAATGATCCATACTGTCTTATACTCTTCTTCCGTCTTTTACTCACAACTATACATACTCCTTCTTTTGCCCTCTCATTCTCACCTACTTCTGCACATATACCCCATCCATACTCCCATTTTCTCACACTTTCTCCTCTCCATTTTGTTTCAGTTATTCCACATACATCCACTTTCGCACCTTCAAGCACCTGGACAATCTCTCTCTCTCTTTCACCTCATCATTCGCACCTCTTACATTCCATGTTGCCATTACCAAGTCTTTAGTCCGGTCCTGGGTTTAAATACTATGTATAAAAAATTCTGTGAACTTTATGAAATAGGAGTCCAGAGGTAGATCCCACAGCACAAAGAAGCAGAAAAGAAAATAAAGAAATGGTTCAATACAGAATGTAAAAAATCTAAAGAAAAAAGGGATTTGTTGTGGAACAGATACAGATGACACAATAGTGAAAGGGCATATAACAATTATAAACAGGGAAGAAACGATTATGCAAGAATAAGGAGGGAAGCCCAAAAACAGTTTGAGGAGGATATCATAAATAAAAGTAGTGATCAACCGAAGCTATTTTACAGCTACATCAGAAGCAAAACCAAAGTAAAAGATAATATACAATCCATTACGGACGAGGGAATCATCAATACACAAGAGAAGGATATTTGTGAAGCACTAAACAAGGATTTCCAATCAGTTTTTACAGAAGAAAAAATTTTGAGACGGATTATGTGGAACATGCATGCCCACACATACTACCAGATATACAAACATCAGAAAAAGTAATACAGGAGGAGCTAAGTAAATTAGACAAAGGAAAAGCAAATGGTCCTGATGAAATTTCATGTTGGTTGCTACGTGAATGTGCAAAGTAGTTAAGTAAACCATTATTTTTAATTTTCAGGAAATCCTTAAAACAAGGTAAACTACCTGATATTTGGAAGAAGGAAACATTGTTCCCTTATTCAAGAAAGGGAATAGACAAAATCCACTCAACTACCAACCAGTATCACTAACCAGTGTTGTAAGGAAGGTATTAGAAAAGCTTATAAGAAAAGCTTGGGTAAATCATCTAGATGAACACAATATGATAACAGAAAGACAGTTTGGTTTCAGAAAAGGGAAATCATGTGTTACTAATCTGTTGAGCTACTATGACAGAGTAACAAACACATTACAGGAAAGAGAAGGATGGGTTGACAGTATCTATTTATATTTCAAGAAAGCATTTGACACAGTACCACACCAAGGACTTTTATGGAAACTATACCATCAAGGAGGAATTCGAGGCAAACTGTATTCTTGGATGAAATATTTTCTCATGAAAAGAATAATGAGAACAGTACTAAGGGGAAATTACTCATCATGGAAAAAAGTGACTAGTTGAGTACCACAGGGCTCAGTGCTGGCACCAATCATGTTTTTAGTGTATATATATGATACAGATAGCAACACTGGAAATGAAAGCTGTCTAAATATGTTTGCAGATAATGCAAAAATACAAAGGAGAATCACTAACACAGACTTGTGTAAAGAGCTACAAGAAGAATTAAATAAACTTCATGAATGGAGTAATACATGGCAAATGGAATTCAATGTGGACAAGTGTCATTTAATCAAGTTTGGTAAAAGTGGAAAAAAGACCTGATTGAGATTATACGTTGGGAAATAAAACCCTACACACATCAGAAAGAGAGAAGGACCTAGGTGTGATTATCAATAACAGACTATCTCCGTCTGACTACATCAGTGAGAAGGTTCAGAACATGTATACACTGCTTGCAAATATGAGAATAGCATTCACATACATAAATGAAGACATGCTAAGAAAGATAATAACATCATTCATCAGACTAACCCTGGAGTATGCATCAGTAGTCTGGAGTCATCTAAAAAAACACATAGATATGATTGAAAAAGTTCAAAGGGCCACTACAATATGGGCACCAAGCTTAAGGGATCTAAGCTACGAAGAAAGACTAAATAAACTGAATCTACCAACACTACAGGAGAGAAGGAAAAGATGTGACATGATTATGCTATATAAATGCATATCAGGGAAGGAGAAAATAGACATAAATGATAACTTAACCTATGGGGAAGCATCAGCAAGAGGACACTGCAAAAAACTGCATATGAAGAGAGGTGATAAAGATGTAAGGAAATTTAGTTTCCCAAATAGAGCAATTGATCAGTGGAATGCACTACCGAATGAAATAGTGTGCCAAAACAATTCACAAATTTAAGGATATGTACGATAAATATGGGACAGTACGAGCTTGACTCATTCCTGTAAAGATACAATTAGGTAAGAACACACACACACACACACACACACACACACACACACACACACACACACGTAAGCATGCACAGACACAGACAGACAGACAGAAGCACACACAGACACACACACACACACACACACACACACACACACACACACGCACACCGCTCGCTGGTGCAGTACACCGCTCGCTGGTGCAGTGGTAACGCTCTCGCTTGCCAACTGGTGGACGGGAGTTCGCGGCTCGCTCAGGTTGCGAAAAGTTTCACTGACGAAGTGGGAGGTTACTGTCCCCCTTGAGCAAGGGGACGGGTGTGTGCGTGTGTGGTCACAGCCTTGCCCATAGATCGGACTATATGAGCTCTCAGCTCCCTTCCGGGAGGGTAAAAGCTGACGATCACGACCATCAAAGTGATCCTGACCGACCCGGTGAATTACAGAATACACACACGTACGCATGCACAGACACAGAGACAGACAGAAAGACAGACAGACAGTTACACACACACACACACACACATCACAAATACTCACACACACACAGACACACACACACACACACAGACACACACCTACACGCACATACACACACACACACAGGAAATGATCGTACCTGTCCTCCTCTCTGCAACTCCATCTCCTCTCAAGAAATATTACAACACTGGTAGAGTACGTGAGTAACTGCTTATTTGTCTAGTTTTTATACTATTGTATTGTATAGTATAAAACCTGCATTTACTATATATTTCTCATAGGGAAAATGTGGTGGATTTCATTGCTTTTCTCTCAGTCATTATACTCGCAAAGCATAGGTCGCATCAAAAACCTGAAGAAAGCTTGATCAAGCTGATGATTTCTTATGCATACTTTTGTAAAGCAAAGTAACCTATGCGTGAAAATAATTGAGGAAAACTTACGAACGACGAACATTCTCAGCCTACGGGCCTGAGGGTATGTGCTTGTACCCCACGCAAACCACGTGCAACCCACCGTAACCTTTCAAAATTCATTTTCTCAATAACAATGAGGCTTATAACGCTGTGAATTATATCATGGGCTTCCTTAACCTTTAATCTACAAAACTGGATTGAATTTACATTTATGTTTGTTACAGTGTCACTAACAACATATGAAATAATAGACAAATCAGGCGTTTTTAGGTCATTTTCGTATTTTTTTTTCAATTTACTCGAAAACTATTGGATATATCAACATGAAACCTTCACAGATGAACGATCGTGAAATTCTGCACATAGACATATTCTTTGCAGGTACGTGTCACGAGAAAAATTTTTCACGGTGATGTTGGGAAGTTATGAGAAGCTAGTTTTCACATAAAGTTTATGCAGGGTTCATTTCTGTACATTTATTCATGTTTTTTTTTTTTTTTCTTATCTGATAGTATAAACTCAACGAAGGTGATGGGAAGCGATTTATAACAGTATAAGCACATTCCGAGGGTAAATTGAACCATAGAAATTTTTCCTTTGCTGCACGAGTGGAGCCAGCCTGAGTGAGGTTTTGGTTGTGTGTGTGGAATCAAAACTTACTGAAAACTCATGGTGCATGAGGGGGTTAAGTCATTAATGTGGGACTGGGCAGAACTGACATCACTAGAGAAGAAACACTGCCATGGAATATCTAAATGCATCCCAGTTTGCCCTATCAAAGTGCCACTGGGTCACTCTGACAGGTTCAGAACGGGGAGGTTTGGGGCAGCTAACTAATGAGGCTTTGATAAAATTGTGGTCAGAGGATCCAAGTGGTGACAGTGCTTCTGTCCTGTATTGATCTGGATTATTTGTCAGGAATAGATCAAAGAGATGGGCATTATGGTCAGGCTTATCTGCTTTACAAAACTTTACATAACCATATTTATAATTTCGATTATTTCTCAGGAATACATACAGGAGATGGGGATTATGGTCAGCATTATCACTTTACATAAATTTACATAATCATATTTGTACGTTATAGTGTCAGCTTTTACTTTATTATTAGTGTTGTTGTTATTGTTATTTTTATTATTATTATTATTATTATTATTATTAGTCTTGTTGTTGTTGTTGTTGTTGTTTTGTTGTTATAATAATAATAATAATAATAATAATAATAATAATAAAAATTTTAATAATAATTATAATAATGTATCCATCCATCATCCAATCCCATGTTGCACCTTGAGGAGTGGAGCCTGGGATTAGGCAAGTGGGTCTTGATACTTAAAAAAAGAGTGACCAGCCTCACTCATCCCTGAGTGGCGAGCAATAAACGCCAACCACAGCTTGGATATATACAGACTCAATCCGACTGGAGTACCTCAATTACCCACTAAACCATCAGGTACCATAATGTGGTTATATGGTTACCACTCAGCGTAGTAAGTGGTTTCCTGGTGTACAGGAAACCATTTGGCTTGTCACTCAGTGTAGATTCACCCATAGACAGAAGGAAGGGGAAAGAATGAAGGAAAGAAAGAAAGACAAGGGAGTGCAAGGTCAACTATTGGCAGCAAGCAGTGGAAAGAATGAAGGGAAGAACAACAGAAGAGGAAGAAAGGACAAGCGGAAAGGGCAGACACCCAAAGCAGCACTACATCGAGTGAGTGGATGGTGATCGCCCCCACCTACCACCAAATAATAATAAAAATAAAAATAATAATAATAATAATAATAATAATAATAATAATACTTTATTGTTATTATTATTTATTATTATTATTATTATTATTATTATTATTGTTATTATTATTATTATTATTATTATTAGTAGTAGTAGTAGTAGTAGTATTTTTATTATCATTATTATCATCATCATCATCATCATCATCATTAATATAATTTGTGTCATTGTGTTATCATTATTATTATGATTATTATTATCATTAGTAGTAGTAGTAGTAGTTGTAGTAGTAGTAGTGTAGTATAGTAGTAGTAGTAGAAGTAGTGTAGTATAGTAGTAGTAGTAGTAGTAGTAACAATAGTAGTAGCAGTAGTAGTGATTATTAATGACCAGTTTCATTAAGCAGCCAAAATGCCTTACTTCTTCACAAAGCAGGGCCGTCCCTGCAACACACAAAACTGGAGAGTAGACCACCTTTGGAATGTGGTGTAAATACCTGTCTCAGAGCATTCCTCCCGGTGCGGCTCCAACAAGGCTGCCGATCATGAAGACACTCTGGTACAACGGCACCAAGTAGGACCGATCACACACCAGTGACATCTGTATCGGTAGAGTAGTTGGTCGTTTTCATCTGAGGGAACTGAATCACTCCCTCATGTTAACCCCTTTAATACAATGACATAGAGACACAAGTATCTTCTATGTTCCGTCTGAAGAAAATTTGTAAATGGCGACATGCAGTCTCTTAGCCACCAGAAGTCTCCACTAAGATCAACAACATTGTCTGGTAGCAGCAAGAATATAAAGGAAATGTGTCTAAAAGGGTTAATTACTATGTTGTGAAGGCATAAAATTCTGTCCATCTATCTATCCATTGCCAGACACCTTAATCCCATACGGGATGGCCACAAACAAATCGCCTCCACGTCGCCGTCTCCCGCCATTTCACTGCCCTGCTCCCCTCACACCTCCCTCTCTCATATACCTCTCTACTCCATCCTTTCATCTCATCCTTGGCCTCCCCCTCCCTCTCTCTCCTCCACCTCACTCACATGCACTCTCCTCGGCAGTCTCTCACTCTCCATCCTCTCCACATTGCCAAAAATTAAAATTCAATAAACTTTAAACATGAGACAGGAATGAGTCTCCTTGGTTGCTAATTAAGTCAGCCTTCCTATCCTTCTGCTCTTGACCATCATCTGATTTTTTTTTTTTTCGTCAGATCAGAGTATGCGTACTACAGCAGTTGCAGCCCAGTCTTGTTGAGCGTAAACCCGGTTGGCTGCAGGTCAAACTTGCCGTTCTTCCACCACCCACCAACCATTTTATGGGAGACAGGGAGGGAACTGAGGGACTTTTATATAACCAGGAAGCTCAACACCTGGTCAGATCGGAACCACCACGTGAAGGCGTCCCTCACCAGCGGTATACGGCAAACTCGTCACATATCACATATAAAAATGCCCATGACAGAAACTGACCAGTATCAGCATACCTTAGAACAAGCTGAAGATTGTTGTACTATTAAGGACAAATATTGCCTACTACTTCACTGAATTAATTTCATACTTACTGCATATCTGTCACTTTCTACCTTGACGCATCATATCAAATTGGACATAGCTATGGACAGCAAAAAGCATACTGAAACTCTCTCAGCCTAGAAGGATTAGCAGCAACAGTAATATCTTTCGGCACAAGCATCACTTCAACATACAAGTGTTGCTGACAGATCACCTTGTAATAGGATACTGTGAAATAAACTGTAGTGTATTGAACTGTTGGAGACAAAAGGTCGTCTAATACTTCACCTCTTTTTACTTCTCGTTCCCCAATCCTAACTAATAGCAATACGCTGAAAGAGGCTCGGTATATATCTCTGGCCTTAGATATAAGAGCTCGCCAAATTTTCACCTCTTCCATTCCCACTTGCCTCCTCTGGCTGATATGCGAACGTGGAAGAGGTTTGGTTTATTTTTCTGCCCACAGGTAAAAAAATTCACCTAATATCTCATTTATTTTACTTCTCACTTGTTTCTCCTAACACTATAGCGCTGAGAGAGACTTGGTATAAGTGTCTGCACAAAAGTATAAAAATTCGCCTAATATTTCTCCTCTTCTAACTCCTATCTGCCGGTTAACACAAGCTGAGAGACGCCTGGTTTATTTGTGTCTATAGGTGATTATCCTTTTCATAATCATCTGGGTGGGATGTGACCTTTTCCACTTTCAAACCGGATCATTTATAGAGGTAAATAATTCATTTGACGTTGACAGCTGCCTCTGCACACACGCCCTTCCCAACCTTCCGTCTGACCTGGTGGCTTAACCCTCTGACTGAGTTGCTACGAGAGGAATGAAATCGCCCGTTCTCTACGTTTATAGCCAGTTGTCATAATCCGGGCTACAAACTAATCGCCTCCATGTCACTTGTCCTCCGCCATTTGGCTCTCCTTCCTCCAACGCACACGCCCCTCTTCTCATATATTGCTCCACCCTATCCCTCCATCTCATCCTCAGCTTTCCCCCTCCCCCTCCCCCTCTCCCCTTTCACTGCACTCACACACACACTCCCAGTCAACCTCATTCTCCATCCTGTCCACATCGTCAAACTATCTCAGAGTATTTCTCGCAACGTTTCATTCACATCCACAGCAACA
The DNA here is from genome assembly GCF_032717465.1 of Coenobita brevimanus. Lineage (NCBI taxonomy): Eukaryota > Metazoa > Arthropoda > Malacostraca > Decapoda > Coenobitidae > Coenobita > Coenobita brevimanus. The sequence goes on along the minus strand of NC_137065.1, from coordinate 20,215,588 downwards.
CCACAACGCTCCTTCACTTCCTTAGTCGTCAGTCTGCCTGTCAGTCCATCCGTGTATCTCTGCATTCTTCTCTCAGATAATCATCCGTTGTAAGCTGGTTTAAAAACACAGAAATCTTTATTCTTTTACAAAACGGCAAAAGCAACATGCTTTGACATTAGAGATGTTCTAGGCTTCACCCGAGTTTAGTGAAATTGCTTGTTGCAATCCGAAACGAAAAGCATGAAAGATATTTATTAGCCAAATGTTAAATTAGGCCTTTGTGACCACATGCTAACTCACAAGCCCACTGGTGTTAAATTTTACGACCAACACGACTCACGTGATATGATAAGGCCGTCAGTCAACCTTAATGGGAGTACAAGTTCTGATTTTAGGGCTGCGTCCACACCAAATACTTTTTGGTGAAGGCGGGAGTTTTGTATCACTGTAACCCATGTTATGATACAAGTGACTCCATTGGACACGGGTGGGCGAGGACGTGAACTGCAATGGGTTACAGTGATACAGAACTCCCGCCAGCACCAGCAACGGTTTAGTATGGAAATGGGGTAATAGCTGCCTCCAGTTAGTTATGGCCATTTTTCCAGTATTCATTTTGGTTCCAGGATCTAACTCCGGTCCTTCCAGTTGAGACTTAAAACATGCTTACCAGTACCCCACACTTCTGACCAGCCCAAGAACCAAACTCGGACCCTTTCAATGCAGAGCAGATCATGGCAACCCATACCCTCCTGGCATCCCTCAGTTACCTGTGAGGTGAGGGTCAGGCCAAAGTCGGTATGATCAAAGTCCCACTGCGTACATTTTTTCACTCGCACATCGCCATCCTCGCTCGTCACCTCGTAACTGCACTCATCTCTGCACCACACAGGTTAAAAAAAAAAGAGTATCATAATAACATACCGTAAAAAAAAGGTAGCTGATTACTACTCTCAGGCTCCCATAATCTAAGACACCTGCACCGTGGGAGAGATTAAAACATCGCCATCCTCGGTCCCCATCCCGTAAGTGAATTAATATCTGCGTCAGTGTTACAATAATACAAGGTGGCCAACCTACCCATGTGAATGTAAGACGGTCTCCAGACTGATTCGTTACAGTGACATGCCTGTGTAAATTGCTATGATGATTAATAAACATACAAACTCGTAGGGTCTCAAAATTTGCGTGTTTATATGGCTTGACGTTTCACTTCATAAATCTCCCGAAATTGTTTTGATTAAAAAAAAAAAGTGTGAAAAACGAGTCTGGGGCAACTGGCTCAAGGTGCCAAGTTTGAATCGGATTGGTAGAAAAATAAAATAATGGCGCCAAGTGAAAAAAGCGTTTGGAAGAAAGAAGAATGAAACGAAGGGCATACAGTAGCTTTCCGCACTTAGTGTGGAAATGTAATAAGGCCAGGTGCACATTACATGATTGGGGCTGCAGACGGGAATTCTGCATCACATTAACTCACAGAAATTATCACCCGCATCCACTGGGGTCACTTGCATTGGTTGCAATGATGCAAAACTCCCACCCTCACCAGCAACTATTGGGTGTGGATGCGGGAGAAGAAAGGTATCTGATTAATGTTCAAGTTCCTATGATCCATTAGGTGGAGCCAATATGGTCAATAAACCTGTGCTATGGGAGAGATTAACAGTTTCACTATGCTGTCAGGAATATCGATATACTTTGCACCAATAACACAGAAGAAGAAGATATTGAGGCGTAATGAGCAGAATAAATCGGTAGGAAAGAGGCGTTACAAAATTTGCAGAAACTCTTAGAATACGACCATTCCATTTACAAGAAGTATAAGTGACATTAAAGTTCCTACTCTCTCTCTCTCTCTCTCTCTCTCTCTCTTACAAGAAGTATAAGTGACAAAGTTCCCACATATTCTCTCTCTCTCTCTCTCTCTCTCATACAAGAAGTATAAGTGCCATTAAAGTTCCCACATACTTCTCTCTCTCTCTCTCTCTCTCTCTCTCTTTCATTGCAAAAAGATTTTAAGATACTCATGATATTTTCTTCTGGTAAAAGATAATTTACTCTATGAACCGTACTTCACCTAACCCTTAGATTGGAAAAGAGGTTGAGATGATGGTGTGATGATTGTGATAATGCTCATGATGGACATGAATATATTCTACACTTGTTATGTCCTACCTGCAAAAGACAAGTCTGAGTTATAAAAGTGGTCCAATGCTTGTTCCTGAATTCTTACTCTTTCTGCTTTAAGTTGGTCTAAAAATGTAATTTCTCCATCTTGAGTGCTGAGTTACAGCATAAGAGTAACGCTAGGAAATGGTATTAAACACGAACAAATGCTATGGAAAGGATGTACAGCCGTAGTACCCGTATTTTTTTCTGACTTTGAGCCACGTAGCATAAGCTACAAGAAGACGAATATTTCGACCAAGTTAGCAGTAGTAGTAGCAATTGTAGTAGTAACAATTGTAGCCTTAAGTTAATCAGAAATGTGAACCCAGTGGACTGCAGGCTTAAGATGCTCTCCACTTGTAGTCCACCACTCTCCTTGTGGGGAATAGGAAGGAAGATTAGAATGGTTTGTATAACTGAGCAGCTCCACAACCCAGTTGTATTTGTACCACTACAGGAAAGAGGTCCCTCTCCAATACCTGGGGCAAGTTATGGGGCTGCCTAACAACTATCCTTTGTCTGTTTGTTATGCATATACTGTGAGCATATTTCTCTCATGGAGAAATAGATAATCTCCAACTGGCTGTAGGGGAATATAATTATGTCTAATAGTATACTAGAAGAGCACTCATATTGCAAAAGGGCAAGAGTTTTGTATACTGTAAAACATACTCGTACATTGTCATGCTTCGGGTGACAATAGAGGTGGTGATGGTGTTGGTGGTGGTGTTGGTGATGGCACTGATGGTGTTTGTGATGGTAATGGTGGTGTTGGTACTTGGTAGGTGGTGGTGTTGGTGTGGTTGTATTCATGCAGAAGTTGGTAGTGGCGAGGTTGGTTGTGGTACTGTAGCTAATGGTGATAGTGGTGGGGTTCTTTGAGCTAGTGGTGTGGTAGTGTTGGCTGTGCTAGTTGTGGCGTTGACAGTGGTGGTGGTGTTTGTGGTGAAGGTGGTGTTGATGAAGCAGAGAACTTAAACAATCTTTAGCGCTTACAATGGAAAGAAGGTGTTAGTGGTGGTGGTGTGGTGTTGGTGATGGTGGTGGTGATGTTGGTGATGGAGGTGTTAATGATGGTGGTGTTGGTGATGGTGGTGACGTTGGTGATGGTGGTGTTGATGATGGTGATGTTGGTGATGATGATATTGATGATGATGGTGTTAATGCTGGTCATGTTAGTGATGGTGATGTTAATGATGGTGGTGTTAATGATGATGGTGTTGGTGATGTTGATGATGGTGGTGTTCATGATGGTGGTGTTCATGATGGTGGTGCTGGTGATGTTGATGATGGCGGTGTTAATGATGGTCATGTTAGTGATGGTGGTGTTACTGATAATAGTGTTACTGATGGTGGTGTTATTGATGGTGGTGTTAATGATGGTGGTGTTGGTGATGTTGATGATGGTGGTGTTAATGATGGTGGTGTTGGTGATGTTGATGATGGTGGTGTTAATGATGGTGGTGTTGGTGATGTTAATGGTGGTGGTGTTAATGATGGTGGTATTGTTGATGGTGGTGGTGGTGATAGTGGTGTTGGTGATGGTAGTGTTGGTGATGGTGATGATGATAATGGTGGTGTTAATGATGGTAGTGTTCGTGATGGTAGTGTTAATGATGCTGGTGTTGGTGCTGGTGGTACTGTTGCTGGTGGTGCTGGTGCTGGTGGTGTTGGTGCAGGTGGTGTTGGTGCAGGTGGTGTTGGTGCTGGTGCTGGTGGTGTTGGTCTAGTAGTGCTTGGGCTGGTGGTGCTGATGATGGTGGTGTTGGTGATAGTGGTGCTGGTGATAGTGGTGTTCGTGATGGTGGTGTTGGTGATGGTAGTGCTAGTGATGGTGGTGCTGATAATGGTTTTGGGATAATGATGTTGGTGGTGGTCGTGCTGGTGATGGTGGGTGTTGGTGATGATGGTGCTAGTGATGGTGATGCTGATGGTAATGTTGGTGATTGTGGTGTTAGTGATGGTGGTGTTGGTGATGGTGGTGTTGGTGATGGTGGTGTTGGTGATGGTGTTGGTGCTGGTGGTGCTGGTGATGGTGGTGCTGGTGCTGGTGGTGCTGGTGATGGTGGTGCTGGTGATGGTGGTGTTGGTGATGGTGGTGCTTGTGATGGTGGTGTTGGTGATGGTGGTGTTGGTGATGGTGGTGTTGGTGATGGTGGTGCTTGTGATGGTGGTGCTTGTGATGGTGGTGTTGGTGATGGTGGTTTTGGTGTTGGTGCTGGTGGTGCTGATGATGGTGGTGTTGGTGCTGGTGGTGTTGGTGCTGGTGGTGTTGGTGCTGGTGGTGCTGGTGACGGTGGTGTTGGTGATTGTGGTATTGGTGACGATGGTGTTTGTGATGGTGGAGCTGATTATGGGGGTGTTGGTGATGGTGGAGCTGATGATGGAGGTGTTGGTGATTTTGGTGTTGGTGATTTTGGTGTTGGTGATTTTGGTGTTGGTGATTTTGGTGTTGTGATGGTGATGCTGGTGATGATGGTGTTGGTGATGGAGGTGTTGGTGACGGTGGTGTTTGTGATAATGGTGCTGATGACGGAGGTGTTGGTGATGGTGGTGCTGGTGATGGTGGTGTTGTGATGATGGTGCTGGTGGTTTTGGTGAAGGTGATGCTGCTGATGGTGGGGTTGGTGCTGGTGCTAGTGGTGCTGGTGATGGTGGGGTTGGTGTTGGTGATGGTGTTGCTAGTGGTGTTGGTGTTGGTGATGGTGTTGCTAGTGGTGTTGGTGGTGCTTGTGGTGTTGGTGTTTGTGATGGTGGTGCTGGTGGTGCTGGTGATGGTGATGTTGGTGACAGTGGTGCTGATGATGGTTGTGTTGGTGCTGGTGGTGTTGGTGCTTGTGATGATGGTACATGTGATGATGAGCTGGTGATGGTGGTGTTGGTGTTGGTGATGATGGTGCTGGTGGTGTTGGTGTTGTTGATGGTTGTGCTGGTGCTGGTGGTGCTGGTGATGGTGGTGCTGGTGATGGTGGTGCTGGTGATGGTGGTGTTAGTGATGGTGGTGTTAGTGATGGTGGTGTTAGTGATGGTTGTGTTGGTGCTGGTGATGGTGGTGTTGGTGATGGTGGGGTTGGTGATGATGATGCTTGTGGTGTTGGTGCTGGTGCTGATGGTGCTGATGATGGTGGTGATGGTGATGGTGATGTTGGTGATGACGGTGTTGGTGATGGTGGTGTTGGTGATGGTGGTGTTGGTGATGGTGGTGTTGGTGATGGTGGTGTTGGTGATGATGGTGCTTCTGGTGTTGGTGTTGGTGCTGGTGATGGTGATGCTGGCGATGTTGGTGTTGGTGCTGGTGGTGTTTGTTTTGGTGATGGTGGTGCTGGTGCTGGTAATGCCGGTGATGGCTGTGTTGGTGATGGTGGTGTTGATGGTGGTGTTGGTGATGGTGCTTGTGGTGTTGGTGATGATGGTGCTGGTGCTTGTGGTGTTGGTGATGGCGGTGTTGATGATGGTGGTGCTGGTGATGGTGGTATTGGTGCTGGTGGTGCTTGTGATGGTGTGTTCATGATGGTGGTGTTGGTGATGGTCGTGCTGTTGATGGTGGTGTTGGGGATGGTGGTGTTTGGGATGGTGGTATTGGGGATTATGGTGCTAGTGGTGCTGGTGTTGGTGGTGCTAGTGCTGGTGGCACTTTTGATGGAGATGGTGATGTTTTGCTGGTGATGCTGGTGATTATGGTGTTGGTGCTGGTGCCGGTTGTGTTGGTGCTGGTGCCGGTTGTGTTGGTGCTGATGATGGTGGTGTTGGTGCTGATGATGGTGGTGTTGGTGCTGGTGGTGCTGGTGCTGGTGGTGATGGTGGCGTTGGTGCTAGTGGTGTTGGTGCTGGTGATGCTGGTGATGATGGTGGTGTTGGTGTTGGTTTTGTTGGTGCTGATGATGGTGGTGTTGGTGCTGGTACTGGTGGTGCTGGTAGTGTTGGTGGTGCTGGTGGTGTTGATGCTAGTGGTGTTTGTGCTGGTGGTGTTGTTCGTGCTGGTGGTGTTGTTCGTGCTGGTGGTGTTGGTACTGGTTATGCTGTTTATGGTGGTGTTGGTACTGGTATAGCTGGTGCTGGTGGTGTTGGTGCTGATGCTGGTGGTGTTGGTGCTGGTGGTGTTGGTGCTGGTGGTGTTGGTGCTGGTGGTGCTGGTGCTGGTGGTGCTGGTGCTGGTGGTGCTGGTGCTGGTGGTGTTGGTGCTGGTGGTGTTGGTGCTGGTGGTGTTGGTGCTGGTGGTGCTGGTGCTGGTGGTGTTGGTGCTGGTGGTGCTGGTGGTGCTGGTGCTGGTGGTGCTGGTACTGGTGGTGTTGGTGCTGGTGCTGGTGGTGCTGGTGCTGGTGGTGTTGGTGCTGGTGGTGTTGGTGGTGTTGGTGCTGGTGGTGTTGGTGCTGGTGGTGTTGGTGCTGGTGGTGTTGGTGCTGGTGGTGTTGGTGCTGGTGGTGTCGGTGCTGGTGGTGTCGGTGCTGGTGGTGTCGGTGCTGGTGGTGTTGGTGCTGGTGCTGGTGGTATTGGTGCTGGTGGTATTGGTGCTGGTGGTATTGGTGCTGGTGGTATTGGTGCTGGTGGTATTGGTGCTGGTGGTATTGGTGCTGATGGTGTTGGTGTTGGTGGTGCTGGTGCTGGTAGTGTTAGTGCTGGTGGTGCTGGTGATGGTGATGTTGGTGATGATGGTGCTGGTGCCGGTGATGTTGGTGCTGGTGGTGCTGATGCTGGTGATGATGGTGCTGGTGATGATAGTGCTGGTGGTGTTGGTGCTGGTGATGTTGGTGCTGATGGTGCTGGTGCTAGTGGTGATGGTACTGGTGCCGGTGGGGATGGTGATGCTAGTGATAGTGGTGCTGGTGCTGGTGCTAGTGTTGATGGTACTGGTGCTGGTGATGGTGGTGTTGGTGATGGTGGTGTTGGTGATGGTGGTACTAGTGATGGTGGTGCTAGTGATGGTGGTGCTGATGATAGTGGTTTGGGGATAGTTGTGATGGTGGTGGTCGTGCTGGTGATGGTGGTGTTGGTGATGGTGGTGCTAGTGATAGTGGTGATTTTGGTGCTGATGATGGTGATGCAGGTGCTGGTGATGCAGGTGCTGGTGGTGTTGGTGCTGGTGGTGCTGGTGATGGTGGTATTGGTACTGATGGTGTTGGTGCTTGTGGTGTTGGTAATGGTGATGCTGGTGATGGCGGTGCTGATGATGGTGGTGCTGGTGATGGTGGTATTGGTACTGGTGGTGTTGGTGCTTGTGGTGTTGGTAATGGTGATGCTGGTGATGGCGGTGCTGATGATGGTGGTGCTGGTGATGGTGGTATTGGTGATGGTGGTGTTGGTGATGGTGGTGATAGTGATTGAGATGCTGGCGGTGGTGGTGTTGGTGATAGTGGTGTTGGTGATGGTGGTGTTGGTGATGGTGGTGTTGGTGATGGTGGAGTTGGTGATGGTGGTGATGGTGATTGAGATGCTGGCGATGGTGGTGTTGGTGATAGTGGTGTTGGTGATAGTGGTGCTGGTGATGGTGGTGTTGGTGATCGTCAGTGTTGGTGATGGTGGTGTTGGTGTTGGTGCTGGTGGTGCTTGTGATGATGGTGCTAGTGATTGTGGTGCTGGTGATGGTGATGCTGATGAAGATGGTGTTGGTGATGGTGGTGCTAGTGCTGGTGATGATGGTGTTGGTGATGGTGCTGGTGGTGCTAGTGATGGTGGTGTTGGTGCTGGTGGTGTTGGTGCTGGTGGTGCTGGTGATGTTGGAGTTGGTGATGGTGGTGTTGGTGCTGATGGTGCTGGTGATGTTGGTGTTGGTGCTGGTGATGTTGGTGCTGGTGGTGTTGGTGCTGGTGGTGTTGGTGCTGGTGGTGTTGGTGCTGGTGGTGTTGGTGCTGGTGGTGTTGGTGCTGGTTGTGTTGGTGCTGGTGGTACTGGTGCTGGTGGTGTTGGTGCTGGTGGTGTTGGTGCTGGTGGTGCTGGTGATGTTGGTGTTGGTGCTGGTGGTGTTGGTGCTGGTGGTGCTTGTGGTGTTGGTGTTTGTGATGGTGGTGCTGGTGATGGTGGTGCTGGTGATGGTGGTGCTGGTGATGGTGGGGTTTGTCTTGGTAATGGTGGTGGTGGTGGTGTTGGTTATGGTGGGGTTTGTCTTGGTAATGGTGGTGGTGGTGGTGTTGTGTAGGTGCTAGTGGTGCTGGTGATGGTGATGTTAGTCACAGTGGTGTTGATGATGGTTGTGTTGGTGTTGGTGGTGTTGGTGATGGTGTTGGTGATGGTGTTGGTGATCGTGATGTTGGTGATGGTGATATTGATGATGGTAGTGTTAATGCTGGTCATGATAGTGATGGTGCTGATGGTGTTGGTGTTGGTGCTGGTGGTGCTGGTGATTGCCAGTGTTGGTGATGGTGTTATGAGTCCATAATATAATTACAAATCATAATAGATAGATAGATAAATAGAGAGATAGACAGCTCTATGCGAGCCTGGGAATGGGAAATGATCTTGCAAGTTACACTGAGGAAAAGCTGACGACAGATTACGAAGTAGCCAGTCAGTTAGTTGTCAGCAATTCACGAGGTGAACAAAGCCTTGTTGACCATACACACATACTCACACACAGGCTTCTAGAACTTTCCAATCACAGGGAACACACGTGATACGTCTCCTGTTTCACCAGAATTTAGGAAAGAGAGCTCAGAAGGAAGCTAGCCATAGAACAGACAGGTAGCAGGGAGAAGGGCTTAGCAACTTGAGAGAGGGACAGAGAGAGCGAGACAGGGAGACAGGGACTCTAATCATACTCACTCGTGAGTGAGAGACTTGTTAATATTTCCAAGACAAATAAAAATAGTCCCATACTATTCTTTACCTCTCCTGTCATTCCACGACAAATGGGAAAGAAGATTATCTACTTACAAAGCTACTCAAGTATAAAAACCGCTCGTCCACAAGTCTAATATATATATATATAACTCCACTACAAGTAACTGCAAAGTTTTTATGATATTTGGTAGCGGCGAACGTATACGAACCTCGTCTACGAATCAACATTGAATTCCTACAAAATATCAAGATTGAAAACAAGAATACCTCTCACAACCAACAACTCACAAATAACTCCTGATAATATTCTCTCCAACCAGCCCCCTCCGTCTCCCCGATCATCACGCTGATGCAGAGGTGAAGAGGTCACAGGACGCCTTGCAAGTAGTTTAACAATATATTGATACAAACAATCTTGCAACTTCTACGACGAACCAGCGAACTACAACCATCTACAATCAACTACAAGTAACAACTCTACGAGTCGTCGGTATAATCTTCTACACGCACCTACAAGTAGCGGCAGTCTTCATCCTACAACGAGTAAATCACAAGAGAAAAGGACCGAGAAAACATCGACAAAGAAAAACAAAACAAACAAACGAAGAGTGAGACACGACTCATACCTCATAACCACCAGACCTCACCCTCCTCTCTCTGCTACATCCACCCAACCCCCGACGCTGATGCAGGAGTCAAGAGGTCAAGACGACGAAGCAAATACCAAGTCCATATTCACAACTCATCTTACTCACTCATCTTCACTCAAGTTACTCATCGCTACTCATTTACTCACCACAGCTACCAGTGTGGGAAGCCGACGTCACCATGTGCTGAGATGACATCACAACGCGAGTCTGCCATGCCAAGCAACATGTGACTGACACCAGGCACCTCTCACCCACTACTCATTACTCATTATTCACATAGCTCCTACTCATACTCATTTATTTTCACAGTTGAGTTGGAAATTCTATGCTGAGGTTTGCCTGGGACAGCTGTTAACCACCACAAGCACCAGGCCATGGAATTTCCTGAGTAATATCGTCCATCAACACACCACTAGAATTATCAAGAGATCTTCAATCAAACCTGCATTTTTCTTCCGAGATCGACTTTTGTATCGACACACCTCTACGATCTGTATCAAGTGGGTAAAATTATACTTAATCATTTCTTCTCAGTGCTAAAATTAGCTATATTCAACTTTTTTTTTTTACTTATTTCCATATATATACTTATACGCTCACTATCTATCATTTATTTCAACTTATTTACTCATCTATTTTGTTAGGACATAAATAAACAAGAGGCGTATTTCATAACACCATATCTTAATGACAGGAAGATTTTCGCCACCACCCACGTTAATACCAGATGACACACAATTTGCCACAACAACAGACTCACAATTAAGAGAGCTCCAAGGCAACCCACCCCTTGTACAAACCTCACCACACACTAAAGATCAAGAAACAAATACGGCAGTTTCAGATGAAGAGTGGGAAATCCCCTCTGACATAGCAAGTGCGGACTTTGTCGCTGACTTGCCCACGTATGCCAATATACTTAACAGGGTTCACCAGTCCGGTCGTACATATTCCACCATTCCCTCACACAACGATAAACAAGTCCAAGTTGAATTAACAGAGCAAACAGTGAAAATGAATCAAGAAACAAATACCGCTGATCTAACAACCACACCTCAAGTGTTTGTGTATCACGAGGATAAAACTGTCCCAAATTTCTCTGGCACAGACAAAGATCGCATTGATGTCATTCCAGAATTACATAAAATTGTAGATCTTGTAAGTGAGCACACTACAAACCATGTGCTCAGTGAAATAACTGCTGATGTCTCCACAATCAAGAGAACATTGTTAGTTACCGAAAATTCTAATTGGATAACAGATGATGGAAAGATGTCCCCAGACCTCGTCGTGGACATCATTGGTTATGTAGCTGCCTTGTGTAAATTACCTGATAGGACCCTTAAGATCGCCAAGACGATCGCGTACACCCCAGGAATGTGCTTGCTAGACTTAAAGAACGAGGTAGAGATGCAGTGCAGTAAAGCAGGTATGGTCGACACACATGCACATTCTGGTAGAATGAGGGTACCTGAGACAGTATCAGCTGTGAAAACATCTACACCGGCCCCAAACAGAGAACAAAATCGATCGCGACCGGAAAGCAGGCAGACCAAACAACCAAACATGACAAGGCCTCGTTCACAGACGCCTTGCTACAGGCAGTTTCATAAGTTTTCGCGCAGCCCGACCAGGTCTCGCGCCATAAACAACACTACTTATGGGAAATCACATCGTAGGTCACAGTCAAGGGATAGGTCCATTCTATGTCATTACTGTGCAAAACCAGGACACACAAGGTATGAATGCTTTATCAAGGCAAAAGAGGACAAACAAAAGACACAAGGATTTGGTCCTTACTGTAGGCATCATAGATACCAAGGGCACTGGACCAGTGATTGCAAAACAGTAGAAAAAATTGTGTCTATGTTCAAATCGGGGGAAGACCAAGTCATGACAAAAAACGAACAAACGTAAAGAAAAACAAGGCTAAACTTCACATAGGAGGCATGTTGGGAAATGAGTGTATCTTGATACCAGCTGTATGTGAGGATCAAAATGTTTCCTTATTTTTAGATACAGGCTCTCCAGTGAACTTAATAACACATGAAGAACTAAATAGAATTCTTAAAAATAAAAAGAAAGTAACTTTTCTGGATGAAGCTGATTTAGATTTATACACAGTAGATGGACAAGAGATTACAGTATAAGGTATGATAAGATTAAATATCAGTTTCTCTGCATTTTTCTATATCGTTGAAAACTTAGCAATTAAAGCTCATATGTTACTATGCTTAAGATCCATGAGAGCTGAGAACATAACCATACTCCCACAAATGAATGGAATAGACTTTGACAATGAATTCATAGAGGAAATAACTTCAGAGCCCTCACCGATTGGTACAAGCGAGCCAAAAAGAATTGGTAATATTAAAGGCCTAAACAAACATACACAAACAGATGAGTGTATAGATCCACTCCCACCACCAACCCCATCCTCCAGAATTAGTGACCCAGATAACAGTACTGATTTATCAATTTTTCCAGCCCATCTCACTAATGATTTAGTTATACCACCTAATTCATACATGAAGGTTACCATAAAGAGCAAATTACGGAATAGTACTGTTCTTGTCTTAGAAGAATTATGTAAAGTAAAGGGATTGTCAGTAGAAAACGCATTATGTCGTACGAATGACGAAGGGCAAACTCAGATATTCATAATTAATCACATGAATGGGGAAGTTCAGTTGCAAAAGGGAACTTGCATAGTTAATATTGAAAAATGTCCTGCCCCCGTGAAGGAAATAGTTATAGCTGGAGTGACAAGTGAGGTAAAATCTACGGTTAGAGAAAGAATAAAAGAGAATTTAATTCACTCAGGTGAATTTGATGAAGAAAGTGATTTGTTAACCCTGCTGGAAACACACAGGGACACCGTAGCATTGCCCGGAGAACAATTAGGATGTACTAACTTGATGAATCACATGATTAATGTGCCCCCAGAAACACCACCAATTTTCGTACCAGCTTACCGCATACCACACTCCCAACGTATACTTGCAAATCAGTATGTCGATGAAATGTTAAAACTTGGAATTATTGAGCCTTCAGTCTCCCCGTGGAATGCCCCCTTATTCTTCGTGCCCAAACGAAATGGAGAAATGCGTGCGGTAGTAGATTACCGTAAACTAAATAATCACACAATCCCAGACAGATTTCCCATGCCATTGCTAAGCGATGTTCTACAGAATATTGGTCCTGAGAATAATATATTCTCGACCATCGATCTCCTAAACGGCTATTATCAGATTCCGGTATCTAAGGAGTCACGTAAATACACTGCCTTTTCAACAAACAGAGGCCATTATCAATATACAAGAATGCCAGTGGGACTGAGGACAGCCCCAGGCACATTCCAGCGTCTTATGAATTACGTATTGTCCGGAATTTTAGGACAAGGAATATTTGTTTATCTTGACGATATTATAATCGCAACGAAGAATAATGAGGATCATCTCAGGAAATTAGACTTACTCTTAAAAAAGCTTAGTGATGCTGGTTTAAAAATTAAACTTTCTAAATGCAAATTTTGCTTTAAGGAAATAAATTTCTTAGGCCACAAATTAAGTTCTGATGGTATTCACACCACTGATGACAAAATACAGGCAGTGAGAGATTTTCCTGAACCCACTACGACTGACGAAGTTAGACAATTTTTAGGTCTGGCTGGGTATTATAGGTCATTTGTACCACAGTTCTCTCATATAGCCTTTCCTCTATTCCAACTACTCAAAAAAGATGCTGTATTCCAATGGGAAGAAGAACAAAAAAGGGCATTTAACAATCTACAAATTAAACTAACAAATGCACCTTGTTTAGCATATCCAGATAACACAAAATCATTTCTTATTTGTACAGACGCATCAGTTAAAGGATTAGGGGCTGTACTGATGCAGGAAGATAAAAGAGGAAAGAATCAACCAATTGCATTTGTCAGCAGACAATAAGAGGTGCAGAGAAAAATGATTGCACTACAGACTTAGAGGCACTTGCAGTGGTTTTTGCATTACAAAAGTTTCGAGATTTGGTATATGGTTACGAAATCCACTTATTCACCGACCATAAACCACTGGTGGGTATGTTTAATGAAAAATTCCTTTCTGGGAGGAGAGCAAGATGGAAATGTTCAGTTGAAAACTACAATGTACACATTCATTTTATAAAAGGTAAAATGAACATAGTAGCTGACGTATTATCTAGGAACCCGAACACAATTCAGGTTGCGGCGTTAGATCTCAAAGGAAATATCCCAAACCACGAGGATATCGCAAAGGCACAAAGACTTGACCCAGTATGGTCTAAAGTTATATACAAGTTAGAAAGTGGAGATGACATACAATTACCCAAACTGCATGTCCCACTTGAACAATTCACAATGGTCAATAATATATTATACAAGATTAACTCTAAACAACCAAAACGCCAAAGAAATACTAACCAGTTGGTAGTACCTAATGACATGATACCCCAAGTATTACGATTGATACACGACAGCCCACATGCAAGACATCCTGGAAAGGATAAGACATTCAACCAAGCCCAGCTGTTATATTACTGGCCTTCATTACGAAAAGATATAAACAATCATACAGACAAATGCGAATCATGTGCGAAACACAAAGGATACCCAATCACACCTGCACCGATGGGTAATTACCCTGTACCACATCAACCGTGGGACGTTGTCGCTGTTGATTTACTCAAGATGCCATTATCATACAATAATAACCTATACTTATTCGTAGCAACGGATCATTTTTCCCGTTATGTCATTTTAGCTCCAATTAAAGATAAGACAGCAGAGACAGTAGCAAAGGCAATAACAGATAATGTAATATGTCGCTTTACTACCCCAAAGGTACTAATAAGTGATAATGGAGGAGAATTTAATTTTGAGATCTTACAAGAAATATGTAAACAATACAACATCAAAAAGGTTAACGTTTTGGCCCATCACCCAGCATCGAATGGGTTGGTAGAGAGACAAAATAAAAAAGTATTAGATGTGCTACGACACATTCTCAGTGAAAATTATGCAAGCTGGGATGATTGGATTCCCAGAGTAGAAGCCTCAATTAATGGATCTATAAATAAATCCATAGGTGACACACCACATTTCATTATATATGGCACAGATAAAAAATTACCATATGAGCTCCTAGAAGGTGACAGCATGCCTATATACAATTACGATGATTACTCTAAACTCCGTTTACGTGAATTCCAGGACATTCACAAAAGAGTCAAAAAACAATTAACGATGTCCAAGGAAGAAATGACGGAGGCATTTAACAAGAAGGCAAGAGATTCACCTATCAGCTTAGGAGATATTGTTTACGGTGTCATTCATACGAGAGACAATAAATTATCCCCAAAATTTGAGGGCCCATACAGAGTAATTAACATAAAAGCAAACAAAGTTTTAATTAAGTCACTTTCAAGTGGCGAGGAGAAACAAGTTCATATTGACCATTTAAAACGAGTTTCAAGGGAATTATCCCATAATTATTCAGCCTCGGATACAACCGAACAGGTGAACGTACCTCAAGAAACCAAGCAAGAAAACAACAATGATTACAAAAAGAAATTAAGGTCATATACCAAACAATCGAACATAGGTGCAACTGTTCCAATCAAATCTACAGTACATCATTTACGAGAATTAAATATCGATTTAAACTCCTTCTATAAATGAAATAACAATCAACCGTAACGCACATCATCACTATCATCGACCACAGCATGACCATATTAGGAAATTAAGATTTTTTTTTTTTTCGGTAGGTTACAATGAAGGGACTTATGCTATGGATTCTCCTCTACATAGCAAGAGGACATGCGCACTTAGACCCCCAACACATAGTACGACAAGGATGCCTCATAGCTCCAACGGCCACGACTACAATCGTTAAGGACGTCATGAGTACTGAAATAAGTCTAGATTACTTGTATGAATTACCTACTTATTTAGACAGGCTTGCGACGCCGATGCGAACTCTGGACTTCATGATAGGAAATTATGTTTCACAAGCACATAACACCAAGGAAGTGAATGAAATGGTAAAGTTAGCGATATGGAAACTAGAACAGGCAAAGTCAACTATGCTCATCATGATCCAAGATCTCCCATCTTATGGAACGGAGGTACTGAGCGACAGGAACAACATCACACGTACTCGCCAAAAGCGCGGTTTGTTCGACTTGGGTGGTGCAGTTCTTGGAAACATCTTTGGATTGGCTACAGAGGATGACCTTAAAGAAATAAACAACAAATTAAATAAGATAGCTCAGGTACTAACATACCAAGATAAATTCATCTCAGGACAGAACTCAGCAATGAAGACAATTGTGAAAAATCTGAAAAAAGCAGAAAACATAGCTCTCGAGAGTGTAGATAAAATAAATGAAATGGAGAGAAACGTTACACTTTTCCAACACTTTTCCATCATCACAGAACATATTGACACGATTCTACTACATTTAGAGAACACTAAAGATCGTTTCAGGGCACTTATGCAAGGAATTTCGAATGCTGGTGATGGCAAGATCACAACTGACTTACTCCCAGTTCATGAGCTACGTCAGATAGTTAGTCAAGGCATACATAGACATAAATTGAAGCCGTTGTTCCGCAGTAGGGAATTCATGCAATATTACCCATATTTAGAAGCAACACTAACACCAAGATCAGTAGTAGTTCATGTACCATTCATCACTGAAGATCTGTTCACAGTATACCAAATACATCCCTTCCCCTATAAAAATAACAACACTTTGGTCATCATCAACATCAACACAGACACCGAACTCATCATGGTCTCCAAGAGACGGGACACTGTCACTTTCGCAAGTGAATCAACGATTGAACGAAAGTGCCGCACATCCTTACATGCTGTTCATCTTTGTCCTGGGTACATTTTCACGTTTCAGCCCTTGTGAAATGGCTATCATCAGAAATGACAATATTCATAATCATTGCAACTTCACTTTTGCTCCAGATAAACTTGTACACCATCAACGCATCGGACACTCACAGTTTTTTTATTTCCCTCATAACATATCAGTTTACATAGTCTGTCCAGATATACCACTATCTCATACATCAGCATCAGGATTATACATAGCACCAGACTACTGTGCGGTATTTACACCAGCCATGTCTACTTTATCCACCATCAATCACTACGCCATTCTCAATCATACACACAAACATTTCCACCCACTGCCTGATATGGACTTAAACATGAGCACAAGTATTAAGTTGACTTCACCTAAGTTTGAAACTATGCAACTGATCAATGAAACAATGAAGCCCTGGGAAGATTTGAGTTTGAGTATGTTCAACCCATATTATGTGTATAGCCCAGCACCTACTGTCTTTATAATCGTCTGCATTGTAGTTGCAGTACTGCTGTTCGCAATGCACAGAATGCATGCAAGAATTGCTAATTTGGAGTCATTATTTAGTAGGGGGAGAGTGAACATCAAAGTTAACCCCCCTGAATGAAGTGTACATATTTTGTATATAGTATTAATTATATATATATATATATAAAAAGAAAAAAAATACAAAGAAAAATGACCCATGTATGGCATACCAGTACCATTACCTTTAAATGAAATATTAATAACTCTTACCATAATCTTAATTTTAAACTATTTTTTTTTTTTCTTGCATGTATGCATTTCACTACAATAACCCAAGTACATACTGTATTACAGTTAAATAATTTACTTTTAATGCATTTATTCAAATTTGTATACAACTTGTATAAAATGTAATATTGCTGAATAATCACTATTTACTATAAATATTATATGTATACAATATTATAATCAATATTATGTACTAATAGATTAGCATGTGTCAATGATAATTGCTGTCAGAGGTCCTTCAGCTGCGTGGACCGAGCATATGTTGAGTCCATATTATAATTACAAATCATAATAGATAGATAGATAAATAGACAGATAGACAGCTCTATGCGAGCCTGGGAATGGGAAATGATCTTGCAAGTTACACTGAGGAAAAGCTGACGACAGATTACGAAGTAGCCAGTCAGTTAGTTGTCAGCAATTCACGAGGTGAACAAAGCCTTGTTGACCATACACACACATACACACATACTCACACACAGGCTTCTAGAACTTTCCAATCACAGGGAACACACGTGATACGTCTCCTGTCTCACCAGAATTTAGGAAAGAGAGCTCAGAAGGAAGCTAGCCATAGAACAGACAGGTCGCAGGGAGAAGGGCTTAGCAACTTGAGAGAGGGACAGAGAGAGCGAGACAGGGAGACAGGGACTCTACTCATACTCACTCGTGAGTGAGAGATTTGTTAATATTTCCAAGACAAATAAAAATAGTTCCATACTATTCTTTACCTCTCCTGTCATTCCACGACAAATCGGAAAGAAGATTATCTACTTACAAAGCTACTCAAGTATAACAACCGCTCGTCCACAAGTTTAATATATATATAACTCCACTACAAGTAACTACAAAGTTTTTTATGACAATGGTGGTGTCGGTGTTGGTGCTGGTGGTGCTAGTGATGGTGGTGCTGGTGATGGTGGTGCTGATGATGGTGTTGGTGATGGTGGTGGTGGTGCTGGTGATGATGGTGTTGGTGGTGGTGGTGCTGGTGATGATGGTGTTGGTGATGATGGTATTGGTGCTGGTGGTGCTTGTGGTGTTGGTGTTTGTGATGGTGGTGCTGATGACGGTGTTGGTGATGGTGGTGTTGGTGTTGGTGCTGGTGGTGCTGGTGCTGGTGGTGCTGGTGATGATGGTGTTGGTGATGATGGTATTGGTGCTGGTGGTGCTTGTGGTGTTGGTGTTTGTGATGGTGGTGCTGGTGCTGGTGGTGCTGGTGCTGGTGGTGCTGGTGCTGGTGGTGCTGGTGCTGGTGGGGTTTGTCTTGGTAGTGGTGGTGGTGGTGGTGTTGTGTTGGTGCTAGTGGTGCTGGTGATGGTGATGTTAGTGACAGTGGTGCTGATGATGGTTGTGTTGGTGCTGGTGGTGTTGGTGCTTGTGATGATGGTACTGGTGATGATGAGCTGGTGATGGTGGGGTTTGTGTTGGTGATGGTGGTGCTGGTGATTGTGGTGCTGGTGATGGTGGTGTTTGTGATGGTGGTGTTGGTGTTGGTGCTGGTGGTGCTGGTGCTGGTGGTGCTGGTGATGATGGTGTTGGTGATGATGGTATTGGTGCTGGTGGTGCTTGTGGTGTTGGTGTTTGTGATGGTGGTGCTGGTGCTGGTGGTGCTGGTGCTGGTGGTGCTGCTGATGATGGGGTTTGTCTTGGTAGTGGTGGTGCTGGTGGTGTTGTGTTGGTGCTAGTGGTGCTGGTGATGGTGATGTTAGTGACAGTGGTGCTGATGATGGTTGTGTTGGTGCTGGTTGTGTTGGTGCTGGTGGTGCTGGTGCTGGTGGTGCTGGTGGTGCTTGTGGTGTTGGTGTTTGTGATGGTGGTGCTGGTGCTGGTGGTGCTGGTGATGGTGGGGTTTGTCTTGGTAATGGTGGTGCTGGTGGTGTTGTGTTGGTGCTAGTGGTGCTGGTGATAGTGATGTTAGTGACAGTGGTGCTGATGATGGTTGTGTTGGTGCTGGTGGTGTTGGTGCTTGTGATGATGGTACTGGTGATGATGAGCTGTTGATGGTGGTGTTGGTGTTAGTGCTGGTGGTGCTGGCGGTGTTGGTATTGTTGATGGTTGTGCTGGTGCTGGTGGTGCTGGTGATGGTGGTGTTAGTGATGGTGGTGGTAGTGATGGTTGTGTTGGTGCTGGTGATAATGGTGTTGGTGATGGTGGGGTTGGTGCTGATGATGCTTGTGGTGTTGGTGCTGGTGCTGATGGTGCTGATGATGGTGGTGATGGTGATGTTGGTGATGGTGGGGTTGGTGATGGTGGGGTTGGTGATGGTGGTGCTTCTGGTGTTGGTGCTAGTGATAGTGATGCAAGTGATGTTGGTGTTTGTGTTGGTGCTGGTGGTGTTTGTGTTGGTACTGGTGGTGCTGTTGATGGTGATGCTGATGATGGTTGTGTTGGTGCTGGTGGTGCTGGTGCTTGTGGTGTTGGTGATGGTGGTGCTGGTGTTTGTGGTGTTGGTAATGATGGTGTTGATGATGGTGGTGCTGGTGATGGTGGTATTGGTGCTGGTGGTGCTGGTGTTGGTGTGTTGATGATGGTGGTGTTGGTGATGGTAGTGCTGTTGATGGTGATGTTCGGGATGGTGGTGCTGGTGAAATTGGTGTTGGGGATGGTGGTGTTGGGGATGGTGGTACAAGTGGTGCTGGTGTTGGTGGTGCTAGTGCTTTTGGCGCTTTTGATGGAGATGGTGATGTTTTTGCTGGTGGTGCTGGTGATGATGGTGTTGGTGATGTTGGTGTTGGTGCTGGTGGTGCTGGTGCTGGTGGTGCTGGTGCTTGTGGTGTTGGTGATGTTGGTGTTGGTGCTGGTGGTGCTGGTGCTGGTGGTGCTAGTGGTGTTGGTGCTGGTGGTGTTGTTCGTGCTGGTGGTGTTGGTGCTGGTGATGCTGGTTATGGTGGTGTAGCTGGTGCTGGTGTAGCTGGTGCTGGTGGTGTTGGTGCTGGTGGTGTTGGTGCTAGTAGTGTTGGTGCTAGTGGTGTTGGTGCTAGTGGTGCTGGTGCTGGTGGTGCTAGTGGTGTTGGTGCTGGTGCTGGTGCTAGTGGTGTTGGTGCTGGTGGTGTTGTTCGTGCTGGTGGTGTTGGTGCTGGTGATGCTGGTTATGGTGGTGTTGGTGCTGGTGTAGCTGGTGCTGGTGTTGTTGGTGCTGATGCTGGTGGTGTTTGTGTTGGTGGTGCTGGTGCTTGTGGGGTTGGTGCTGGTGGTGTTGGTGCTGGTGGTGTTGGTGCTGGTGGTGTTGGTGCTGGTGGTGTTGGTGCTGGTGGTGTTGGTGCTGGTGGTGTTGGTGCTGGTGGTGTTGGTGCTGGTGGTGTTGGTGCTGGTGGTGTTGGTGCTGGTGGTGTTGGTGCTGGTAGTGCTGGTGCTGGTGTGGTGGAGATGGTGGTGCTGGTGATAGTGGTGTTGGTGCTAGTGATGTTGGTGCTGGTGCTGGTGGTGCTGGTGCTGGTGATGCTTGTGCTGGTGATGTTGGTGCTGGTGATGTTGGTGCTGGTGGTGCTGGTGGTGTTGGTGCTGATGATGTTGCTGCTGGTGGTGCTGGTGGTGATAGTGCTGGTGGTGATGGTGCTGGTGGTGTTGGTGGTGGTCGTGCTGGTGCTGGTGGTGTTGGTGCTGGTGGTGATGGTGCTGGTGGTGTTGGTGGTGTTGGTGGTGGCGCTGGTGGTGTTGGTGCTGGTGGTGCTGGTGCTGGTGGTGCTGGTGATGAAGACGTTGATGATGATGGTTCTGGTGCAGGTGATGTTTGTGCTGGTGGTGCTGATGCTGGTGATGCTGATGCTGGTGGTGCTGATGCTGGTGGTGCTGATGCTGGTGGTGCTGGTGCTGGTGGTGCTGGTGGTGCTGATGCTGGTGGTGCTGGTGGTGTTAGTGCTGATGCTGGTGGTGTTGGTGGTGTTGGTGCTGGTGGTGTTGGTGCTGGTGGTGCTGGTGGTGTTGGTGCTGGTGATGTTGGTGCTGGTGGTGTTGGTGCTGGTGGTGTTGGTGCTGGTGGTGCTGGTGGTGTTGGTGCTGGTGGTGTTGGTGCTGGTGGTGTTGGTGCTGGTGGTGTTGGTGCTGGTGGTGTTGGTGCTGGTGGTGTTGGTGCTGGTGGTGCTGGTGATGTTGGTGCTGGTGGTGTTGGTGCTGGTGGTGCTGGTGCTGGTGGTGTTGGTGCTGGTGGTGTTGGTGCTGGTGGTGTTGGTGCTGGTGGTGTTGGTGCTGATGCTGGTGGTGCTGGTGGTGCTGATGCTGGTGGTGCTGATGCTGGTGGTGCTGATGCTGGTGGTGCTGATGCTGGTGGTGCTGGTGCTGGTGGTGCTGGTGCTGGTGGTGCTGGTGCTGGTGGTGTTGGTGCTGGTGGTGTTGGTGCTGGTGGTGCTGGTGATGTTGGTGCTGGTGATGTTGGTGCTGGTGATGTTGGTGCTGGTGATGTTGGTGCTGGTGATGTTGGTGCTGGTGATGTTGGTGCTGGTGATGTTGGTGCTGGTGCTGGTGGTGTTGGTGCTGGTGGTGTTGGTGCTGGTGATGTTGGTGCTGGTGGTGTTGGTGTTGGTGCTGGTGGTGTTGGTGGTGTTGGTGTTGGTGCTGGTGATGTTGGTGCTGGTGATGTTGGTGCTGGTGGTGTTGGTGTTGGTGGTGTTGGTGTTGGCGCTGGTGATGTTGGTGCTGGTGGTGTTGGTGCTGGTGATGCTGGTGCTGGTGGTGCTGGTGATGTTGGTGTTGGTGCTGGTGATGTTGGTGCTGGTGGTGTTGGTGGTGTTGGTGTTGGTGTTGGTGGTGTTGGTGTTGGTGCTGGTGATGTTGGTGCTGGTGGTGTTGGTGCTGGTGATGTTGGTCTGGTGGTGTTGCTGCTGGTGATGTTGGTGCTGGTGGTGTTGGTGTTAGTGTTGGTGGTGTTGGTGTTGGTGCTGGTGGTGTTGGTGCTGGTGGTGTTGGTGCTGGTGGTGTTGGTGCTGGTGATGTTGGTGCTGGTGGTGTTGGTGTTGGTGCTGGTGGTGTTGGTGGTGTTGGTGTTGGTGCTGGTGATTTTGGTGCTGGTGATGTTGGTGCTGGTGTTGGTGGTGTTGGTGTTGGCGCTGGTGATGTTGGTGCTGGTGGTGTTGGTGCTGGTGATATTGGTGCTGGTGGTGCTGGTGATGTTGGTGTTGGTGCTGGTGATGTTGGTGCTGGTGGTGTTGGTGCTGGTGGTGTTGGTGTTGGTGATGTTGGTGTTGGTGCTGGTGATGTTGGTGCTGGTGGTGTTGGTGCTGGTGATGTTGGTGCTGGTGGTGTTGGTGTTGGTGTTAGTGTTGGTGGTGTTGGTGTTGGTGTTGGTGTTAGTGTTGGTGGTGTTGGTGTTGGTGCTGGTGGTGTTGGTGCTGGTGGTGTTGGTGCTGGTGATGTTGGTGCTGGTGGTGTTGGTGTTGGTGCTGGTGGTGTTGGTGGTGTTGGTGTTGGTGCTGGTGATGTTGGTGCTGGTGATGTTGGTGCTGGTGGTGTTGGTGTTGGTGGTGTTGGTGTTGGCGCTGGTGATGTTGGTGCTGGTGGTGTTGGTGCTGGTGATGTTGGTGCTGGTGGTGCTGGTGATGTTGGTGTTGGTGCTGGTGATGTTGGTGCTGGTGATGTTGGTGCTGGTGGTGTTGGTGCTGGTGGTGTTGGTGTTGGTGGTGTTGGTGTTGGTGCTGGTGATGTTGGTTCTGGTGGTGTTGGTGCTGGTGATGTTGGTGCTGGTGGTGTTGCTGCTGGTGATGTTGGTGCTGGTGGTGTTGGTGTTGGTGTTAGTGTTGGTGGTGTTGGTGTTGGTGCTGGTGGTGTTGGTGCTCGTGGTGTTGGTGCTGGTGATGTTGGTGCTGGTGGTGTTGGTGTTGGTGCTGGTGGTGTTGGTGGTGTTGGTGTTGGTGCTGGTGATGTTGGTGCTGGTGATGTTGGTGCTGGTGGTGTTGGTGTTGGTGGTGTTGGTGTTGGCGCTGGTGATGTTGGTGCTGGTGGTGTTGGTGCTGGTGATGTTGGTGCTGGTGGTGTTGGTGTTGGTGCTGGTGGTGTTGGTGGTGTTGGTGTTGGTGCTGGTGATGTTGGTGCTGGTGATGTTGGTGCTGGTGGTGTTGGTGTTGGTGGTGTTGGTGTTGGCGCTGGTGATGTTGGTGCTGGTGGTGTTGGTGCTGGTGATGCTGGTGCTGGTGGTGCTGGTGATGTTGGTGTTGGTGCTGGTGATGTTGGTGCTGGTGGTGTTGGTGCTGGTGGTGTTGGTGTTGGTGGTGTTGGTGTTGGTGCTGGTGATGTTGGTGCTGGTGGTGTTGGTGCTGGTGATGTTGGTGCTGGTGGTGTTGCTGCTGGTGATGTTGGTGCTGGTGGTGTTGGTGTTAGTGTTGGTGGTGTTGGTGTTGGTGCTGGTGGTGTTGGTGCTGGTGGTGTTGGTGCTGGTGATGTTGGTGCTGGTGGTGTTGGTGTTGGTGCTGGTGGTGTTGGTGGTGTTGGTGTTGGTGCTGGTGATGTTGGTGCTGGTGATGTTGGTGCTGGTGTTGGTGGTGTTGGTGTTGGCGCTGGTGATGTTGGTGCTGGTGGTGTTGGTGCTGGTGATGTTGGTGCTGGTGGTGCTGGTGATGTTGGTGTTGGTGCTGGTGATGTTGGTGCTGGTGGTGTTGGTGCTGGTGGTGTTGGTGTTGGTGGTGTTGGTGTTGGTGCTGGTGATGTTGGTGCTGGTGGTGTTGGTGCTGGTGATGTTGGTGCTGGTGGTGTTGGTGTTGGTGTTAGTGTTGGTGGTGTTGGTGTTGGTGCTGGTGGTGTTGGTGCTGGTGGTGTTGGTGCTGGTGGTGTTGGTGCTGGTGATGTTGGTGCTGGTGGTGTTGGTGTTGGTGCTGGTGGTGTTGGTGGTGTTGGTGTTGGTGCTGGTGATGTTGGTGCTGGTGATGTTGGTGCTGGTGGTGTTGGTGTTGGTGGTGTTGGTGTTGGCGCTGGTGATGTTGGTGCTGGTGGTGTTGGTGCTGGTGATGTTGGTGCTGGTGGTGCTGGTGATGTTGGTGTTGGTGCTGGTGATGTTGGTGCTGGTGATGTTGGTGCTGGTGGTGTTGGTGCTGGTGGTGTTGGTGTTGGTGGTGTTGGTGTTGGTGCTGGTGATGTTGGTTCTGGTGGTGTTGGTGCTGGTGATGTTGGTGCTGGTGGTGTTGCTGCTGGTGATGTTGGTGCTGGTGGTGTTGGTGTTGGTGTTAGTGTTGGTGGTGTTGGTGTTGGTGCTGGTGGTGTTGGTGCTCGTGGTGTTGGTGCTGGTGATGTTGGTGCTGGTGGTGTTGGTGTTGGTGCTGGTGGTGTTGGTGGTGTTGGTGTTGGTGCTGGTGATGTTGGTGCTGGTGATGTTGGTGCTGGTGATGTTGGTGCTGGTGTTGGTGGTGTTGGTGTTGGCGCTGGTGATGTTGGTGCTGGTGGTGTTGGTGCTGGTGATGTTGGTGCTGGTGGTGCTGGTGATGTTGGTGTTGGTGCTGGTGATGTTGGTGCTGGTGGTGTTGGTGCTGGTGGTGTTGGTGTTGGTGGTGTTGGTGTTGGTGCTGGTGATGTTGGTGCTGGTGATGTTGGTGCTGGTGATGTTGGTGCTGGTGGTGTTGGTGCTGGTGATGTTGGTGCTGGTGGTGTTGGTGCTGGTGGTGTTGGTGCTGGTGGTGTTGGTGCTGGTGGTGTTGGTGCTGGTGGTGTTGGTGCTGGTGGTGTTGGTGCTGGTGGTGTTGGTGCTGGTGGTGTTGGTGCTGGTGGTGTTGGTGCTGGTGGTGTTGGTACTGGTGGTGTTGGTGCTGGTGGTGTTGGTGCTGGTGGTGTTGGTGCTGGTGGTGTTGGTGTTGGTGCTGGTGGTGTTGGTGCTGGTGGTGTTGGTGCTGGTGGTGTTGGTGCTGGTGGTGTTGGTGCTGGTGGTGTTGGTGCTGGTGGTGTTGGTGCTGGTGATGTTGGTGCTGGTGGTGTTGATGCTGGTGGTGATGGTACTGGTGCTGGTGGGGATGGTGATGCTGGTGATAGTGGTGCTGGTGCTGGTGGTAATGGTACTGATGCTGGTGGTGCTGGTGATGGTGGTGTTGTTGCTGGCGGTGATGGTGATGGCAATTTTGGTAATGGTAGTGTTGGTGATGGTAGTGTTGGTGATGGTAGTGTTGGTGATGTTAGTGTTGGTGATGGTAGTGTTGGTGATACTGGTGTTGGTGATGGTGGTGTTTGTGTTGTGGTGCTAGTATTGGTGGTTTTGGTGTAGGTGATGGTGTTGGTGATGTTCTTATAGTGGTGATTTTGGTGCTAGTGATAGTGTTATGGTGATGGTGGTGCTGGTGTTGGTGATGGTAATGGTGGTGGTTTTGGTGAAACTAGTGGTGATGGTGTTGTTTATGGTGATTGTGCTGATGATGCAGACAAAGATTTAACAACCTATAAACCTTATAATTGTGTGATGATAGTATTCATGTTGATGTGAGTGTTGGTGATATTGGTGAGTGTGCGCTGGTGTTGATGGTGGTGGTGGTCATGTTGGTAGTGGTTGTTGGTTATAGTAATTGTGTTGATGAACCACAGAAAGAATTAAATAACTCATAAAACTTACGACAGGGTGATGGTGATGTTGGTGATGATGGTATTGATGGTGGTGGTGATGATGTTGTTGTTGTTTTTTTGCCAGGAAGAAGGAACCAAAGGCCACGAGTCCGCCATAACAGTTCCCTCCAAGAGAAAAACAAAATACAAGAGAGAGCCAAATTCAAGATCCAATCATTTCAAGATGCAGGGGCGTCATTTCAATTTTCCTTGGGGGGGGGGGGTGGCATAGACTGTTTAGGAGGCCCCCCTACTCCCACCTCCGCACATGGGTGGTGCTGGTGGTGGTGAAGCCACATGTAACACTATTTTTAGGAAATTAAACCAGTAAACAAGTATATATACTTTATATACTTTAACCAGTTACTTCCTGACACACACTAATGGATATTCTAGCATTGGCAAACGTTAGAACTTTTAACTCCGACTTGTAACCACAAAATAAAATAAAACCATGCATTCGTGTACAATTCTATGTTCATTTTTATTTGTAAAGCCTAAATGTCACTAAAGTGTTTGTGACTTAGATTTTGTCTTACAGATTTTGTAAAAAAATACAAATGCTTACCTGGTTCTGATGCCACCCTGCCATCCCCTACCTTCTCCCTTTTCCTCAATGTCCCACAGTACCTCACCGTTCCCCCTGGGTCTTTCCCGACCACCTCCCACTTTAGGAACCACTGTTCTAAATGAGCTCTTAAGACTCCTTCCTACAGGTACGGACTTCCCAAGATGAATAAAAGGTTTTATTGAAAGCCAGAATAAAATAAAAAAGGCAGCTTGATACTGAATCTAACTGGACAGCGGGCTAGGAACATACTTACATTGACATCCTTTAATATACCTAGTAAATTATTGTGATTATTACACACACACACACACACACACACACACACACACACATACACACACACATACATACACACACACACACACACACACACACACAAATGGTCCTGACGAAATTTCAGGTTGGGTGCTACATATATGTGCAGAAGAGTTAAGCAGACCAATATATTTAATATTCAAGGAATCCTTATATCTAGGTCAACTAACTGATATTTGGAAGAGAGTAAACATTGTTCCCTTGTTCACTCAACTACCGACCAGCATCACTGACCAATGTTGAAATTAAGATACTGGAAAAGCTGATGAGGAAAGTTTGGGTATAGTATCTAGAAAAACACAGTATGATAACAGAGAGCCATTCCAGTTTTAGAAAAGGAAAATCACGTGTTACTAATCTATTAAGCTACTATGATAGTTACAGAAACATTACAGAAAAGAGAAGGATGGTTAGACATTATGTTTTTAGATTTCAAGAAAGCATTTGACAGAGTACCACACCAAAGACTTCTATGGCAACTGTACCATCAGGGAGGTATCGAAGGCAACATGTACTGTTGGATGCAGGATTTTCTCAGAAAAAGGGAAATGTGAACAGTAATTACTCATCATGGAGGGAAGTGACTAGCGGATTTCCACAGGGATCATTGCTGACACCAGTCATGCTATATATATATATATATATATATATATATATATATATATATATATATATATATATATATATATGAAATAGACAGTAACATGGAAATGGAGGCTATCCAAATATGTTTGCGGATGATGCAAAAATCTGTCTATCTATCTATCTATTGTCAGACGCCTCAAACCCGTTTGGGGTGGCCACAAACAAATCGCCTCCAAGTCGCCCTGTCCCCCTCCATTTCACTGCCCTGCTCCCAACTCACACCCCCCTCTCTCATATACCTCTCCACCCCATCCCTCCATCTCATCCTCGGCCTCCCCCTCCCTCTTCCCCCCTCCACCTCACTCACATACACTCTCTTCGTCAGTCTTTCACCCTCCATCTTCTCCACATGGCCAAACCACCTCAGTGTGTTCCTCATAACGCTTCCTATCACATCCACATCAACACCACAACGCTCTTTTATATCCTCATTCGTCAGCCTGTCTCTCCACGTGACTCCACAGGCTCCTGTTAAATAACTCATTTCCACTGCTCTCACTCTTGACTTGTGTCCTTCCAACAATGTCCAAGCTTCACTTCCGTACGTTAGAGTTGGTATCACAATACTATCATGTAGTAACTTTTTCACTTCCATGCTCACTTCCCTGTTTCTTATCACTGCTTTCAAAGAACCAGCAACCTTTCTTCCCTGCTGTACCCTTTCAAGCACTTCACCCTCCAAACCTCCATCCTTACTCATCACACTACCCAAGTACTTAAACGTACTCACATTTTCCAATTCCTCACCATCCAACCTCGCTGTACATTCACTAACTTCACCTCTCTCAAAGACCATCACTTTACTCTTCCCTACATTCACCTTTAGATTCCGTTTCTTACACACTCTCTCAAACTCATCCACCAAGCTTTGCACCCCCCCTTCGTCTTCACTCAACAACACAGTATCATCTGCAAACAACAGTACAGGGAGTTTCCAAACACTATCCTCTCTCACCAGGGCCACTTCAACATCCACTACCCTACCTTGTACCTCTTTTATTACCCCATCCATGTACAGATTGAACAACCATGGAGACATGACACATCCTTGATTCAAACCAACTTTCAAAGAGAAAAATTCACTTAGTTCACCATCCACACGCACTGCAGCCTTCGCACCATCGTACATACTCTTCACAGCATTCAACAACTTCTCATCTACTCCATATATTCTTAACACTTTCCACAATCCTTGTCTATCCACCCTGTCATATGCTTTCTCCAAATCCATGAAAGCCGCATACAACTTCTTTCCCTTCTCTAGAAACTTTTCCACTAAAGATCTAAGGATGAATATCTGATCTACACAACCTCTTCCCTTCCTAAAGCCTCCCTGTTCTTCTCCAACTAATTTCTCTGTTCTTTCTCTAACTCTGTCTATAACTATCCTACCATACACTTTTCCTATTATACTAAGAAGACAAATGCTCCTATGATTACCAAACACTTCTTTTTCCCCTTTTCCTTTGTACAAGAGAATAATTATACCTGACTTCCAATCCTCCGGGACTCTACCTTCCTCCCAGGCCAATCTGCACATCTTCCACATCCATTCTACTACTATCTCTCCCCCATGCTTCAGCATTTCACCACACACTCCATCAATTCCTGGGGCTTTCCCCGATTTAACTTTCTTCATTGCTTCCACAACTTCTATCCTACTGATTTCTTCCTGTCTTCTCACCTCCCTCCTTCTCCTAGCCATTCCCCAGCCACTTATACTCGCATTACTTCCATCCTCTACATTCAACAATTTCCTTAAAGTGTTCTCTCCATCTGCTCACTTTTTCTCCCTTCTCCACTAGTAATCTACCATTTTTATCTTTCACTCCCCTGCTAACTTCACTTCCACCCTGTCTTACTCTTTTCACCTCTCTCCAGAACATTTCCTTACAGTCTCTCCACTTTACACTCAAATTCCTTCCAAATTCCTCATCCACTCTCTTCTTACTCCCTCTTACTAATGTTTTCAACTCTTTCTTTCTACATATAACTCTCTCTTCCGCCTCTCAACTTCTTCCACGCCCCTATTTCTCATCCATTCATTGTATGCTTTCTTCTTTTGTGCCACAGACTGTTTCACCTCTTTAGTCCACCACGCTGTTCCTTGCACCCCCCTCCGTCTTCTCTTCCTTCCACACACCACATCACATGCTGCACATATTTCTTTTGTAAATATCTTACACACACCTTCCACGTCTCCCATCTGCTCCAATTCATATTTGCCCAATCGTTCCTCCACTTCTCTCTTATTCTCTGCCTTTTTCTCATCCTCTTGTAACTCTCCTTGCAACTACTCCTTCCTCTCGTCTTTCTCTTCTTCTATTCCTACATCTTCCTTGCATTCTAATTCTGGCCACCACCAGGTAGTGGTCAGAAAGTCCACTCCCCCAACCTCTATACACTCTTGCATCCTTTACACATCTTCGCATCCTTTCATCCACACACACATAATCAATCATTGCCTTCCTTTCATTCAGTTCACCACCCACCCTTCTCATCACTCGCCATGTATACCTGTGGATCATTTTATGCCTGAAGAGGGTATTGGCTATCACCAACCCCCTCCCAGCACAAATGTCCACTAACGCACTGCCATTCTCATCTATCTCAGCAGGCACACCCCACTCACCAACTATTCCATCCACTTTCACATTCCCAACTTTACCATTTATGTCACCAGTCAAAAACACTCTCTCATTCCTTCCAAACTTTTCCATGCACACTTCTACATTTGTCCAGAACTCTTCTCTCACTCTTTTAGCACGATCTTGCGTTGGTGCATACACACACACACAATCGCTCACATTTGTATTCCAACTTTCAACCTTACCCACACAATCCTTGATCCAACTGATCCATACTGTCTTATGCTCCTCTTCCATCTTTTACTCACAACTATACATACTCCTTCCTTTGCCCTCTCATTCTCACCTACTCCTGCACATATACCCCATCCATACTCCCATTCTCTCACACTTTCTCCTCTCCATTTTGTTTCAGTTATTCCACATACATCCACTTTCGCACCCTCAAGCACCTGGACAATCTCTCTCTCTTTCGCCTCATCATTCGCTCCCCTTACATTCCAAGTTCCAATTACCATGTCCTTTGTCCGGTCCTTGGTCGTCAACGTTTGGTCAGTCCTTGTCCGAGGATTATTATTTGTCTTTTTTTAGTTAGTTGTTTTCCGGGGAGGGGCACTAACCCTCCG
Organism: Coenobita brevimanus; assembly: GCF_032717465.1. Taxonomy (NCBI): domain Eukaryota; kingdom Metazoa; phylum Arthropoda; class Malacostraca; order Decapoda; family Coenobitidae; genus Coenobita; species Coenobita brevimanus. The sequence continues at coordinate 20,185,101 of NC_137065.1, read as the reverse complement.
CCAAATACAAAGGAAAATTACTAACAGATTCTTGCAAAAAGCTGCAAGAGGAATTGAATAAACTTCACGAATGGAGCAATAAATGGCAAATGGACTTTAATGTGCACAAGAGTCACGCATTAAGTTTGGTAAAAGTGAGAAAAGACCAGATTGGGATTATAAGTTAGGAAGATCAACCTACACATATCACAAAGGAGACGGTATGTAACATGTATACATTGTTTGCTAATAAGAAAATAGCATTCACATATATAAATGAAGACATGCTGAGAAAGATGAGAACATCATTCATCAGCCCAACCCTGGAGTATGCGTCAGTAGACTGGAATCCTTATCTCAAAACCACATAGATAATATTCAAAAAGTACAAAGCTACAAGATGGGTACCAAGCTTAAAAGATCTAAGCTACAAAGCAAGACTAGAGAAACTGAATCTACCAACACTACAGGAGAGAAGGAAAAGAGGAGACATGATAATGCTAATGCACTTAAGGGAAAGAGAAAATAGACATTAATGACTATATAACCTATGTGGAACCATCAGCAAGAGGACACTGCAAAATATTACATAAAAAGGGAGGCGATAAAGACGTAAGGAAACTCAGTTTCCTAAATAGGGCAATTGATCAGTGGAATGCACTACCGAATGAAAAAGTGTGTGCCAAAACTATTCATAAATTTAAGAATATGTATGATAAAAAGGGTTTAATACACAGGACAGTACGAGCTTGACCCATTGCTGTAAAGATACGATGAGATAAGAACACACACACACACACACACACACACACACACACACACGATATATTTCACTCATAATGTATTGAGGCAAAATACAAATTATTTTTGATATCAGGGTGTTAACTTTATATATATATTTTTTTCATTAATTGTAGTTGATTTGGAGGCCCCCCTCAGAAAGCTTGGGGGGGGGCGAGCGCCCCTCGCTGCCCCCCTAAATGACACCCCTGTTGAGATGACTGGACACATTGCGTTTGAAAGACTGGAAATCATAGGAAGCAGGAAATACAGACAGAGGGAGACAGTTCCAGAGTTGACCTGTTCCATAAATGAAGGACCGGGAGTAACGGTTTACTCTTCCATTAGAGAGTTGGACAGAAAACGGATGAGAGTTTGCTGCTAGGCAGGTACTACGCACCCATCATAGAGGTGGCAGAATGCATGCAGGCAGTTCAGAGGAGCAGTGACCATTGAAGTAACGATAGAAAAGAGATAAAGATGCAACGCTGCGGCAAAGAGACAGAGGTTGAAGGGAGTCAGTAAGAGGAGGAGAGTTAATGAGACGAAAAGCCTTTGACTCCACCCTATTGAGAAGAGCTGTATGTGGGGAGCCTACCAACACATGAAAGTTGTACTACACACAGGGGTGGATAAAACCCCTGTATGGAGTCAACAACTGTGCAGAGGTAAAGAAGGCTTAGCACACCCAATCTCTTGGAAGCAGATTTTACAAGAGATGTAATATGATCTTTCTAGGATAAGTCCCAAGTAAATGAAACCCCAAGCATGTTCAAGGATGATGCAGGATTAAGCGGAATATTATTAAACATTAGTGGGTATACCTGTGGAAGATTTTGACGGGTTGATTTGTGTAAGAACTGAGTCTTAGATGCAGAAAAAACAATCAGATTATTTTTACCCCAGTCAGAGATACGAGCCAAGTCAGACATTAGGTGTGCCATAGCCGTATCCCTTGTTTGTTGAAGTAACTGCTGAGATGGGCATTGCGGGAACCGAATGGAAAGATGAAGGGTGGAGTCTATCAGCATATGAGTGGATACGGTTAGATGTACAGCTTAGAAGGTCATTGATGAATAAAAGGAAGGGAGTTGGTGACAGGAGAGAGCCCTGAGGAACACCACTGTTGATAGATCTAGGAGAAGAACGATGACCGTCTACAACAGTGGCTATAGAATGACCAGAAAGGAAGCTAGCAATGAAGGCACAGATAGAAGGATAGAAACCGTAAGAGGGCAGTTTGTAAATTAAAGATTTATGCCAGACTCGATCGAAAGCCTTTGAGATGTCAAGTGCAATGGCAAAGCTTTCGCCAAAGTCCCGAAAGGAGGATGACAGGAAGTATGAAAGGTAGATGAGAAGATCGCCAGTGGAGCATCCCTGACGGAACCCATTCTGATGATCAGAAAGAAGGTTGTGATAGGAAAGATACTTTATAATATTTTTATTATGAACTGACTGGAAAACTTTTCAAATACAGGATGTTAAAGCAATTGGACGATAGATAGAGGGTTGGGAATGGTCACCAATCTTTGGGACTGGCTGAATGAGAGCAAACTTCCAACAAGAAGGAAAGGTGCAAGTTGATAGACAAAGGCGAAAGAGTTTGCCTAGGCAGGGTGTAAGCACAGAAGCACAGTTCTTGAGAACAACAGGAGGGACTCCATCAGGCGCATATGCCTTGTTAGTAATGAGGCCAGTGATGGCAGAAAATACATTAGCTGAAGAAATTTCAATGTCAGCCACGAGGAAGTCAGAGGGGGGAAGTGATGAAGGAACAGCACCGGAATCGCCTAAGGTGGAATTGGAGGAGAAAGTGTGAGTGAAGACATCAGCTTTATCAGTGGAAAAATAGCTACAGAACCATCAGAGTAAAAAAGAGGAGGGAAGGATGATGAGGTGAAGTTGTTAGAAAGGTTTTAGGCAAGGTGTCAGAAGGAACAGGAAGAATTCGAGTTGGATAGTTGAGAGCATTTAGTATGGATGAAATAATTTTTAGCTGAGCGAAGAATAGACTTAACAGATTCCAGGCAGAAATGTAAAGATGATGTGATTCAGGGGTGGGTTCGCTTCGGTACCTTTTGTAGGCCCTCTCCTTGTTGTGGACAGCATTAGAACAAGAGTGATTAAACCAAGGCTTTCTTGCGTTAAACAAAGGATACAAGAAAGGAATGTATGCTTCCATGCCCGAGAGAATAACCTCCATTATGTGCAAGGCACACTCAGATGGATCCCGGCGATGGAAGCAATAATCATTCCAGGGAAAATCAAGGAATTACTGCATGAGGGCCTCCCAATCCGCAGTTCCAAAGTGCCACAGATGACGTTTCTTTAGAGGGTCCACAGGCCATACCGGAGTGATAGGACAGGTTAACGTGATAAGGTTGTGATCGGAGAAGCCCAATGGAGAGAAAAGATTAATAGTGTAAGCAGAAGGATTAGGGATACGGGTAGGGTGCTGTACAAGCTGCTCTGGGTCATTAAGGATAGAAAAGATGTAGGCTTGTTCACCAGGTGGATCAGTGAAAGGAGAGGAGAGCCAAAGGTGGTGGTGAATATTGAAATCTCCTAGAATGGTGATTTCAGAGAAAGAAGAAATGGATAGAATGTGTTCCATTGTAGAAGTAAGATAGTCGAAGAATTTTTGATAGTCAGTAGAATTAGGGGATAAGTAAACAGCACAGATATAATTAGCCAGAGAATGAGGAAAGCCGAAGTCAAAGTGTAGAGAATTCAGAAGGATCGAGTTCTGGAATACTAGAGCAAGATAAGTCATTGAGTATTTATACACAACATCCACCTTTGGCTTAGAAATGAGTATAGGGAAAGTAGGAGGATACAGAAAAGAGTTTGCTGACAGTTGCCTCAGACAGCTGAGTCTCATTTAGAAAGAGAAGGTGAGGTTTAGAGGAGGAAAGGTGGCGCTCAATAGAGCGAAAGTTAGAGGAAAGGCTGCGAATGTTGCAGAAATGAAGAAGTGAGTCAGACAGTGGTTCCAGGCAACTCAAGTCGTCACCGGGACAGGGGCGGAAGGTGGGGGCATTTATGGTCCCCCCCCCCGTGACTCCGAGGCTGAGTGTTGAGTAGCCATGATTTTCTTGAATTTTGGAAAAGGAAGTGCAGTGTGTACTGTGTATGTAGGTTGGTGTAGATAGTTAGAGAAATTTGTATTGGAGAGCATGCTGGCCTACTCTCTGTGCTACTGAGACACTGAAAAGTTCAGCAAAGGGGGATGGTCAGGAACTAGTCCTGAGGGCTGATGAAACGGGAGCTACAGCTCTTCCTGTCATTAGCTTTCCATCCACCTCGGGAGTACTGCCCTGCTCGACTGGTGCTACAGTCTACTCCTGCATTAGCCGTGTTAGTTATGGTGATAGTGCTGATGAAACAGACAAAGATTCAAACAACCCATTACCCTAATATTTGGGTGATGACGGTACTGTATTGATGTTGGTGTTGGTGATGGTGATGCTGGTGTTAGTGTTGGTGGTTGTTGTGGCAGTGTTTGTGTTAGTGACGGAAGTAGCGGTGGTGTTAGTTATGATGACTGTTTTGATGACACATAGATTCGAACAACCCAAACAATTTACTGGGGTGATGATGGTGTTGGTGATGCTGTTGACGTTGGTATTAATGTTGGTAATGTTGGTGGTGGTGGTGATGTTAGTAGTGGTGGTGTTAGTTATGGTGATGGTGTTGATTAAGCGGACATAGAATTCAACAACCCATAACACTTACATTGGGACGATGGTTAGTAGTGGTGGTATTAGGTATGGTGATGGTGTTGATGAAGCGGACATAAAATTCAACAACCCATAAAACTTACATTGGGGTGATGATGGTATTGTTGATGTTCTTGATGGCGTCCGGGTATCTACAGGTAAAGGACATCACTGGAGCAACCAACGCTCCGCCTATAGCATGGCCAGCTAAGCATGCCTGCCCTGTGGAGACACGAGATAGTAATAACAATGCTGGTATTGCCGTCATCTTACGAGGTTTTCCAACACCTATTCCTTACTATAGTTCTGTATCTGGTTCGTAGATACAGTGTGATCCAGATATAGTGCTCCTCATCCACTCCATCTGGATATTTATCATGTGTTGCGTGAACGGCTCAATCAGCTTTGTCTACCACTGTCCTGTGTCACATTAATTTTCCATTCCCACTGCCGTATCTACGCCCACACCAGCAGACTGAGCCTTCCCCACAACAGATAAGATGCTTCAAGGTAAGTTTCCAATGGAGCACTATTAATGGCCCACCATATACAATTATGTTTGCTATTTTTGCCATTTTTGTAAATATGAATAACATAATAATAATGATTCACACATACACACACACACACACACACACACAGGGAGAGACGGAGGCATGTTGACATACTCATAAGCAGTTCATTGTACTCTCTTTAACACATTTTATCTTTTCTATAATATATAACCTATGTCTTCCTGTCTATCTGTATTTAACCAGACGCTTTAACCCCGGAGGAGGTGGCAAGAAATAAGTCAGGCGTATGTCCCATGCTATCATGCTGCCCTCCCTCCAAGTCACCACTTATTCATGTACCTCTCCACCCCATACTTTTCTGTTCTTAAAATATTCCAAAGCATTGTTCGTTTCTACCTATAACCACCTCCCTTCATGACGCCTATTTTTATTCAAATCAGATGGTAACCAGATGATTGTATCCAGCTGTTATATTCGAATCACAATGTGAAGTGGTTGATTTAGGCTATATCTAACTCATTCAGTTCGAAATGCTTCCCTTCAAGCTGAATCTAATTGTCTGATGGAAGAAAAAAGATAAGTAAAGCTATCAAGCGATTAAACAGAGAAATAAATAAATCAGATTAATCGATAGATTGATAGATAGGTAAATAAATGAATGAATAAATAAGAATAAAACTAAAAATAAACGTATCCAACCAAACTGAAAAGATGAAGTTTAAAAAGTGTTCTGTCAGTAATGCAGTAATGAAAGTATTGACAGCTGTATTTATACAGGGTGGTCTGGAAGTGGCGCTCCACTATACTCGCGGCACATGACTTTGAGGTTGTCATTATCGCACTCTGGCAACCTACCACTCAAAAGTGCGTCCCATTTCGTGTATAATATGAGACGCAAGTGATTCATGTGTAACATGTTCGTGTATAATAATATTCGTGTATAATATATTCCTGCAAAATAATATGACTCGTGTATAATATGATACGAAATCGGACTCACTTTGGAATGGTAGGTTGCCAGGATATGATAATGACAACCTCAGAGTCGTGCGCCGCGACTATAGAAACTTGGCTTCCAGTCTCTATGTGTAATGGGGAATGGTCAGTCTCTTGATGTGGGTGTAGGTGTAGCTGTGGGAGTAGGAAATGAATGAATAATGCTGGATAAACACACACACACACACACACACACACACACACACACACACACACAAACACACACTCACACACACACACACACACACACACACACACACACAGTATGAATGTATGTATGTGTATATGTGTATGTATGCATGTATGTATGTAGGTATGTGTGTATATAGATAGGTGGATAGAAAGATTGGTAGATATTTTATTTCTGTACCACACACACACACACACACACACACACACATATATATATATATATATATATATATATATATATATATATATATATATATATATATATTTTGTTACATAGCCTATGATTTCATCATCCTTTGTATAATTCTAACGTACGGTATGCTGCATGTTTGATCATGATTCGCCTCGTGGCTTCCATAGTGACCAGGCTTGCGTGTTCTACCTCACTCCCCCCTTCTCCCCCTTATAGTAGAGTAAGTTGTTCTTTCTGTTGTTCAGAGCAGGATTGTCAACTCTTTGTCCCCTACGCCTTCACTTGCGCGTCCTTCTTACAAGTTAAATCAAGCTCTGCCTGCCCCTATATAATGAGCTCAGTCTCTGCATTAGTTGCCACTTAGATCTACTCCTCATTTTGTTCACATCTCTGTCCTCCCCTGTATAGTGTATTATTATTTTTGTGAGTGCTCAGGAAGTCTCCAACCATCTAGCTGCTGTATAATTTGAGTATAAGTGTTACTACCATTTTTCTTGTACTGTATAGCCTGAGGCGTTAATTCGCAGGCCTGGTAAGGTTTTTGTGATTCATGTAAAGTTTTTAATGTCAGCCAGTATTAGTAATATTTTGTATGTGTAATAATATTATATCTTGCTTTAAGTGAACATTATCCGGTTTTCTCATTTTATCAGTGTTGACTTAGATAAATTTGCTCTTGCAAAAATCGTGTTAATAGAGGCTATTGTAGTTAACCATATAGGTAACCTGTTTTGCCATTACATTATCCTTATGAGTCCTGAATGTTTAGTTGTTAGTTTGAGCATTAAACTTTAACTTGTAATTTTACCTAACTATTTAGTTTTGAACCTGGAACTTTGCGGGACAGTAGTGATTTTAGTACTCTCACTTGAAGTGTTCATTATCTCTCCCTGTTCTGTAACATAAATTTGGCGACCTCTTATCAGGATATTCAGGATATTATCATAAGGATATTGCTTGATATTTTGTGACTGTGATTTATTCATGATGTCTACTATTACTACTCTTGATGAAGCCAAAGATTTTTTGTCAAATGTGCAAACAGTGTGTGATGTAGAAAACAGAACAAAGAATGAACTTAAGCTTGTTGCACAACAATTGGGAATTGCTGTTCGCTCTCATCATTCTAAAGATCAAATTGTTGCAATGATTAATAAAGGCTTGTCTAATGTAACTCCTCCAGATGAGCAAACGCAGATTGATATAGCTAAGTTACAGCTAGCCCTGCAGGAGGCTCGTGCTAGGGAGGCTGAATTTCAGGCTTGTGCTAAGGAGGCTGAGTTTCAGGCTCGTGCTAAGGAGGCTGGGTCTCAGGCTCGTATTCAGGAGGCACAGGCACAGGCTCAGGTACAAATTGAACTTGCTAGGATTCAGGCAGACCATGAGTATCGCATGAAACAAGGTGGACCTGGATCATCTAGCTCTGATGATTTTGATGTGGCTAAAAATGTTAAACTTGTCCCTCCTTTTAATGAATCTGATTTAACAAAGTATTTTCAGTTGTTTGAGAGAGTAGCTACAGGTTTTGATTGGCCCAAAAAGTATTGGCCAGTACTCCTTCAAACTGTTCTCACCGGTAAAGCTCAAGTAATTTATGCATCTTTGCCTCAGGATCAATCTGATAATTATGATGTAGTTAAGAGTTTGATTCTTAAGGCCTATGAGCTTGTTCCTGAAGCCTATAGAGTAAAATTGAGGACAACTTATAAGCAAGATAAGCAATCCCATGTTGAGTATGCAAAAATCAAAGATGATCTGTTAGAGCAGTGGTTAAATTCTAAGAATGTAAATTCTGATTTTCATAAATTTAAGCAGATAATTTTGCTGGAGGACTTCAAAACGTGTATTAATAAAGATGTAAGCCTATATCTTGATGAGAAAAGAATAGATAATTTGTCTGATGCTGCAGTTTTAGCTGATGAATATGTTCTCACTCACAGGAGATATTCTAAAGAAAAAAGGAAAGCTGAGAGTAAGTTCGTTGCCTCTACTCAGAGTACAAGTAACAGGAAAGAGAATGAAGAAGATGTTTCTCAGGAAGTAAATACCAGCTCCACCTCTGGAGTTCAGAAAAGTAAATGTACTTATTGAAGTAAGCTTGGTCATACTATGGAGAAATGTTTCAGGAGACAGCGTGATGTGAACAAAAAGGAGTCTTTAAATATTCAGTCAGTTGGTCTAGTGTCCACTCTTGAGAGTTCCCAGAATTCTTTAACCGAGTTAACTGAACCTGCTTTGAGGGGGTAAATTAAATTCTCATGATGAAGCTCCTCTTTTGAGCAGTAACGTGGGTGACACTCTTAAGAGTTCATGTGCTAATTTCCTGTCTGATGGTTTTGTCAGTCTTCTGGACAGTAATGACAGGAAATCAGTTAAAATATATCGTGATACAGGTGCTTGCCAATCCCTTATGCTGACCAGTGTTCTAGGCTCTAATGTTAATTCCTCTGATGAAACTGTAATCTTACAAGGTGTAGAGAATAATTACTTCTCTGTCCCTCTGTGCAGAGTGAATTTAGAGTCTGGTTTTGTTAATGGTTCCGTTATGGTTGGGTTGGTTGAGACTCTCCCAATGTCAGGTGTAACTTTCTTACTTGGAAATGATATTGGTGGAAGTCAAGTGTGTCCAGCTCCTCAGTTGTCTAGTGAGCAAGTGGCTGCGACCCAGGATTGTGATATCCCTGACGTGTTCTCTGCATGTGCTGTCACTAGGGCTAAGTCTAAAGTTACTGGTGACTTAGAGGATAATGATGATGATGATGTTATCCTAGCTGACACTTTTCTTGCTAATTTGGACCACTCACCAGATGAGGTAGTACCCCGTAGTGTTGACAATTTGTCTCGTCAAGAGTTGGTTGAGTTGCAGGTTGCTGACCCTGAGTTGAAAGGTCTAGCTAACTCTGCTTGCAGTGAGGAAGAGTCAGCCGGTGCTTCTACTTGTTATTATATAAAGTCAGAAGTACTTATGAGAAAGTGGAGACCCCCAACAGCATCAGCCAACAGTGAATGGGAGGTTGTACATCAAGTTTTCATCCCTCGTGTTTGTAGGCAGGATATCATTAGAGTGGCTCATGATTCCAGTTTGGCAGGACACCTTAGAGTGAGGAAGTCTGTGGCACGCACTTTGAAACACTTCTACTGGCCAGGTATCTTCACAGATGTTTCCTGGTATTGTAAGTCTTGTCACACCTGTCAAGTTGTGGGGAAGTGTAATCAGACCGAAAAGGTTGCACCTCTAGTTCCCATTCCTCCTTTTGAGGCGCCATTCACCCGTGTGTTGGTGGATATTGTGGGCCCTCTTCCTAAGACTTCTTCAGGATTTTCTTATGTGTTGACCCTGATTGATTTGGCTACTCGTTATCCTGAAGCCATTCCGCTTAGAAATATCTCAGCAAAGAACGTGGTTAAGGAAATGCTAGGGTTCTTCACCAAGTTTGGTCTGCCCAAGGAGGTACAGTCCGACCAGGGAAGTAATTTCATGTCAAATGTTTTCAAGCAGTCTCTGAAAGAGTTGGGCATCACCCAGATCACGTCTTCAGCTTACCATCCCCAGACCCAAGGAGCGTTGGAGAGATATCATCAAAAACTCAAATCGATGCTCAGAAAATACTGTTTGGAACATCAGAAAGACTGGGATAAAGGTCTTCCATTCGTTGTATTTCCCGCAAGAGAATCTCCAAATGAATCACTGGGCTTCTCACCCTTTGAACTACTGTTTGGCCCTTAAGCTACTCATGGAATGCTGGCTGTCGGAGGATAATGACGTCAACCTGCTGGAGTATGTGATGAAGTTCAAAGAACGGCTGTCCACTGCTTTACAGCTGGCGAAAGAGAATTTAGGAGCTGTTCAGAAGAAGATGAAGACTTGGTATGATAAGATGTCCAGGTTACGCCACTTTCAGCCAGGAGATCAGGTTTTGATTCTGCTACCGGTGCATGGGCAACCTCTTCAAGCCAAGTTTAATGGTCCTTATTTCGTGGAGAAGAAACTCAGTGATGTCAACTATATCATCGCCACACCAGACCGTAGAAAGAACAAGCAACTTTGTCACATCAACATGCTAAAGTTATATCACAGGTGGGACGAAAATAACCCAGCCTGCACTGTAGCTGTTCCACCCGAGTCTGTAAGTGAAGTCTCCCATGCAGCATGAGCCTGAGTGATAGTTTGGGGAAGAATCCTGATATCATGAATGATCTCCAGACTAAGCTTTCTCATCTAGCTCCCGAGGAAAGGTAGGAGTTTTCGGCATTACTGCAGGAGTACCCGCAACTGTTCCGTGCCACTCCAGGAAGAACCATGGTGTTGATGCATGATGTTGATGTTGGAGACGCAAAGCCAATTAAATTGCCTCCTTACCGTGTGAACCCAGTGAAAGTTCCTCTCATCCAGAAGGAGCTTGGCTACCTGTTGGACCACAAGATGATTGAGCCCTGTCAGAGCGAGTGGAGTTCTCCTGTCACTCTAGTCCCTAAGCCAGGTGGGTCACAGTGGCTTTGCATCTAGTACAGACGTGTTAATCAGATAACCAAAACAGACACTTACCCTCTCCCTCGTGTGGGAGATTGCATAGACAAGATCGGAAAGGCTAGGTACATAAGTAAGTTTGATTTGTTAAAGGGATACTGGCAAGTACCTATGACTGAACGTGCTGGGGAGATCTCATGTTTTATAACACTAGGAAAGACTTTTGCATGTTCTGTAATGCGATATGGTATGAAGAATGCACCAGCCACTTTTCGGAAGCTCATGAATGTTCTAACAGAGGGTTTGGCATGGTGTGTTGTTTATACTGATGATGTATTAATCTTCAGTGACAACTGGAAAGATCACCTATGCCATGTCAGTAAATTTCTTGAGCGTTTGGTTCAGGCTAATCTTGTTGCTAATTTATCAAAGTGTGAGTTTGGTCAAGCTAAAGTTCAGTACCTTGGGTACGTAATTGATGGACACGTTGCACCACCAGGAGCTAAGGTTCAGGTTATAAGTGATCTTCCCAGACCTAAAAGTAGGAAAGAGCTACAAAGATTTTTGGGAATGGTAGGTTATTACAGGAGATTTGTTCTTAACTTTTCAATTCTTGTATCACCACTTACAGACCTACTGAAAAAGGGAGTTAAATTTGTATGGACCGATAACTGTGAATCCTCTTTCAGCAAACTTAAAGCTATCCTATTAAGTCAGCCAGTGCTCGCTACTCCAAATTTTGCTAAGCCTTTTAAGATGACTGTTGACGCAAGTGATACATGAGCTGGGGCTGTTTTGCTGCAAGAGGATAATCAGGGTATTGAACATCCTGTATCTTATTACAGTAAGAAGTTCACTCCACCTCAAAAGAACTACTCAACTATTGAGAAAGAGCTTTTGGTCTTGATTTTGAGTTTACAGCATTTTTCATTTTATTTGTGTTCTGGTTTTGACCCCATAGTCATTTATACCGATCATAACCCACTGAAATTCCGTAGTAAGTTTAAAGATAAAAATCAGAGATTGACAAGATGGAGTCTACTTCTTCAGGAGTATTCATTAGACATACATGTCAAAGGGAAAGAAAATGTTATTGCAGATTGCTTATCTAGACTTTAGACAGATTGTTTTAGAGTAATAAGAAATCTCCTTTGTAAATTTCTTTTTCTTTGTGGGGAGGTGTTACATAGCCTATGATTTCATCATCCTTTGTATAATTCTAACGTACAGTATGCTGCATGTTTGATCACGATTCGCCTCGTGGCTTCCATAGTGACCAGGCTTGCGTGTTCTACCTCACTCCCCCCTTCTCCCCCTTATAGTAGAGTAAGTTGTTCTTTCTGTTGTTCAGAGTAGGATTGTCAACTCTTTGTCCCCTACGCCTTCACTTGCGCGTCTTTCTTACAAGTTGAATCAAGCTCTGCCTGCCCCTATATAATGAGCTCAGTCTCTGCATTAGTTGCCACTTAGATCTACTCCTCATTTTGTTCACATCTCTGTCCTCCCCTGTATAGTGTATTATTATTTTTTTGAGTGCTCAGGAAGTCTCCAACCATCTAGCTGCTGTATAATTTGAGTATAAGTGTTATTACCATTTTTCTTGTACTGTATAGCCTGAGGCGTTAATTCGCAGGCCTGGTAAGGTTTTTGTGATTCATGTAAAGTTTTTAATGTCAGCCAGTATTAGTAATATTTTATATCTGTAATATTATTATATCTTGCTTTAACTGAGCATTATCCGGTTTTCTCACTTTGTCAGGGCTGACTTAGATAAATTTGCTCTTGCTAAATTCGTGTTAATAGAGGCTATTCCAGTTAACCATATATGTAACCTGTTTTGCCATTGCATTATCTTTATGAGTCCTGAATGTTTAGTTGTTAGTTTGAGCATTAAACTTTAACTTGTAATTTTACCTAACTCTTTTGTTTTGAACCTGGAACGTTGCAGGACAGTAGTGATTTTAGTGTTCTCACTTGAAGTGTTCATTATCTCTCTCTGTTCCGTAACAATATATATATATATATATATATTGTTACGGAACAGAGAAAGATAATGTACACTTTAAGTGAGAATACTAAAAATCACTACTGTCCCGTAAAGTTCCAGGTTCAAAACAAAGAGTTAGGTAAAATTACAAGTTAAAGTTTAATGCTCAAACTAACAACAAAACATTCAGGACTCATAAGGATAATGTAATGGCAAAAAACAGGTTAAATATATGGTTAACTGCAATAGCTTCTATTAACAAGAAATTAGCATGAGTAAATTTATCTAAGTCAGCCCTGTTAAAATGAGATAACAGATAATACTCAGTGAATGCCAGATATATTATTATAGATACAAAATAATATTAATGATGGCTGATAGTAAAACTTTTACACTAAGCACAAAAACCTCACGAGGCCTACAAATTAACACCTTATGTTATACAGTACAAGAACAAAATGTAATAACACTCATACTCAAATTACACAGCCTTTAGATGGCTGGAGACTTCCTGAGCACTCATAATAATAATAACTGTACAGGGGAGGACAGAGATGTGAACAAAATGAGGAGCAGATCTAAGTGGTAATGATGCAGAGACTGAGCTCATTATATAGGGGCCGGCAGAGCTTAATACAACTTGAAAGAAGGACGCGCAAATGAAGCCATGGGAACAAAGAGTTGACAATCCTGCTCTGAACAACAGAAAGGACGACTTTACTATAACGGTAGAAGGGGGGACTGAGGCAGAACACGCTCATGATCAAACATGCACCATACTGTGCGTTAAAATTACACAAAGGATGATGAAATCATAGGCTATGTAACACCTCCCCACAAAGAAAAAGAAATTTACAAAGGAAATTTCTTATTACTCTAAAACAATCTGTCTAAAGTCTAGATAAGCAATCTGCAATAACATTTTCTTTCCCCTTGACTTGTTGTATGTCTAATGAATACTCCTGAAGAAGTAGACTCCATCTTGTCAATCTCTGATTTTTATCTTTAAACTTACTAAGGAATTTCAGTGGGTTATGATCGGTATAAATGACTATGGGGTCAAAACCAGAACATAAATAAAATGAAACTGCTGTAAACCCAAAATCAAGGCCAAAAGCTCTTTCTCAATAGTTGAGTAGTTCTTTTGAGATGGAGTGAACTTCTTACTGTAATAAGATACAGGGTGTTCAATACCCTGATCATCCTCTTGCAGCAAAACAGCCCCAGCTCCTGTATCACTTGCATCAACAGCCATCTTAAAAGGCTTAGCAAAATTTGGAGTAGCGAGCACTGGCTGACTTAATAGGATAGCTTTAAGTTTGCTGAAAGAGGATTCACAGTTATCAGTCCAGACAAATTTAACTCCCTTTTTCAGTAGGTCTGTAAGTGGTGATACAAGAATTGAATAGTTAAGAACAAATCTCCTGTAATAACCTACCATTCCCAAAAATCTTTCTAGCCCCCTCTTACTTTTAGGTCTGGGAAGATCACTTATAACCTAAACCTTAGCTGCTGGTGTTGCAACATGTCCATCACCAATTACGTACCCAAGGTACTGAACTTTAGCTTGACCAAACTCACACTTTGATAAATTAGCTACAAGATTAGCCTGAACCAAATGCTCAAGAAATTTACTGACATGGCATAGGTGATCTTTCCAGTTGTCACTGAAGATTAATACATCATCAATATAAACAAGACACCCTGCCAAACCCTCTGTTACAACATTCATGAGCTTCTGAAATGTGGCTGGTGCATTCTTCATACCATATGGCATTACAGAACATGCAAAAGTCTTTCCTAGTGTTACAAAACATGAAATCTCCCTAGCACGTTCAGTCATAGGTACTTGCCAATATCCCTTTAACAAATCAAACTTATTTATGTACCTAGCCTTTCCGATCTTGTCTATGCAATCTTCCACGCGAGGGAGAGGGTAAGTGTCTGTTTTGGTTATCTGATTAACACGTCTGTAGTCAATGCAAAGCCGCTGTGACCCACCTGGCTTAGGGACTAGAGTGACAGGTGAACTCCACTCGCTCTGACAGGGCTCAATCATCTTGTGGTCCAACAGGTAGCCAAGCTCCTTCTGGATGAGAGGAACTTTCACTGGGTTCACACGGTAAGGAGGCAGTTTAATTGGCTTTGCGTCTCCAACATCGACATTATGCATCAACACAGTGGTTCTTCCTGGAGTGGCACGGAACACTTGCGGGTAATCCAGCAGTAATGAAGAAAACTCCTGCATTTCCTTGGGAGGTAGATGAGAAAGCTTAGTCTGGAGATCATTCATGATATCAGGGTTCATCCCCAAACTATCACTCAGGCTCATACTGCATGAGAGAGCTTCACTTGCAGACTCGGGTGGAACAGCTACAGTGCAGACTGGATTTTTTTCGTCCCGCCTGTGATATAACTTTAGCATGTTGTGGTGACATAGTTGCTTGTTCTTTCTACGATCTGGTGTGGCGATGACATAGTTGACATCACTGAGTTTCTTCTCCACGAAATAAGGACCACTAAACTTGGCTTGAAGAGGTTGCCCATGCACTGGTAGCAGAATCAAAACCTGATCTCCTGGCTGAAAGTGGCGTAACCTGGACTTCTTATCATACCAAGTCTTCATCTTCTCCTGAGCAGCTCCTAAATTCTCTCTCGCCAGCTGTAAAGCAGTGGACAGCCGTTCTTTGAACTTCATCACATACTCCAGCAGGTTGACGTCATCTTCCTCCGATAGCCAGCATTCCTTGAGTAGCTTAAGGGGTCCTCTTACTTCATGGCCAAACAGTAGTTCAAAGGGTGAGAAGCCCAGTGATTCATTTGGAGATTTTCTTGCGGCAAACACAACGAATGGAAGACCTTTATTACAGTCTTTCTGATGTTCCAAACAGTATTTCTTGAGCATCGATTTGAGTGTTTGATGATATCTCTCCAACGCTCCTTGCGTCTGGGGATGGTAAGCTGAAGACGTGATCTGGGTGATGCCCAACTCTTTCAGAGACTGCTTGAAAACATTTGACATGAAATTACTTCCCCGGTCGGACTGTACCTCCTTGGGCAGACCAAACTTGGTGAAGAACCCTAGCATTTCCTTAACCACGTTCTTTGCTGAGATATTTCTAAGTGGAATGGCTTCAGGATAACGAGTAGCCATATCAATCAGGGTCAACACATAAGAAAATCCTGAAGAAGTCTTAGGAAGAGGGCCCACAATATCCACCAACACACGGGTGAATGGCGCCTCAAAAGGAGGAATGGGAACTAGAGGTGCAACCTTTTCGGTCTGATTACACTTCCCCACAACTTGACAGGTGTGACAAGACTTACAATACCAGGAAACATCCCTGAAGATACCTGGCCGGTAGAAGTGTTTCAAAATGCGTGCCACAGTCTTCCTCACTCCAAGGTGTCCTGCCAAACTGGAATCATGAGCCACTCTAATGATATCCTGCCTACAAACACGGGGATGACAACTTGATGTACAACCTCTCATTCACAGTCGGTTCATGCTGTTGGGGGTCTCCACTTCCTCATAAGTACTCCTGACTTTATATAATAACAAGTAGAAGCACCGGCTGACTCTTCCTCACTGCAAGCAGAGTTAGCTAGACCTTTCAACTCAGAGTCAGCAACCTGCAACTCAACCAACTCTTGACGAGACAAATTATCAACACTACGGGGTACTGCCTCATCTGGTGAGTGGTCCAAATTAGCAAGAAAAGTGTCAGCTAGGATAACATCATCATCATCATTATCCTCGAAACCACGAGTAACTTTAGACTTAGCCCTAGTGACAGCACATGCAGGGAACACATCAGGGACATCACAATCCTGGGTCGCAGCCACTGGCTCACTAGACAACTGAGGAGCTGGACACACTTGACTTCCACCAATATCATTTCCAAGTAAGAAAGTTACACCTGACATTGGGAGTGTCTCAACCAACCCAACCATAACGGAACCATTAACAAAACCAGACTCTAAATTCACTCTGCACAGAGGGACAGAGAAGTAATTATTCCCTACACCCTGCAAGATTACTGTTTCATCAGAGGAATTAACATTAGAGCCTAGAACACTGGTCAGCATAAGGTATTGGCAAGCACCTGTATCATGATATATTTTAACTGATTTCCTGTCATTACTGTCCAGAGGACTGACAAAACCATCAGACAGGAAATTAGCACATGAACTTTTGAGAGTGTCACCCACGTTACTGCTCAAAAGAGGAGCTTCATCATGAGGATTTAATTTACCCCTCAAAGCAGGTCTAGTTAACTAAATTAAAGAACTCTGGGAACTCTCAAGGGTGGACACTAGACCAATTGACTGAATATTTAAAAACTCCTTTTTGTTCACATCACGCTGTCTCCTGAAACATCTCTCCGTAGTATGACCAAGCTTACTACAATAAGTACATTTACTTTTCTGAAATCTAGAGGTGAAGCTGGTATTTACTTCCTGAGAAACATCATCTTTATTCTCTTTCCTGTTACCTGTACTCTGAGTAGAGGCAATGTACTTACTCTCAGCTTTCCTTTTTTCTCTAGAATATCTCTTGTGAGTGAGAACATATTCATCAGCTAAAACTTTAGCATCAGACAAATTATCTATTCTTTTCTCATCAAGATATAGGCTTACATCTTTATAAATACACCTTTTGAAGTCCTCCAGCAAAATCATCTGCTTAAATTTGTCAAAAACAGAATCCACATTCTTAGAATTTAACCACTGCTCTAACAGATCTTCTTTAATTTTTGCATACTCAACATGGGATTGCTTATCTTGCTTGTAAGTTGTCCTAAATTTTACTCTATAGGCTTCAGGAACAAGCTCATAGGCCTTAAGAATCAAGCTCTTAACTACATCATAATTATCAGATTGATCCTGAGGCAAAGATGCATAAGTTACTTGAGCTTTGCAGTGAGTACAGTTTGAAGGAGTACTGGCCAATACTTTTTGGGCCAATTAAAACCTGTAGCTACCCTCTCAAACAACTGAAAATACTTTGTTAAATCAGATTCATTAAAAGGAGGGACAAGTTTAACATTTTTAGCCACATCAAAATCATCAGAGCTAGATGATCCAGTTCCACCTTGTTTCATGCGATACTCATGGTCTGCCTGAATCCTGGCAAGTTCAATTTGTGCCTGAGCCTGTACCTGTGCCTCTTGAATACGAACATTTGCCTGAAATTCAGCCTCCTGAATACGAGCCTGAAGACTCCGCCTCCTTAGCCTGAGACTCCGCCTCCTTAGCCTGAGATTCAGCCTCCTTAGCACGTGCTTGAAATTCAGCCTCCTTAACACGAGCCTCCTGCAGGGCTAGCTGTAACTTAGCTAATTCAATCTGCGTTTGCTCATTTGGAGGAGTTACATTAAACAAGCTTTTATTAATCATGCCAACAATTTGATCTTTAGAATGATGAGAGTGAACTGCAATTCCCAATTGTTGAGCAAGAAGCTTAAGTTCATTCTTTGTTCTGTTTTCTACATCACACACTGTTTGCACATTTGACAAAAAATCTTTGGCTACATCAAGTGTAGTAATAGTAGACATCATGAATAAATCACAGTCACAAAATATCAAGCAATATCCTTATGATAATATCCTGAATATCCTGATAAGAGGTCGCCAAATTTATGTTACGGAACAGAGAAAGATAATGTACACTTTACGTGAGAATACTAAAAATCACTACTGTCCCGTAAAGTTCCAGGTTCAAAACAAAGAGTTAGGTAAAATTACAAGTTAAAGTTTAATGCTCAAACTAACAACAAAACATTCAGGACTCATAAGGATAATGTAATGGCAAAAAACAGGTTAAATATATGGTTAACTGCAACAGCCTCTATTAACACGAAATTAGCATGAGTAAATTTATCTAAGTCAGCCCTGTTAAAATGACATACCAGACAATACTCAGTGAATGCCAGATATATTATTACAGATACAAAATATTATTAATGATGGCTGATAGTAAAACTTTTACACTAAGCACAAAAACCTCACGAAGCCTACAAAGTAACACCTTATGTTATACAGTACAAGAACAAAATGTAATAACTCATACTCAAATTACACAGCAGTTAGATGGCTGGAGACTTCCTGAACACTCACAATAATAATAACTGTACAGGGGAGAACAGAGATGTGAACAAAATGAGGAGCAGATCTAAGTGGCAATGATGCAGAGACTGAGCTCATTATATAGGGGCCGGCAGAGCTTGATACAACTTGTAAGAAGGACGCGCAAATGAAGCCATGGGGACAAAGAGTTGACAATCCTGCTCGAACAACAGAAAGGACGGCTTACTCTACTATAACGGTGGAAGGGGGACTGAGGTAGAACACGCTCGTGATCAAACATTCAGCATACTGTGCGTTAAAATTACACAAAGGATGATGAAATCATAGGCTATGTAACAATATATATATATATATATATATATATATATATTGTTACATAGCCTATGATTTCATCATCCTTTGTGTAATTTTAACGCACAGTATGCTGCATGTTTGATCACGAGCGTGTTCTGCCTCAGTCCCCCCTTCTACCGTTATAGTAGAGTAAGTCGTCCTTTCTGTTGTTCAGAGTAGGATTGTCAGCTCTTTGTCCCCTATGGCTTTATTTGCACGTCCTTCTTACAAGTTGTATCAAGGTCTGCTGGCCCCTATATAATGAGCTCAGTCTCTGCATTATTGCCACTTAGATCTACTCCTCATTTTGCTCACATCTCTGTCCTCCCCTGTACAGTTATTATTATTGTGAGTGCTCAGAAAGTCTCCAACCATCTAGCAGCTGTGTGTAATTTGAGTATAACTGTTGTTGTATTTTTTCTTGTACTGTGTAGCATAGGGTTGATTCTTGGGCCTAGTAAGGTTTTTGTAATTTATGTAAGGTTCTCGTTGTCAGCTATCATTAATAATATTTTGTATCTGTAATAATATATCTGGCATTCAGAGAGTATTATCTGGTATCTCATTTTAACAGGGCTGACTTAGATAAATTTACTCATGCTAATTTCGTGTTATAGAGGCTATTGCAGTTAACCATATATTTAACCTGTTTTTTGCCATTACATTATCCTCATGAGTCCTGAATATTTTGTTGTTAGTTTGAGCATTAAACTTTAACTTGTAATTTTACCTAACTCTTTTATTTTGAACCTGGACCTTTACGGGACAGTAGTGATTATTAGTATTCTCACTTAAAGTGTACATTATCTTTCTCCGTAACATAAATTTGGCGACCTCTTATCAGGATATTCAGGATATTATGATAAGGATATTGCTTGATATTTTTTGTGACTGTGATTTATTCATGATGTCTACTATTACTACACTTGATGAAGCCAAAGATTTTTTGTCAAATGTGCAAACAGTGTGTGATGTAGAAAACAGAACAAAGAATGAACCTAAGCTTGTTGCTCAACAATTGGGAATTGCAGTTCACTCTCATCATTCTAAAGATCAAATTGTTGGCATGATTAATAAAAGCTTGTTTAATGTAACTCCTCCAAATGAGCAAACGCAGATTGAATTAGCTAAGTTACAGCTAGCTCTGCAGGAGGCTCGTGCTAAACAAGCTGAATTTCAGGCAAATGCTAAGCAGGCAGTCTCAGGCTCGTATTCAGGAGTCTGAATTTCAGGCAAATGCTAAGGAGGCGGAGTCTCAGGCTCGTATTCAGGAGGCACAGATACAGGCACAAATTGAACTTGCGAGGATTCAGGCAGACCATGAGCATCGCATGAAACAAGGTGGAACTGGATCATCTAGCTCTGATGATTTTGATGTGGCTAAAAATGTTAAACTTGTCCCTCCTTTTAATGAATCTGATTTAACAAAGTATTTTCAGTTGTTTGAGAGGGTAGCTACAGGTTTTAATTGGCCCAAAAAGTATTGGCCAGTACTCCTTCAAACTGTTCTCACCGGTAAAGCTCAAGTAACTTATGCATCTTTGCCTCAGGATCAATCTGATGATTATGATGTAGTTAAGAGCTTGATTCTTAAGGCCTATGAGCTTGTTCCTGAAGCCTATGGAGTAAAATTTAGGACAACTTATAAGCAAGATAAGCAATCCCATGTTGAGTATGCAAAAATCAAAGAAGATCTGTTAGAGCAGTGGTTAAATTCTAAGAATGTGGATTCTGATTTTGACAGATTTAAGCAGATGATTTTGCTGGAGGACTTCAAGAGGTGTATTTATAAAGATATAAGCCTATATCTTGATGAGAAAAGAATAGATAATTTGTCTGATGCTGCAGTTTTAGCTGATGAATATATTCTCACTCACAAGAGATATTCTAGAGAAAAAGGGAAAGCTGAGAGTAAGTACGTTGCCTCTACTCAGAGTACAGGTAACAGGAAAGAGAATAAAGATGATGTTTCTCAGGAAGTAAATACCAGCTTCACCTCTAGATTTTAGGAAAATAAATGTACTTATTGTAGTAAGCTTGGTCATACTACGGAGAAATGTTTCAGGAGACAGCGTGATGTGAACAAAAAGGAGTCTTTAAATATTCGGTCAATTGGTCTAGTGTCCACTCTTGAGAGTTCCCAGAATTCTTTAACCGAGTTAACTGAACCTGCTTTGAGGGGTAACTTAAATTCTCATGATGGAGCTCCTCTTTTGAGCAGTAACGTGGGTGACACTCTCAAAAGTTCGTGTGCTAATTTCCTGTCTGATGGTTTTGTCAGTCCTCTGGACAGTAATGACAGGAAATCAGTTCAAATATATCGTGATACAGGTGCTTGCCAATCCCTTATGCTGACCAGTGTTCTAGGCTCTAATGTTAATTCCTCTGATGAAACTGTAATCTTAAAAGGTGTAGGGAATAATTACTTCTCTGTCCCTCTGTGCATAGTGAATTTAGAGTCTGGTTTTGTTAATGGTTCCGTTATGGTTGGGTTGGTTGAGACACTCCCAATGTCAGGTGTAACTTTCTTACTTGGAAATGATATTGGTGGAAGTCAAGTGTGTCCAGCTCCTCAGTTGTCTAGTGAGCCAGTGGCTGCGACCCAGGATTGTGATGTCCCTGATGTGTTCCCTGCATGTGCTGTCACTAGGGGTAAGTCTAAAGTTACTGGTGATTTAGAGGATAATGATGATGATGATGTTATCCTAGCTGACACTTTTCTTGCTAATTTGGACCACTCACCAGATGAGGCAGTACCCTGTAGTGTTGATAATTTGTCTCGTCAAGAGTTGGTTGAGTTGCAGGTTGCTGACCCTGAGTTGAAAGGTCTTGCTAACTCTGCTTGCAGTGAGGAAGAGTCAACTGGTGCTTCTACTTGTTATTATATAAAGTCAGGAGTACTTATGAGGAAGTGGAGACCCCCAGCAGCATCAGCCGACTGTGAATGGGAGGTTGTACATCAAGTTGTCATCCCTCGTGTTTGTAGGCAGGATACCATTAGAGTGGCTCATGATTCCAGTTTGGCAGGACACCTTGGAGTGAGGAAGACTGTGGCACGCATTTTGAAACACTTCTACTGGCCAGGTATCTTCAGGGATTTTCCTGGTGTTGTAAGTCTTGTCACACCTGTCAAGTTGTGGGGAAGTGTAATCAGACCGAAAAGGTTGCACCTCTAGTTCCCATTCCTCCTTTTGAGGCGCCTTTCACCCGTGTATTGGTGGATATTGTGGGCCCTCTTCCTAAGACTTCTTCAGGATTTTCTTATGTGTTGACCCTGATTGATATGGCTACTCGTTATCCTGAAGCCATTCCACTTAGAAATATCTCAGCAAAGAACGTGGTTAAGGAAATGCTAGGGTTCTTCACCAAGTTTGGTCTGCCCAAGGAGGTACAGTCCGACCGGGGAAGTAATTTCATGTCAAATGTTTTCAAGCAGTCTCTGAAAGAGTTGGGCATCACCCAGATCACGTCTTCAGCTTACCATCCCCAGACCCAAGGAGCGTTGGAGAGATATCATCAAACACGCAAATCGATGCTCAAGAAATACTGTTTGGAACATCAGAAAGACTGGGATAAAGGTCTTCCATTCGTTGTATTTGCTGCAAGAGAATCTCCAAATGAATCACTGGGCTTCTCACCTTTTGAACTACTGTTTGGCCATGAAGTAAGAGGACCCCTTAAGCTACTCAAGGAATGCTGGCTGTCGGAGGAAGATGACGTCAACCTGCTGGAGTATGTGATGAAGTTCAAAGAACGGCTGTCCACTGCTTTACAGCTGGCGAGAGAGAATTTAGGAGCTGCTTAGGAGAAGATGAAGACTTGGTATGATAAGAAGTCCAGGTTACGCCACTATCAGCCAGGAGATCAGGTTTTGATTCTGCTACCGGTGCATGGGCAACCTCTTCAAGCCAAGTTTAGTGGTCCTTATTTCGTGGAGAAGAAACTCAGTGATGTCAACTATGTCATCGCCACACCAGATCGCAGAAAGAACAAGCAACTATGTCACATCAACATGCTAAAGTTATATCACAGGCGGGACGAAAATAATCTAGTCTGCACTGTAGCTGTTCCACCCGAGTCTGCAAGTGAAACTCTCCCATGCAGCATGAGCCTAAGTGATAGCTTGGGGAAGAATCCTGATATCATGAATGATCTCCAGACTAAGCTTTCTCATCTAGCTCCCGAGGAAAGGCAGGAGTTTTCGGCATTATTGCAGGAGTACCCGCAAGTGTTTCGTGCCACTCCAGGAAGAACCACTCTGTTGATGCATGATGTCGATGTTGGAGACGCAAAGCCAATTAAATTGCCTCCTTACCGTGTGAACCCAGTGAAAGGTCCTCTCATCCAGAAGGAGCTTGGCTACCTGTTGGACCACAAGATGATTGAGCCCTGTCAGAGTGAGTGGAGTTCTCCTGTCACTCTGGTCCCTAAGCCAGGTGGGTCACAGCGGCTTTGCATCGACTACAGACGTTTTAATCAGATAACCAAAACAGACACTTACCCTCTCCCTCGCGTGGAAGATTGCATAGACAAGATCGGAAAGGCTAGGTACATAAGTAAGTTTGATTTGTTAAAGGGATACTGGCAAGTACCTATGACTGAACGTGCTAGGGAGATCTCATGTTTTGTAACACTAGGAAAGACTTTTGCATGTTCTGTAATGCCATATGGTATGAAGAATACACCAGCCACATTTCAGAAGCTCATGAATGTTGTAACAGAGGGTTTGGCAGGGTGTGTTGTTTATATTGATGATGTATTAATCTTCAGTGGCAACTGGAAAGATCACCTATGCCATGTCAGTAAATTTCTTGAGCGTTTGGTTCAGGCTAATCTTGTAGCTAATTTATCAAAGTGTGAGTTTGGTCAAGCTAAAGTTCAGTACCTTGGGTATGTAATTGGTGATGGACATGTTGCACCACCAAGAGCTAAGGTTCAGGTTATAAGTGATCTTCCCAGACCTAAAAGCAGGAAAGAGCTACAAAGATTTTTGGGAATGGTAGGTTATTACAGGAGATTTGTTCTTAACTTTACTATTCTTGTATCACCACTTACAGACCTACTGAAAAAGGGAGTTAAATTTGTCTGGACCGATAACTGTGAATCCTCTTTCAGCAAACTTAAAGCTATCCTATTAAGTCAGCCAGTGCTCGCTACTCCAAATTTTGCTAAGCCTTTTAAGATGGCTGTTGATGCAAGTGATACAGGAGCTGGGGCTGTTTTGCTGCAAGAGGATGATCAGGGTATTGAACACCCTGTATCTTATTACAGTAAGAAGTTCACTCCACCTCAAAAGAACTACTCAACTATTGAGAAAGAGCTTTTGGCTTTGATTTTGGGTTTACAGCATTTTTCATTTTATTTGTGTTCTGGTTTTTAACCCCATAGTCATTTATACCGATCATAACCCACTGAAATTCCTTAGGAAGTTTAAAGATAAAAATCAGAGATTGACAAGATTGAGTCTACTTCTTCAGGAGTATTCATTAGACATACAACATGTCAAGGGGAAAGAAAATGTTATTGCAGATTGCTTATCTAGACTTTAGACAGATTGTTTTAGAGTAATAAGAAATTTCCTTTGTAAATTTCTTTTTCTTTGTGGGGAGGTGTTACATAGCCTATGATTTCATCATCCTTTGTGTAATTTTAACGCTCAGTATGCTGCATGTTTGATCACGAGCGTGTTCTGCCTCAGTCCCCCTTTCTACCGTTATAGTAGAGTAAGTCGTCCTTTCTGTTGTTCAGAGTAGGATTGTCAACTCTTTGTCCCCTATGGCTTCATTTGCGCGTCCTTCTTACAGGTTGTATCAAGGTCTGCTGCCCCCTATATAATGAGCTCAGTCTCTGCATTATTGCCACTTAGATCTACTCCTCATTTTGCTCACGTCTCTGTCCTCCCCTGTACAGTTATTATTATTGTGAGTGCTCAGGAAGTCTCCAACCTTCTAGTAGCTGTGTGTAATTTGAGTATAACTGTTGTTGCATTTTTTCTTGTACTGTGTAGCATAGGGTTGATTCTTGGGCCTAGTAAGGTTTTTGTAATTTATGTAAGATTCTTGTTGTCAGCCATCATTAATAATATTTTGTATATGTAATAATATATCTGGCTGGTATCTCATTTTAACAGGGCTGACTTAGATAAATTTACTCATGCTAATTTCGTGTTAATAGAGGCTATTGCAGTTAACCATATATTTAACCTGTTTTTTTGCCATTACATTATCCTTATGAGTCCTGAATGTTTTGTTGTTAGTTTGAGCATTAAACTTTAACTTGTAATTTTACCTAACTCTTTTATTTTGAACCTGGAACTTTACGGGACAGTAGTGATTATTAGTATTCTCACTTAAAGTGTACATTATCTTTCTCTGTTCCGTAACAATATACATATATATATATATATATATATATATATATATATATATATATATATATATAGTACGGCCAGATTGTCCCCTCCCCCCCCCCCCCCCCCCCAATCTGGCCGCACTATGGTATACTCTGCGGCCAGGTTGTGTTAGGAAGAATTCTGCCACCGATTTCCCTGCGTGTCGTAAAAGGCGACTAAAAGGGGCGGGGTGAGGGGACTAGGGACCCTTTCCTGTTTTTTTGTGTGTTTTTGTTAGTTCCTACAAAGAGACAGGGAATGGAAAGGGATGGGGGACTGAGTTATCCCCGTACCATGAAGAGTGGGTTTATGAATGTCCGTGGCTGTACTACGATTGAGGCTAAAAGGAGGAGATTGGGAGAATGTTTGTAAGAAGAAAGTTGGAAGTGTTAGCTTTGAGTGAAACAAAGATGAAAGGGAAAGGTGAGTATAAGTTTGGAAGTGTGAATGGAAGATTACTAGGTATTGATAGAGAAAGGGCAAGAGAAGATGTGGCCTTGTTAGTGAGTCCGGAAGTGCAGCAGTGTGTGACTGAATGGAAGGATGTGTCATCGAGACTGATGTGGGTGAAAGCGAAATTTGAACGTGAGTTGTGGGTATTTGTGAATGCATATGGGCCTGGTAGCGAAAGGGATGCAGGAGAGAGGAAATCTTTCCGGAATGATGTTGATGAGTGTCTGCAGAGTTTTGGAGCGAATGTGAATGTGGTAATGATGGGAGATCTGAATACTAGAGTGGGAAATGTAGGAGCTGAAGCAGTATGCATGGTGTGCCTGGAAGAAATGAAAAGGGGAATGAATGATAGCAATGTGCGTTGAGCGAGAGATGGTGATTGAAAATACCTGGTTTAAGAAGAAAGATATTCATAAGTATACATGGGTGAGACAGGAGGGTGGAAAGGTTGTTGATAGAGCACCGATGGGCTATGTGGTTGTGTCGAGGAATGTAATAGGAAGATTGTTGGATATGAGAGTTTTAAGAGGGGAGGGTGGAGGTATGTCTGAACATAACCTGGTAGAGGGAAAGTTGAGAGTAGGCAAGAGATGGGTGAGAGCTAGGAGAGTTAGGTGTGGCAGGGAGGTTTTGAAAGTGAGTTGGATAAAGGGGAAAAAAATGACAGAGTATCAGAAGTTGAAAGATGAGTGAAATGCAGTGAAAGATCAGGAGAATGGCAGTGTGAAGGAGGAATGGCAGTTGTTTAAGAGTGCTCTGGTGGGGCATGCGGAATAGGTGTGTGGTGTGAAACGAGTGGGTGGTGGTGTAAGAACGGGAAGTGAATGGTGGTGCGAGGAAGTAAGTATGGCTGTGGCTGAGAAGAGACGTACATATTAAGTGTGGCTGCAGAGGAAGAATGAGGTGTCATATGAGAGATGCAAGGAAGAGAGGAATAGGGTGAGAAGGGCTGTACCTGATGCTAAAGTGGTGGCAGATGAGAGGTGGGGTAGGCGGCTGACTAAGAATTTTCGACAGAATAAGAAAATGTTTTGGAAGGAGGTGAAAAGGATACAAAAGGGAGAGTCTGGGAAGGAAGAGCGAATAAAAGCAGAGGATGGAAGGATGTTAAGTGAGATGGACACAGTATGGAAGAGATGGGTGGAGTATTTTGAAAGACTGTTAAATTTAGAGGAGGAACTGGATAGGTGAGATTCTGGCAGATGGAGGGGTGCAAGGAAAAAATGTGCTGGGAGAGTTAAATGATTCTTTGATCACGATGGAGGAAGTGCAGCAGGCGGTAAAGGAGATGAAAACAGGGAAAGCTGCAGGTATGGTTGGGTGTGTTGTGGAATTCCTGAAAGGTGGTGGAGCAACTATTGTTGCCGGTTAGTAACATTGTTGAATGTGTGTTTTGTGAGAGGTATGGTGCCAATTGACTTGGCAAGTGCTTGTGAGGTCCCGTTGTACAAAGGTAAGGGTGATAAGTATGAATGTACTAGCTTTAGGGATAAAAGTCCGTTGAGTGTTGTAGGTAAGGTGTATGTTAGAATGTTAATTAAGAGAAGTAGAAAGGGTACAGAGGGAGTGATTGGTGATGAGCAGTGTGGCTTTAGAGAGGGAGGGGATGCGTGGATCAGGTGTTTGCTGTGAGATTGTTGTATGAAAAGTATTTAGTGAAAGGTAAGGATGTGTTTTGGGTGTTCATGTATTTAGAGAAAGCTTAATGGTAGAACTGACAGGGAGGCTTTGTTGACTGTTTTAAGATTGTTTGGAGTTGATCGTTAGTTGCTAAAGGGAGTGAAAAGTTTTTATGTAAATAGTAGAGTGTAAGAGTGGGAAACACTGTGAGCGATTGGTTTCCCATCAGAGTGGGGCTGCGGCAGAGATGTGTGATGTTGCCTTGGCTGCTTAATATTTATATGGATGGTATTGTAAGGGAGGTGAATGCAAAAGTGTCAGGTGGAGGTCTGGTGATTGATGATGGTAGAGAGGCAATCTGAATCAGCTGCTGTTTGTGGATGATACTGCACTGGTGGCTGATTCAAAGGAGAGACTGAGACAGTTGGCAGAGGAATTGGAAGGGTGTGTGAAAGGAGGAAATTGAAAGTAAATGAGAATAAGAGTGAAGTGATAAAGTGTACGAGGTTGGTAGATGGTAAGAGGATGAATTCAGTTTTGAATGGTGAGTTGCTTGAGGAGGTAGAGTGTTTTAAGTATTTAGGGTCACATGTTACTGTGGATAGAAGAACAGAGGCAGAAATGAAGTTTAGAATGAATGAAGTAGGAAAGGTGCTGGGAGGAACTGAAAAAGTGTTTAGATGTCGTTTGCTTAGAATGGATGTAAAGAGAAGGCTATATGAGGGTGTTGTAGTACTGACTGCATTATATGGGGCTGAAATATGGAATATAGATGTAGCAGAGAGGAAAAGTTTGAATGTAATGGAGATGAAGTGTCTGAGGAGTATAAGTGGAGTGACACGAATGGATGGAGTGGATGATGAAGTGCGAAGGAGAAATGGAGTTGTGCGGGAGATGGCTGATCAAGTTGAATAGAGAGTGTTGCGATGGTATGATGAGCGATTGGTGAAAAAGAACACTGAATCAGATATGAGAAGTGTAAAGCTGAGAGGAAGACCATGAATAGGATGGATGGACAGTGTGAAGAGAGCGTTGGATGAGAGAGGGATGTCAGTTGAGTAAGGAAGAGTGGCTACGCATGATAGAAATGATTGAGGAGAAATTGCGAATGAGTAAATGATGACGCAGCCCTGAGGGGATATTCTTCCGCATTTGGTCTGATCAGCTGATCGGATTAGGTGTGGGTAAGAGGGTGGGTCCATTATGATGTGGCAGGGGTAAACCAGCTCTGCTGTCGGGGCACTGCGCTGTTGACCCTCGTGCAGTGTGGCGTGGTAAGGATCTGTCCCTTCTCCCCTTGGGGCTAAGATGCGAATGAATGTGTCTGAGTGGATGAGTAAATTGGGAGTGTGTCATCCTGTCTCGGCTACCTCCCTTTCTTTGAGGGAAGCAGCCTAGATGTATCTATATGTATGTGTATATATATATATATTACTGAAGGGGTTGTTGAAGGATGTTATCTAGACCTCCCGAACCTTCCCCCTCCCCCTCCAAAAAAAAAAAAAACTCCATCCATCTATTCACACATCATCCAAACGTTTGATCCCATCAGGAGCGCAGGACCCAGGAGGTAGGCTACTCAGTCCCGACATTGAAGAAAACGGCGACCAGCCTCACAAATCGCTGAGTGGCATTTTGTGAGTAAAAACAAACAAACAAACAAACAAAAACAACTACTTTTCGGATGCAAACCTTAATAGGCTCCATCCGGTTGGAGCGCTTTACCCACTAGACCACCAGGCGTCATTTGTTTATATGGTTATAGCTCAAAGTAGTAAATGGTTTCCGGGATGACGAGAAACCATTTGGCTTGTCACCTAGCGAAGAATCACCTCAGGGATGTGGCACGTTGACAATATGGATGGTGAGCGTCCCTACCTACCTTAGCTGAATAATTCGTCTGAAGATACCTCGACAAAAGTAAACATGATGCCTTTCCCTTGAAACAGTTAATATATTCATGGACACCAGATTCTTCTTCTTCTTTAAGAAGGAATTCCCTCCATTTTTTCTCACCGTGAGAATCTAGCAGCGAATCCTTTCTGAATACATTGCTGTCATAAAAGCAAACTATATCTACTTTGCTGTTGCAACTCCACATCCTACAAATATCAGGGAAGAAGAGTCACAGCAGAACTGCTACCGTTACCAAAAGTCCTTCTTCGCTGATGAGCGAAGAGTCATGTGTGCTCTCAGCTTGGATATTGCTCACCCAAGTGGAATGGATGTGGAGAGGTTGCATTAAAATAACTAGACAAAATTCAGAACAGCTGTTAGGATTATTAACAACCCTGCCATTACAAATAAACTACCTCCCCTGCAAGTAAGAAGGAATTTTGCCTCCCTTGCATTATTTTACAGATATTTTTATGGCAAATGCTTAGACGAAGCTGCGTCCATGGTGCCACCTCTCCATGCCTTCCCTCGTGCTACACGGGCATCTGGTAGCGCTCATGACTGGAATGTCACTCAGCTGTATTACAAAACTTCTGCCTATCAGAATTCTTTCATTCCCCGAACTGCATCTCTCTGGAACCCCAGAGTTGTTTCCCTCCAAATTTCAACCCACAGCTGTTCAAGTCTAACTGTTACAAATATTTTATGAACAGAGGACACCAGTAATCTGGTGTATGGATTATTTTTTTTATTCATTTGTTTTTCCTTCCTCCGTTCTATTAAAAAAAAAAAAAAAAAAAAAAGGTAAGATTATGCCCGAAACTCACTGTCATTTATCAACCGGCAGTACTGTCGCTGAGTCTGCAACTTTTGGTGTATTTATTGGTACTGGTAATAACAACAGTATCATATTTACTAATGGATTTGTATCTTTGCCCATATTCAGGGTTTCTCTTCACATCAGTACCGGGCTAAAGTTCTCATAGAATCTTACTTCCCTTAAGACCTTGGTACTGTAACGAGACTGAGGCTCGGCCCTACTTGTGTTTAGTTGGTTTACTGTGTCCCCATAACTTAAATAAACCTCCTCAATTTGCATGTGATTCAGGTTCAGTATAATTATTTCTAATATCTACTGTACATATCTATATAAAATTATTGTAATTCCATATCTTCACGCTGCTTTCCTACCTTCATTACGTTACGTTACCTTCACTGAGTTAGTGTGCTTCCTTACCTTCATTGTGTTTCCTTGCCTTCCCTGGACTTCCTTAGCTTCAATTGATTTCCCTGCCTTCACTGTTATGCC
Source organism: Coenobita brevimanus (assembly GCF_032717465.1). Lineage (NCBI taxonomy): Eukaryota > Metazoa > Arthropoda > Malacostraca > Decapoda > Coenobitidae > Coenobita > Coenobita brevimanus. Next base: position 20,154,177 of record NC_137065.1, on the reverse strand, counting down.
TTAACATTATGCATCTCACCCCCCCACAAAGTATTGAGCTCTCCCGCCTTCATTCTTCTTAGAAAACATGAGGTAATATATCAGGAACTATATTAGAAATATAGATAAACTCTTACCTAATGAAGGATGAATATCAAATAGAAGGGAAAAAGAGCAAAGCTTTACCTCGTGACTGACACATTGGTAATTCTCAATCACATTATGAACAGCCGTAAATGAACCAACTTGTACAGGAGACACATGGTATCTCCCCCCCTCCCTCTCTCTCTCTCTCTCTCTCTCTCCAGAAACCGCCTCAATGTCATGCACTTACCTTATTAACCTCCGCCAAGGAGGTTATGTTTTTGCTGGCTAGTTTGTTTGTTAGCAACTGTACTGAAAAAGTTATGAAAGGATTTTGATGAAACTTTGTGGAAGGGTGGGCCATGGGCCAAGGAAGGAATGATTACAAGTCGCGATAGTGAAGCTGGTATTGTTTTCAGTTTGTCTGTCTATGTGTCTGTCTTTGTGAGTGTCTCTTAGCACGATAACTTAGCAGCCGCTCAAGATATCATCACAAAATTTTACAGGTGTGTAGTAGGGAGGAAAAAACAATCACGAGCTCGAAATTGGTGATAGTAGGTTAAGGCCTGTGTGTCTGTTAGCACGATAACTTTGCAACCGCTCAAGATATCATCACAAAATATTACAGGTGTGTAGTTGGGATGAAAATCTCCTATGAGTTCGAAATTGGTGAAATTAGGTCGAAGTCAAGGCCATATTCCGAGCCGCGCTAGTTATGTATTGGTTCGTGGCTGGTGTCATTCATCGCTTGGGGAGGCCCTCTAGTTAAATTTTGGGGCGGATCTGGATCCGGATCCGGAGTATTCTTCACAATATCTCGAAAAGATTTCAATGAATTTCAATGACATTTTGTGGATAGGTAGGCCATGGACCATGAAAGAATTGATAAATTTTGGGGACGGATCTGGATCCGGATCCAGATCCGGATCCTTTTTAATGGCAATGGGATTGACGGTGGTATGCGAAGTTTGAGTGCTTTCTGGTTTACTTCTCATTCTCCATTATCATCCCCCTTTCATTCTCTCTCTCTCTCTCTCTCTCTCTCTCTCTCTCCACCTTACTATACACACTCTCTTAGTCAATATCTCACTGTTAAGGTTTTTTTAAGAATTTAAAAATTGGATAAAGGTTATGTGTTTTGCTTGAAAATAGAGACAAAGAATTGACTTGTGAAAATCAAGCAATGATTACTTTATGCCGGCTTACTTTGCCGATTCTCTAAGGACGATAATTTATTTACTTTCTCAGCAGTATACAGCAGAGACTAATTACTCACAAATGCTATTTGTTAGTACTGCTAGCCTCACGAGAAAGTAACTCCACCCCTGACAATCAATAACTAATGCTATGAATGATAAACAGGTTCTTGCTGATGCATTAACTCCTGTTTGCACAACGGATTTTAAGCTTTATACAAAAGGACTGGCCTAAGTACCAGTTATGAATAATGCAAAGCATTTATGCAAACTAGGAGCTGCAACTAGAATAAGCTTAATGTGGAGAAATAAAACATGAGTTTACATTACATCAAGCTCAAAGAGAAAAGAACTGAAAATTTATTAATTACAATGAAATAAATTTATGTTACATGTTTCAAAATGAATTCAAAATAACAAAGAGAATACACTCATTCGCTCACTCACAAGCTAAACTAAACTCTTAAGCCTAGGAAAAACGAAAAGAAATACTGGTCAGAAAAGGGGACTAGGCCAGATGAACTGGGCGTCGTTACTTAGGAAGGACGCTGCCACACACGCTGAACCTCTATGCCGAATCACACTGAGTGGAGATTTCAGGAACTCGCTGGACAACGGTGGCGCTGCTCCACACTGGGCCCAAACGAACCTGCACTCACTGCGTCTTAATCCTGAATGAATTCAAACAAGTGAGGCAAGGCCTGGGGCAGCGCCTGGTAACTGCCAACAGACAAATTGTGAGCGATACATGCCCACAACAAATCACTCAGCGAAAGTGCCAATGTTGCGCGCAAGGACGATCACTCATGAAACAGCGAAAAAAGTTCTGAAAACCATTCCAATCAAGTAAATGCGTGGGCGGTTGAACTGAGTGATACTTATTGGGATTCCACTAGAATTCGCGGCTTCCCACCAAAGTTCAATGTCACGAGTTTGTTTAGATGCAGGATTGCGTTAATTCGTGACATTAAGCCCCATCAAAATCAAATTTTTTTTTTCCTTCAGAGAAAAAAAATATATTTCGATTTACATACATATAAATCCTAACTCAGTCACACAAGTTTCACACTGTGGTGTGTGTGCTATCCTGCTACAGGAGAAAGTCACAGTCGCCAGTGAGCGAAAAAAAAACCTCACATTTACGTTAATAGAAGAACTTCAGGAAAAAATCTGTGACGATGGTGAAAAATCCTGTACTCAGGTCAAACTGAGCGAAAAGTTCGCTACATTTACATTAACAACTAATTGTTATGTAGCGTGATGTATGTAATACACGGTGTAGGTGTGACAGTTGTGGTGTAACTGTGCCTACGTGTAAAATTATGTGATACAATAGTATATAATGATGACGAGGCAGAAGAGAAGAGGCAGCAGCATGCGACAGGGATGACCAGCTGATCTGCATGACAATGCTGCACCCACCAGCTGCACCTGTGAAAGGAATGAAGGTGGAGCATCAAAAGTGTCATTTCTCTCGCTCTCTCTGCCTAGCAATTAGTACTTATGTCATTATTAACCAGGAAACGTAGTCTTTGGATTTACAAATCTCTCAGAACCCTTTTAGTTTACTGGTTAACCTAGCATTATTAACCAGGAAACGTACCAGTTCTTCAAGTGCTCAAATTTCTCAGAATGGGCAGTTTACTGGGTAACCTAACATTATTAACCAGGAAACGTGCCAGCTCTTGAATTGCTCAAATTTCTCAAAGAACAAGCAGTTAACTGGTTAACTTAACTACACTTCTGATTAATTACAGGAAGCTGAGAATCCTTACGCAATCTCGGGCAGGTCACATTATAACACCCACCGTGGGTGTGAACACTCATGTGGATAATGTCATTCTCCGGGAATCCTATCGAGATGGCCCACAGCTTGAGATGTTCCACAAGGTAATTCATACACAGCCTTGGATTGTCCTTACGGGCGTCTCAAACTTCCCCTTAACCTATGGTATACATGTATATACAGGTCCTGGGCGTAACGTGTCCTGTGGGACCAACGGCCAAGACATCAGGTATTACTGGTACACTTTTAACTGGGAACCAAGCTGGTCCTTGGATTACTCATATCTCTGAGGACGCCTGTCTTACGGAACCCAGCATACAACAGTTGCCTATGTTAGTCAGCAGTTAGCAGGCGAGACATCAGGTCTGCGCCTACATTGTCACTTTCCTTGATGTATCTTACAACAAAGTTAAACTGCTGCAAATACAGTGTCCAGCGTGTTAATCTTGCATTAGCCATCTTAGTCGTGCTGAGACTAGTGAGTGGCATATGATCAGTTTCCAGAGTGAATGGTGCTCCATATAAATAACAGTAATATTTCTTAACACCATCACCCATGGCCAAGAGTTCCTTCTCAACAGTACTGTAATTCCTCTCGGCGGGTTTTAGCTTATGGCTGTGGTATGCCACTGGAAAGATTCCACCTTCTGATTCTTGCATTAATACGGCACCTACTCCATCTTGTGAAGCATCAGTGTGCAGTATGAAAGGTTTGTTGGATAGGCTCCTTACACAGCATATTCTTAAGGGCGGCAAAAGATCTCTCTTGCACTTCTCCCTATTCAATGGTGTTTGGAGCATGTTTTCGTAGCACCTCGTAGAACAGTTGGGCAATGAGAGCAAAGTTGGGGATAAAACTCCTATAATACCCCACTAGGACAAGGAATGCCCTAACCTGTTTCTTGGTCACAGGTCTCGGGGCTTTTCTAACTTTCCTAATCTTGTCACCCTGACACCTGCAGCGATTCTTGCCAACAATGTGTCTGAGGAACTCCACCTCATTGTGAGCAATTTTACACTTGCTAAGCTTCACAGTCATGTTGAAACTCTGGAGTCTACTGAAGACAATTTCCAAGAGTCTGAGGTGCTCCTCCAATGTGGCAGAATGAACGAGGACATCGTCAACAAACATCTCTACTCCTACGATACCATGGAGCACTTGTCTCATGGCACGATTGAATACTGCTGGGGAATTGGTAAATCCAATTGGGAGGACTTTATACTGATACAACCCCCTAGGAGTAGCAAAGGCAGTGAACTGACAGCTCTCGGGGTGAATGGGAATCTGAAAGAACCCCTTCGCCAAATCGAGCTTTGTGAAATATCATGACCCTGCCAGCTTGGAGAAGATGGCAATGTGGTCACCCATCCGCTCAGCATCCACTTTGGTGATTGCATTTAGCCTCCTATAGTCGCCACAAATCCTGACTCCACCATCCACCATCTTTCTTGGGGACTACTACCATTGGACTGCAGTAAAGAGATAATGACTTTTCAATAATACCTGCAGTCTCCATGTCAGGAAATTCGTTGTTTACTGCGTCCAGTAGTCGCATGGGAATCGGATATGGCTTAACCTTTACAGGAGTATCGCTGGTCAACTAAATTTTGTGACAATCAACCTTTGTGAGTCTAGGTTGGTCAGAGAAGACATCAGTATACTGATAGAGCAGTGACCTTATGGCATTCTGGTCACCTTAAGCTAAGTCAGTGTTAAGTAAAACATCTCCGACAGTCTCCTCCTCACGGGACTGAATGGTTAAGGGCTCGTCATCATGGTCATCAGCTGGGATCACCGCGGCTGTCCCAGTTTCTTCCAGTGGCTGGTCACTATCATCAGCTACTCGTAGGCCAGTCTCCTCAGTGTTTGACTCATGATAAGCCTTCAACATGTTAACGTGGAACCTTTTGCGAAGATTCCCCATCTGAATTATGTAGCTGAGGTCTGATATGCGCTCTACTACATCAAATGGACCCTTCCACTGTGCCAACAACTTGTTCTGGGCAGTGGGGAGTAACACCAAGCACTTATCGCCTGGACTAAACTTCCGAAGTTTTGCATTCTTATCATAATAGGCTTTCTGAACTTCGCGGGCCTTGATCAATTCTTCCTTATCTAACTTGCACATCGACTGGAGGCAGTCAGCTAGATCAAGGACGTAGGTGTAAGTGGTCTTGCCCTCAGGGTCGGGTTCTTCATCATCCCATATCTCGCAAAGGACTTGAAATGGTCCACAGACTGACCTTCCATACACCAGTTCGAAAGATGAGAACTTCAAGGAATGCTGTGGGGCTTCTCAATAAGCAAATAGAAGAGGAGCAATGAACCGTGGCCATTCCTTTGGCTGTTCGGTGGCCATGCGCTTTAACATCTTCTTGAGAGTCCCATTGAACCTCTCACACAACCCGTTACACATGAGGTGATAAGACTTAGTTAGCAGGCCTTGGATGGACAACAACCTGAATGCTTCGTTCATCACTGCAGAGGTGAACTGCGAGCCCCGGTCACTTAAGACCTCCTTGGGGATACCTATGCGACAGAACACTTCAATCAATGCCTCAGCAACAGTGACGGCCTCTATATTCTTAAGGGCCACGACTTCAGGCCACCGTGTGCTGATATCAACAATAGTGAGGATATACCTTGATCCATCACTTGCCCTAGGAGAGATTGGCCCAACAATGTCAACTGCTACTCTCTTGAACAGTTCAGAGATTACAGGCATTGGTTTCAGTGGCGCAGGACGGACACGTCCCCAGTCAGTGGTACGCTGACACACATGACAGGAACACACAAGCCTTTTTATTTCCTGTTCCATTCCTGGCCAGAGAAAGTCAGCATGGATGCGGTCAGAGGTTTTCTTTTGGCCCATGTGACCTCCCATCACTGAACAATGACCTAAGTCGAACACTGCCCGGCGATACTTTGCGGGAACGACGAACTGCAGTCAAACCTTGCCCTGGGGTGTTTGTGACTCACGGTATAGCCGTCCTCGCTTGCGAAGGAACCTGGCTTGACCTCCCCGTGAATACTGAATCACTTTACCCTCCAGCTTCTTACTCACTGAGGCAAGTGTCGGGTCAGACTGTTGTTCTTGGACAACATCTTGACTACGAATCAGATCTTGGGGCATTGCAATGGTCAACGGGGTGATACGATTCGGAGCCTTGGCCATGGCTCATGTTACTGCAACAGCCGAAGTCTGAGTAGCAACATCTACAGCGCAACTGTTTTTGAACCCAGGTATGTTGCCGATAATGAGGTCAAACAAGGGTTCTGGCATGACAACAGCAGCTGTCAAGCCAGTGTAGAAAGAAGATGCTACCTGGATACGTGCCTCAGGGAACAATCTCACTGATCCATCAAAAAGTCTAACTTGGATCTGCTTGCCTGTGTACTCGTTGGGCCGAACTAAACTTTGCTTGACAGAGCAACCTGAGGAACCATTATCTCTCAGGATATTTACAGAAACAAGTCCCACAAACCCTGGCTGAACAAGAAAGGCAGTGTTACTGGTGGAAGGGTCTGAGGAGGTAGCAGCCATTCATTGGTGAGACTGCAGAACAAACGATGCAGCAAATGTGGCGCCCTGAGAACTAGATGCCTGAGGGGTCGTGCTCGTTATCTGAGGAGCTGGAGCATTGACCACCTGTGGAGGAGGGTTCACTGTCGCTGGAGGACTAGTGAACTGCGGGGAAGTACCTGTACTGGTGGGGTTGGCATCACTGTGCGCTTGTTGGGGAATGAAGGCTGCATTTGCATCCTGCCTCCGATACACTAAAGTCAATTGTCCTGACTGAGGATTATATGGTTTGTCCTTGCCTTGCTGCTGCTTGAAATACCGGTACTGCTGCTGGTTAGGGTTCAGCTTGTCGTACCGCTTCCACTCAGGTTTCTGAGTGTTTTGCCCCTGGTCCTTCTTCTGCAGTTTTGGACCTTGGCCATTACTCTGAGAACGGCCTTGTTGCTGGGGTTCAGTCTGAGACAGTTTCCCAGATTTATCAAGTTTCCTGTCCCAGGTATGCTGCTTGCGAGTTTGATACCCGTATGCAGTGAAGAATGCATGAGCCTTCTCCACCATTTGGCTGGCATCCCTTACCTGGCAGATCTTAAGGTGAGCCATAAGTTCGGCAGGCCACGATTTTCTAGCTGCATGCGCAGCATAAGGTCAATTATCCCCTCACGTGTGGAAGGAGTTTCATCTTTCTTCATCCACTCATCTAAGCAAGCAGTGAGTCGATCAAGAAACTGAACGGCAGTCTCTTTTTCTTGTAAACGTGTCCTCATAAACTGACTCTTGGTGTCGTCAACTGTGAGACCGTACGCTTTGACGAGTGTGGCCTTCATCATCTCATATGTGAGATTGTCTCCGCGAATTCTGTGGAGAATATCGAGGGCAGAGCCCTCAAACAGGCTAATAAACTGAAGCCACTTAGCTGCATCATCCAGCTGGTACAGTTGAGCCATGTGTTCAAAACGAGCTGTGAATGGCTCGATTCGCTCCCCTTCCTTGTATGAAGGAAGCTTGATGTGTGGGGTCGCCATAATATGTGCAGGGAGAGCGCTCGTGGAGCTTGGGCCAGCTACATCAGATGTGTCTGAAACCAGGGAATCTTGCTTGAGCTTTAACTTCTCAAGTTCATGATTTTCACTTGCCTCACACTCGGCATGTTCATGTTCTGGCTCTCTCTCGCGTTCCTCGCGCTGTTCTTGCTCATATTAACGTTCTCTCTCTCATTGTTCTAACTCGAGTTGACGTTCTCTTTCACTTTGTTCTCGCTCATATTCGTGTTGTTCTTGCTCTTGTACTAACTCAAGTTCGTGCTGTTTTTGCTTGTATTAGCGTTGTTGTCGCTTGTGTTCACGTTCTCTTTTGCATTTCTCATGCTGAATTCGACGCTCTTCGTGAGCATCATTCTCACATTGCTGCTCGTAACTAAACCGAGAGAGGACATACTCTTTTACTTCTTTGGGGTCGCTAAGCCCCATATCTTTAGCCTCTTGTACATAGACGTCGGTAGACATGATGCTAACTCAGTCTGAGTAAACTAAAGACTAAGTACTGACTGCTATTTTGCAGAAAAATGGCAATAATCAAGAGTAAAAAATATAGGCACAGGTTAGTGGTGACCAGTTTTATCTAGTAAAACCGATAAAGAAAGAAAATAAAAAGCAACTGACTGTAAAAACTATGACGTAAAATTAATAGAAATGAATCAATAATCACCAGTAAGATAGTGCCTATGGACTTTAATGATAAATACCTAAGTATGAGTGAGTGAGTATTACCTCATGAATAACTTTAGAGCTAGGAGATAATATCCTGGCGAGGTCGCCAGATGTCACCGGGTTTTTAAGAATTTAAAAATTGGATAAAGGTTATGTGTTTTGCTTGAAAATAGAGACAAAGAACTGACTTGTGAAAATCAAGCAATGATTACTTTACGCTGGCTTACTTCGCTGATTCTCTAAGGACGAGAATTTATTTACTTTCTCAGCAGTACACAGCAGAGACTAATAACTCACAAATGCTGTTTGATAGTACTGCTAGCCTCACAAGAAAGTGACTCCACCCCTGACAATCAATAACTAATGCTATGAATGATAAACAGGTTCTTGCTGAGCATTAACTCCTGGTTGCACAATGGATTATAAGCTTTATACAAAAGGACTGGCCTAAGTACCAGTTATGAATAATGCAAAGCGTTTATGCAAACTAGGAGCTGCAACTAGAATAAGCTTAATGTGGAGAAGCAAAACACGAATTTACATTACATCCAGCTTAAATAGAAAAGAACTGAACATTTATTATTTACAATGAAATAAATTTACGTTACATGTTTCAAAATGAATTCAATATAACAAAGAGAATACACTCATTCACTCACTCACAAGCTAAACTAAACTCTTAAGCCTAGGAAAAACGGAAAGAAATACTGGTCAGAAAAGGGGGCTAGGCGGGATGAACTGGGCATCGTTACTTAGGAAGGATGCTGCCACACACGCTGAGCCTCTATGCCGAATCACACTGAGTGGAGATTTCAGGAACTCGCTGGACAATGGCGGCGCTGGTCCACACTGGGCCCAAACAAACCTGCACTCATGGCATCTTAATCCTGACTGAATTCAAACAAGCGAGGCAAGGGCTGGGGGAGCGCCCTGTAACTGCCAACGGAAAAATTGTGAGCAATACATGCCCACAACAACTCACTCAGCGAAAGCGCCAATGTTGCGCGCAGGGACGATCACTCATGAAACAGCGAAAAATGTTCTGAAAACCATCCCAATTGAGTAAATGCATGGGCGGTTGAACTGAGTGATACTTATTGAGATTCCACTAGAATTTGCAGTTTCCCACCAAAGTTCAATGTCACGAGTTTGTTTAGATGCAGGATCGCGTTAATTCGTGACACTCATTCTCCACTATTTCTCCGTCTTGATCTTTTTTTCCCTTTCATCAATCGACTCACTTTTCTTGCACACTTTTAGTCAGTCTTTTATTTTGCATGCTAGAGCGGAAAACAGGGAACGTTAAAAGAAGTGGACAGTACTGAGTTTAATTTCCGGATTAAAAGCAAAGTAGGGGAAGTTGACTGTTTTAAAATAAGGACAAGGGTGAGTTCCCTGTTTAAAATAAGGACAAGTTTGAGTTCATTTCAAAACAAGGACAAGGTTGAGTTCACTTCAAAATAAGGACGAGGTTGCGTTCACTGTTTAAAGTAAGGACAAGGCTGAGTTCACTGTTTAAAATAAGGACAAGGCTGAATTTGCTATTAAAATGAGGGCAAGGCTGACCACTTCAACATAAGGGCAAGGTTAAATTCATTGTTTAAAATAAGGACAAGATTGAGTTCGCTGTTTAAAATAAGGACAAGGTTTAGTTCACATCAAAATAAGGACAAGGTTAAGTTCATTTTTTAAATACGAACAAGACTGAGTTCACTGCTCAAAATAAGGACAAGGTTGAGTTAGTTGTTCAGAATAAGGACAAGGCTGAGTTCGCTGCTCTGAACGAACACAAGTTTGCGAGAGTTCATGGTTCAGAGTAAGGACAAGGTTCAAAGAGTTCACTGTTCAGAATAAAAGACCAACACGGCATTGGTTATCACTTATTATTAACTTGGCACTGCACCAACGGGACAGTGGTGGAAAGATGCAGTCGATCGAAAAGTATCTCGCAGGAAGGGTACAGTGATATCCTTAATGATAGAGAGAGCTGGTATTGTTCCTAAGTGATTATCTGTTATCTAAATGTGCTTATGATAGCAATACTGACCTTTCACGTTAACTTGGGAAGGTTTTCGTCCTTTAGCAATGTGTTCCATGTAATTTAATGGCAGAAAGGGAGAATGGTTTAGTTCTTCCTTGTCTCCATCGCACATCTTTGCAGTCAGCGATTCTAGTGTAAATTTAATGCTACAGTTCAGCGTTCCAGATGGAAGGATGGCAGGTTCAGGTCAGGTTAGAGTAAAATAAGTATAGGAAATGTCAAACACGCAATTATACACGGCATTCTCATGAAACCAAAATTATTAACGTGATCGAGAATTTGCAATGACCATCGCATCTTGAGTCAGGCTGTTTCGTGCGGTGTTCTCTGATACTATTTTCTGATCATCTGTGACACCGACAACAGAGAAACGGCAGATGGGAAAGTACACAAAAGACTAAAAACTGAGACAATAATATGTACTCTTTTCATTTCAGTTTGGGCTAGAACTGATCTCTTCACCTTCAATGCTGAAATATAACAAAAAATTAGCACTACAATAAAGTGCAAGCCACGAAGAAGTCTAAAAAAGAAGTAGAGCCGCAATATTGTCCGTTTCCGCCAGGGACTTAGGTGCAGTGATTAAAATCCGAGCCAAGTTGTGGTGAAAAAAGTATGGACGATTCCCTCAAGGCATAACCATTTAGATCCTACGAGGTATTTTGTCATCTTATTCCTGCTACCGCCAAACGACTTTTATATTCACTTATGGACAGACATCTAGTAGTTAAGGGGTTAAAGACAGCTATAGCTAAACCCTCCAGTTCGAAACGTCTCTCGAAAGTTGAGGGGAATCGTCTGGGGAACCATAAGATTGACGTCCCCAGGCTGAAAGGGTTAGCACTTTCAATGCGACGACGCATTTTTTTTTTTGCTGCTTTCAGACGATTTTCTTCAACTTAGGATGGACATCTATTAGTGAATGGATTACTGAAGGCTACATCCAAGCCCTCCACTTCGAAAGTTTCCACTAATCTTAACAAAATCGTCTCAAGATACCAAAAAAAAAAACAGAAAAGGTGTCATCGGACTGAACGGGATAAACTCATGCAAGATACTTACAGATAGAGAGTGCAGCGAAATGCAGCAGTGACCATCTTCCCGTACCCAGCTGGTCCAGTAAATCGTCAAACACCACCTCACCACCACCGCTACTTGAACTGCCCTCACACATCTCTGAAAACAGTCAGTGGTTTTGTATGCTTATGGTACTGATAAACCTTTGGGGCACCCATCATCCACTCTCTGGAAATAGTACTGCATTTAGATAACTCCACACTGAGTGACAAACCAAATGGTTTTATGTAACCCAGGAAAATATCTACTATGTTTGATGGTAACCATTTAACCAAAGTGGAGCTGCGTTCTCTGTATTTACTGGACACATCTAAAGACATGACTGAACTACACACAAATATTTATTTTATCTACTTGTAAGGCATTAATTAGAAGGGATTTGGGGAAGAGGAGGGATGACGAGGAGCCGTTAGTGTTTAATAACCCTGTCCACGACACACGCACATGCACATGGGCACACAAGCGAACATGCGCTCACACACACACACACACGCGAACATGCGCTCACACACACACACACACACACACACACACACACACACACACACATATAGAGGTGGCCGGCTCTGAGGGTCGGACGTTCACACCACATCCTTTGCCGTGACCTACCTACTCAGCAACACGACCATCACCTATAGGTTACACTGAATGTCCATGGCTCTTGCTAGACATGCAGGGAGAATGAGCTCCTGGGTAACTGACACCATCCATCTTCATAGTGTGTTACAATTATCGCCCTCCCCCTTCCTTGCTAACCGACACCTGCACAACCCTGCCACATCTCCACTTCTTAACACGAAGTGAGTGATTCCACCCAAGATACCTAAGGAGAAAACATCTGAACCAAGAGGACGAACAATGATACCATATTTCACCTGTGCTTAATTGAAAGGCCTCGTGTACTATTTGGCTACAGATCCAGGCTTTGGTGCTCTGTCCGTGGCAAAGCGGCAACATTGGAGGCACACAGATGTGTGGTGAACAATAATTGTCCTAATTTCTGCCAAGCAGAGTGTCTTGAGGCAAAAAGAGAATGTAAACGCGAGTTTACTGAGCAACTAAGAGAACAAGTTGGAATTATTTGAACTTATAACCTTCTCCACAGAGAGATAGAGAAAGAAAGAGCAAGGGACACACAAGAACTCAAAACTGCTGAAAACGACAGTGATTTCAACTTGCCTATGCAACATCTGGTGACAGTTATTCAGTCAACAAAGCAAGAGTTGGCCTCGACGTAGGTACACCTGACTCGCTATAAAACTGTATTTGAAGGTTTATCAGAGAAACAGTGCCCTTGTAAAAGCCTTCTTCATTATCGATACTCTTGTGACAACCCGGTCAAGCTTGAAGAGGTAAAGCAGTGGTCTGTTCCTTTCTCTGCTACGCCCATCAAGATTGTTCAAGACTGGAAGAAGTATATTCAAGAAAATGACGAAACGCAAATGTGATGGTACTCGAAGCAAACTAGAAGACCAGTGAGTACCGCGAGAGAGCAACGTACAACCAGGAATTCTCAGGAACAGCCTGGAACACCATAGCATCACCAAGCTACTGACACCAAATGCAACCCAGGTCTGCAGCCAACAGTACATTCAGTGAGCCCTACCAGCACCAATCCACCCTACAGCAGACAATGACACGGCAGCATACAGAAGCAAGTCAGCAGTTGGAACCAAGTCAGCAACCTCCTTCACATCAAAAGCTGGCAGCGCATGGTCAGGAAAATTCCACACAACACAGATCCCATTGTCAGTCGTCACGATCTTGGAGGCACAGTAGGCAGTGTAGACATCAGTAGCAATACTACAGTGAGATAGGGCATCATCATCATGAGCAACTGATGCGTGACCGTGGTGCATATACTTATGCTGAACATGAGGTAGAAATGAGAAATCAGAATTATCCAGAATCTGAGGGTGCAGCCTGTGTCGTCGAGTCGATCACATCCAGGAGCAGTGTCCTAGACAGCAGGTCTGCAGCTACTGCAACCGACTCTACCATGCCGCTCAGAACTGTCGTGATAGGATCGCTGATCAGTGGCAGGAAGACCTGTTCACAGCTGTCAGACAATACACTAGAGACTCTAGCATCTGTGACAGCAGAACACGAGCAGCAAAGCAGCACTGGACACTAAATGGTACCGAAAATTTAACTGAGCTATCACGTGACCCCATCATTTGGCACTGCAATCCCAAACCAGTTCCCCCAACACCACAACACCGGGCAACAGGTGGGATACACGGCAGGCCACATGCAGAACCAAGGAGATCAAAATTATTCCGGTCAGTGTTCATGGTTTCCATGCGAATGTGGGAGAACTAACGCATCGGTTTGCAACGAGAAACTTGACATACGTCATTTTCCTGAAAGTAACATTCTTAGACAAAACTGTACCTGATAACTATGCAAGGATTCCTGATTATATGAAGTGAGTTAAGGACAGAAACGACAAGGTGGAGGAATTACACTTTGTTAGTTACAAAGTAGGGCTACAAATGAAGATCACTGATTGCCCAGTTACTACCAGACGGGAATTGCTCTTGTTCAAGATGCTTGATGCTGGGGAACAAGGAACTCTTTGTTGGCTGATACCATCCTTCGTAACAAGGAACAGAGCTGTTGGACTTCCTTACCGACAGTGTGGTCTAGCTGATGAATGACATTCACAGTCTCCAAGCACGTGTGTTCAGAGACCTCAACCAACACAGAATTCAGGATAAGTATAAGTTTTTGGTCTTGTGTGGTCTCTATAATTATGTTAACTTCCTGCCACATAGGTCTGGCCAGTCTTCTAGATCAGCTTGGGATCGTCGGCACGTCTGATCATGAAGCAGTGGTGTCCAGAATCAAACTCATTCTGCCTATATGGAAGAAACCATCAAACGTATGTTGCGGAAGTGGGAGACAGCGGACTGGGAATGCTTTAGATACATCTGGCCGCAGTTGGACTGGAGACTATAGTAGGACTCGCCTAAATATGCGGCTGTGGCGTGTCCCGCACCTGTGTACAATGGTGCCGCGTTTCCCCAACTTGCGATGTGGAACGGAAGCTATTTATGTACAGTCGACCGCAGAAGTTCGTCCCTCTCAGCGTGCGTGATACGAGCCTGTTGATCTGGGAACACTGTCTGACATAGAGTTGTCAGGTATGGTTTAAATGGCTAACATTAAAGAAATGTGTTCGGAGATAAGTTAAGAACACATTCCCTAATGGTAACATTGAACTGCAGCAGGTGGGATAATAACGTTATTGTGAAATGTATGACACTGGTGAATGAAGATTCTTTGTTAAGGACACAGACGCACAGGATTATTTGGACTGACTGATGTTACCAGCAAGTAGTATATGAAATATTATAGAACGTTTGCAGTCCTAAAGGTAAGGTTGCAAGAAAACATTGATTACGTCAGTTACACACTAAACAAAGTTTCGCGAGTATACGGTTTTGTTTCACAAGTTAAATCACTTCCCTTCCTGACCTCTCTCCCCACCCGTTTCTCCTCTTCCCAGTCACGCTCTGCCATCATCCACATCTTGTCGCTAATGCTGAAAATCGAATGCCTGTAGGTAGAGTGTGGAAATATAAAAGTGTTAAATGAGCTTCTTCAACCTCATCGCTATGAAGTGCTATCCATGACTTGAATATAAATGTTAATAATATGAATAAATCGTCACTGTGGTGGTTAGGAGACATTACTCGTCATCATTTATATAACACATATAATCATCGTTAATACAGTGCTCCAACTACAATACACTCCCTCTCCACCCCCTCGCAGTCCCTTCTCCACCCCCTCGCAGTCTCCTCTCTTCCATCCACTGTCTCCATCACTCCTCCCACCTCCCTTCCCCCCCTCTACCAGTACCCCTTGTTTCTCTCCTCAACAACCACAACACCTCCACACGGTGTTGCTTAATATACCCTGTTTCGTTTTGCCTCTCTAACTAGATCGGTTATTCATAGTTTGAATACAGTTATCATATACAGGCATTCAAGTCGTAATTGTAGTGACTTTATAAACACAATACTCGTCCCCGTTATATAGCCAACTGTATTACACACAAGTAACCAGATTACTTATATTACAAAATGTCCATCGTAACTCTTAGTGTTCAATACCAAGGACTAAATAATTAAAGTATGTGTAAGCAAGAGATTAATGGCTACGGAGGAGGGGTAATAAAATGATGGCAAAATTGAAGCATTGAATACTGTTCTTTGAAGAGTTAATGCCTCTTGACCGCCACTGTCAATCTAATAATAATACACACTGTTACAGAATACAATCCAAAAACATAACCCAAACGTCGTTATATTGTTCGGTTCCTGAAACAAAAATGAAGAAGGGAGAGAAAACAGAGATTTGAAATAACTAGTAAATGAAGTCCGGCAGGGTCAGTACAATAAAACCGTGGGAAGGGGTTCGGAGTGTTGCAGCTAGAGACAAGGGGTACTGGTAGAGGGGGGGAAGGGAGGTGGGAGGAGTGATGGAGACAGTGGATGGAGGAGAGGAGACTGCGAGGGGGTGGAGAAGGGACTGCGCGGGGGTGGAGAGGGAGTGTACTGTAGTTGGAGCACTGTATTAACGGTGATTATATGTGTTATATAAATGATGACGAGTAATGTCTCCTAACCACCACAGTGACGATTTATTCATATTATTAACATTTATATTCAAGTCATGGATAGCACTTCATAGCGATGAGGTTGAAGAAGCTCATTTAACACTTTTATATTTCCACACACTACCTACAGGCATTCGATTTTCAGCATTAGCGACAAGATGTGGATGATGGCAGAGCGTGATTGGGAAGAGGAGAAACGGGTGGAGAGAGAGGTCAGGAAGGGAAGTGATTTAACTTGTAAAATACTCGCGAAACATGCCTGCCAGTTTCTGTGTTTGTTTAGTGTGTAACTGACGTAATCAATGTTTTCTTGCAACCTCACCTTTAGGACTGCAAACGTTCTATAATATTTCATATACTACTTGCTGGTAACATCAGTCAGTCCAAATAATCCTGTGCGTCTGTGTCCTTAACAAAGAATCTTCATTCACCAGTGTCATACATTTCACAATAACGTTATTATCCCACCTGCTGCAGTTCAATGTTACCATTAGGAATGTGTTCTTAACTTATCTCCGAACACATTTCTTTAATGTTAGCCATTTAAACCATACCTGACAACTCTATGTCAGACAGTGTTCCCAGATCAACAGGCTCGTATCACGCACGCTGAGAGGGACAAACTTCTGCTGTCGACTGTACAATGCATCACAAATACGATAAATTCAGATGAATAAAACTTACACTTGTGTATTTAGATGGATGAATCAACAGTAATCTTATTATGCTTAAAATATTTATACAGTAACACAGAAACATGGCATACATATTGTACAGTGTTGCTAAGAGAAATTGTAGTCACTTTTAATGTTTTTTAGCGTAGTTTTAGGGTGGGTAATAATATCACAGTTATAGATATAAGATAATGAGCCTGAAAAAAGAAAGAAATATGCCAATATCCAAAGTAAAAGAAATAATTCATACAATTCTTGTGAGTGGCAACATTGACACACCCAGTCTGGCCTAAGGTAAAGTAAGTACCTCCATAGAACCAAGCATAGCTTGTACAGGTGTTGCTAGGGAAAAATGCTCATATTTACTGGCTTTTACCGTAATTATAAGAGGGAGGAATAATCACATTTATAATCAAGCTAATATGTAGGACAAAATAGTAGGCATATGCCAATACCGAAGTAAAAAAAAAAAAAAAAACATTCACTCGCGAGCGGCAACACTTCCACACCCAGTCGGTGGCCTTGACAGCATAGCTTCCTGGTGGTGACCTCGTGTCACTTCCTTTATGTCCTTTGCACAGACAGCATGGCAGCTCAATCAGCCCATTCCTCGCATCTACACAGCCAGGCTAAAGAAATTGTCTTCAATGTAAGGCAGTATTTTCAGGAGGAGAAGGAGAAGGGAGTAGTTCTTCATGGCCTATCAAAGGTCGTCTCTCGTACAGCTGCAGCAACGAAGATTAGCGAGAGATCAGTTGAAAAAATCTCTAAAGATGCAAGAGAGAATGAGGAGATTCAATGTCTCAAGTTTAAGTCGCCCAAGAAAAGGAAACGTGTAGTACCAATGACTGATTTCTTTGATAACTTTAATGAAGGCGTGCTACGAAGAACAGTTCTGAGTTTTTATGTGAGGAAGGAAATTCCCACACTTGAAAAAATTTATGCAGAAATTAAGACCAATCTTTCGTATCCTGGCAGTTGTGAGACATTAAGAAAAGTTCTTAAGAAAATCGGTTTTCGTTATGCAAATGTTGATGGAGGGAGATTCCTAATGGAAAGAGATGATATAACGTATGCACGGTGCATTTTCTTGAAAGAAATGAAGGAGCTTAGAAGTTCAAGCAAAACCATTGTCTACATAGACGAGACATGGATCAATCAAAATTACTCTGTGTCCAAATGCTGGGTAGACAGAAATGCAAACAAGGCGTGGGAGTGAGGGTGCCCACAGGGAAGGGTTCCCGCTTGATTTTCCTGCACGCAGGAACCAAAGATGGATATGTTCCTGGAGCAACCCTTGTTTTCCAAGCAAAGAATGTAGGAGACTATCGTGAACAGATGAATGCCGACACCTTTGAAAAGTGGTTTAAGAATCAACTGTTACCCAACATTCAATCATCTTCTGTTATAGTGATGGATAATGCATCCTATCACTCCAGAAAAATAGATAAACCACCAGCTACTGCAACCAAGAAAGCGGAGATCCGAGAATGGCTGGAGAAGAAGGGTGTTACAGTGACAGACGGTCTCCTCAAAACGCAACTCCTGCACCTTGTGACTCGCCACATCGCAGCTGCAGATACAAACTACGTCATCGATAAGACGGCCTCAGAACATGGACATAGGGTTATACCCCTACCCACTTACCACTGCCAATATAACCCAATCAAGCTAATTTGGGCACAGGTTAAAGGCTACGTGTCAAAGAGAAATACGTTCAGAATTGCAGATCTGAAGCCACTCGTCCATGAGTCACTCAACAACGTCACGGCAGACAACTGGAAGAATGCTGTGAGGCACACAGAAAAACTGCAAGAGGATCATGAAAAGAGAGATGTGATGATTGACCATTACATCGATTCTTTCACTATCACGCTCACATCTTCTGACGAGGATACATCATAACTCTTCTATCCTCTTTTTCGCACTTTTCTTCCTCATGTTTCTCTTCCTTCTTTTTCTTCTGTTTTTCTGCCTTCTGTGAGAGATAGAGGAATAGGCCTATTGGGGACACCTCTTAAAAAAAAGCGCGCCGAGACAAATACCTCAAGGGTGATGTGGAAATGAAGTAAAATTTACAGTATATACAATATTATGTAAAAGAAAATCTCCAGAATGTCTCTTGCAATAAGAGAGAGAGAGAGAGAGAGAGAGAGAGAGAGAGAGAGAGAGAGAGAAGAAAGCAGGAGAGGGGCAAGGTTGAATGTATTGTCGGCATGACGGGAGGTGGTGGTGGTGGATGCATTGTCAGGCTGAGAGAGAGATGGAGGAAGGGGAAAGAGAATGAATGAATGAATGAAAATCAATCATGGTACTGCAATAACGGGTTATCTGTCGTCGTATACAAAAATGATGAATATCACTAAATATAACAAAACCAAATTAACAAATGAAAGCACAATTATAAATAACTTATAAAAGAATCAAAAGTACTCAGGGTGGCTCACATCTCCCGCCAGGAGAGAGAGAGAGAGAGAGAGAGAGAGAGAGAGAGAGAGAGAATGCTATAGAAAACGTGGCAAAACTGTACACAGGTGCGGAACACACCACAGCCGCACATTTAGGCGAGTCCTACCATAGTAATACTGTGTGCCATTAATGATAAAGATGAAATCTTTTCTTCAACGCTACTAGATATCCAACACCACTTTGTACCCCACACAATGGTGATATCAAAAACAACAGATCAGCCACTTTTTGGTCCTCGAGATAAGACATCTTTGACAAGGAATTCCTTGCGTGGTTCAGGCACAGCTGGCTAAGTTTCCAGCTATAACACTTAGCGTTGCCTATGCTCTCCTTATACAAGGTCTGAACTCTTGGAGTTTCGAAGCATGGGTCGTCGAATCATTTCCAATTGAGAGAAAAGGGGCTGAGGGATATGAGTGGAGTTAGCGATGGTGTGGTGGAAAGGCTGAGAGAAGGTTTGGTTGTACGGGGAAAAAAGGTGCAAAAAAGAGCAAGGGAAAAATTTTTACTGACATAACACATAATATACGGTGATAGAATGTAAATTATTTGGACTATATTATGGGACAGTAGGGTACCATCGCAAGCTTGTGATACATGTATAAGCCATTCTGTGTTTATGATAGTGGTTGATAGTGGTTTTTACCGAGAAATTTTGCGACAATAAGCACGCTACAGCCCCTCCCCTCCAAAAATAACTCTCCCAGCCATCCATCCACACCATTTCCATAAACACGCTCGATTTTGTCCACCCTGCTGCTTTTCTCCTGCATCCCTTTCCCCCTAAAGCATTGTAGTATCAGTTGTCCGGGTGACACTTGTGTACTTACACGAATATCCTGACGCCTCTGAGTATTGTTTCCTTTATAATCGGGGTGGCTATGTGTAAATGTTGTACGAAACTTAACGATATTTACAAAATTAATCACTGTACTGGTCGGGATTTAAGCTCTGCCCCCACGCTCTACAAGTGCGTACGTTGAGTCCATATCGTCTCTGGCAATGCGAGCTTAAATATACCCCATTACAAATGAAGAGTGAAAGAGTTTTACTGTCGACACTCTCGTATGGGAATGCAACCTGGAGAGTGAGTGACAAACTGCCACAAACTACAGAGATGACTATGGTTAGTAAACCCTCAGGCACAGCCAGGATAGATGGTTCAAAATATTAGGGCAAGATACGTACTTTGGAATGGAAAAGACGGCATTAAGAGTGAGATATGGAATTAATGAATGGATCAACAAGAATACATGGGATGGTATGAAGAGAGAGAAAAAAGACATAGGTTCGATGGAAAAGAAAAATCTTTGAAAATGAAATGAAAGGTAATATAGGAAGAGATAAATCATCGTGCATGTTGCACTGAAGATTTGAATGGAACTGCAAATTCGAGCGCGCGCGTGCGTGCGTGTGTGTGTGTGTGTGTGTGTGTGTGTGTGTGTGTGTGAGAGAGGGGGGGGGTAACTGGAGGAGGTACTGTATGGATGACCATCCCCTGTAGGAGAATTCCAAGGAGTGAGCAAGGCGTCCATTGTTGCCAGTTTGTATACATATTCAGCGTGAAAACATAATAGATTTCACTCTACTGTATATTTAGCGTTTTTTAAGTCCAGTTTAGCACGAAAATTTTAATTGTTCACCAATAGGTTAGCGAGTTTTAAAGTTCAGTTGAACACTTCCAAAAAAATTCAGTGAAGGCGTCAGAGTTGATGATGTACGCTTTCATGGTTATGAGCTATGGATGAATTTGAATCCGGTTACTGAAGTAACTAGTATAAGTCTAACTGCAAATATTGCAGACCCGATTGTTGTATATGAATTTAGCATACACAATTATCAGTCATGGAAGCTAAGTGAGAAGGGTAACATAATTTTCGAATGTTCGACTAAACCGTGCCCTCCCGCCCCACACGAGTTAGTGAGATAAAAATACAGCGAATGTGAGAGTATGGAAGAGTGAACACAGTGGCTGAATGTGAGTGAATGACAGGCTTTAGAATACGTAAGAGTGTAAGTGAGACGAAACTGAATGAGAAAGTGAAACGAGGACGTGTGAAAGTAAACAAAGTGGATATTACTGACACAGAGTGAGTGAATGTCAGTCTGGAGCCAGTAAGAGAGAAGCAAAATGAGAGTGAGTGTAATCATAATGGTGCATGAATTTGTGTAAGAGTGAATGAATGTGAACGTAAGAATACGTTTGAATGAGTGAAAGAAAGTCAGGAGCGAGTAAAAATGAACTGGAATGCGGGTGAGTGAATGATAGTGCAAGTGTGAATATATGCGAGTGAGTGATTGAAAGTATGTGAAAGTCGGTATGGGCGATACTGAGTGTAAGAGTGAGTGGAGGGTATGAGAGTAACTCTGAATCAGAGTTAGTAAGTGAATATGTAAGAGTAAGGTGAATGCATTTAGGCAAGAATGTATGAAAGTGAGTGAATATGACAGTGAGCGAGAGAGTGAATAAGAAGTAAAGATTGTATTAGTAACAATGGGTGTGTTGGAGACTGGGTGCAAGAATGAATGAAAACCATGAGTGAATATGAGTGAGTATATGTGAATGCAAGTCAAAGTGATGAAAGTGAGTTACTGAGAAAAATGAGAGTAAGCCTGAATAAGAGAATCTGTGTGTGTGTGTGTGTGTGTGTGTGTGTGTGTGTGTGTGTGTGTGTGAGAGAGAGAGAGAGAAAGAGAGAGAGAGAGAGAGAGAGAGAGTTTAGATAACAATAAGGCAGTGTGAGACAGTGCGAGTTAAAGTGCAATAGTGATGAAATGAATGTGAGATCTTTTCTTTTACTGTTATCATTACCACTGAAAAATAGTTTAGAAGCCTATGAAAGTTTTGTTGGTGGAGAAAATTAACAAAGGATTGACCAGAAACAAGATGTATCTATATTGAGATTCCTAAGGCCATTTTGTTTTAATACTGGAGAAAGCTTAATGACAAGCTATAAAGATGATCGTTTGAGCATGTGAATGACTGAGAACATCGGATATATCTTGCCTTACCGAGCGGGGAAGAAATCGTGAGAGCGAATAACTACATAGACGGACCAAGGTCAAGAGAATGCCATTAGCGATGTTCAGATATAAAGGATAGTTCATATATAACGCTCTTCTTCCGCTCCGCTGAGTGATTTCTCGTGTGTTACGGAGGCGGTTTAGTCAGCGTTTTGTATCTTGCATCTATATACATTTCCTACTCCCACTGCCACATCCACGCCCACACCACCAGACTGAGCCGTCCTCCCAAGACAAGATACCGTCACCTTCCCAACACCCTCCCCTACGAATTACACTCAGCTGTAGGAAACTGAATAGCCAAGCTTCCAACAATCATTATGCCCTTATTACCTTAACTTGGCCTAGACTTCCATCGGTTTGTTGCTTACTGTATATCACATAGATGGGTGGCAGGAAGAGATGGTGTTACGGTTCGACATCCTTTCCATCTCACGGCTTTCCTAACATCATATTTTAGCATTAATGTCACAACTCAGCATTCAAAATGGACAACTGGCAATTTTGGCCAAGTTTGTGTAAAACAAGTATAATAATTAGGATGTTTCTACTAACAGGAAACTGTGTGTGTGTGTGTGTGTGTGTGTGTGTGTGTGTGTGTGTGAGTGAGAGAGAGAGAGAGAGAGAGAGAGAGAGAGAGAGAGAAGGTAACTTTAGGCGGTTTTGCATGGCCATCCTCTGTAGGAGAGTTCCAAGGAGTGAGCAAGGCGTCCAGTGCTGCCAGTTTGGAGCTAGATCTAGCGCTTTTTATACATATTTAAAGCGAAAACATCTTAGAGTTCACTCTATATCTACCGTATCTTTAAGTCCAGTTTAGCACGAAAATTTTAACTGTTCATCTATAGGTTGGCGAGTTTTAAAGTTCAGTTTAACGCTTTCCAAGACTTCAGTGAAGGCGTCAGAGATGATGAAGGCTTTCATGGTTAAGAGTTATAGATGAATTTGAATCTAGTTACTGAGGTAATATAGTGTCAGTGTAACTGCAAATATAGCTAACACGATTATTATATATGAATTTGGCAAACACATTTACCAGTCATGGAAGCCAAGTGGGAAGGGTAGCATAATTTTCGCAAGTTCGACTAAACCCCGTTCTCCAGCCCCATACCATGAGTTAGTGCGGGAAAAAATACCGCGAATATGAGGGTAAATAACAGAGAATACAATGGCTGAATGTGAGTGAATGGCAGGCCTCAGAATACGTAAGAGTGTAAATTACACTGAGGAGTAGTGAACAGAAAAGGTGCGAAACATAGGAACTAGGGTGACCACGAAAATGTGAATCTATTAACATGGTGTAGGTGAGTATTTTTAAGAGTGAACAAAATGAAATTGAATGAGAAAGTGAAACGAGGAAGTGTGAAAGTAAGCGACAGTGGGTATTACTGACACAGAGTGAGTGAAAGACAGTCTGGAGCCAGTAAGAGTATAGCAAAATGAGAGTGAGTGAATGTAATCATAATGGTGCAAGAATTCACGTAAGAATGAGTGAATGTGAACGTAAGAATAAGTGGGAATGAGTGACAGTCAGGAGCGAGTAAAAATGAATTGGAATGCGGGTAAGTGAACGATAGTGCAAGTGTGAAAATATGCGAGTGAGTGATTGACTGTGAAATATGTGAAAGTGGGTATGAGCGATACTGAGGATAAGAGTAAGTGGAGGGTATGAGAGTAAATCTGAATCAGAGTTAATGAGTGAATATGTAAGAGTAAGATGAATGCATCTAGGCAAGAATGTGTGAAAGTGAGTGAATACGATAGTGAGCGAAAGAGTGAATAAGAAGTAAAGAATGTATTAGTAACAATGGGTGTGTTGGCGACTGGGTGCAAGAGTGAATGAAAACCATGAGTGAATATGAAAACCATGAGTGGGTGGGCTTAACATCTCCAAAGCTCTAATACGCTCAAAACACTCAACTGTGGATGGTTCCTGTTTTACACTTACTCCGTCAGACATCTCAGTCTCAAGGTCAATTAATTTTTCCACACGGGACTCCATCACGAATTATACAAACGTGAGCAACCCAACAGGCGATAGCTGAACCATTAAAATGCCCAAATGCACCAACAAAATAGTACACACTACAAATACACATACCCTATAATTCTACATATCATATAATCGAATGGCAAGTACATATACCTTTGAGAACTGGGGGATGAGCTATTCCCTTAATTAGATTTAATGATGATCATCTAAATGACCTCTTAATTATTGCTTATAAGTATAATTACCCACACATTAATCGGTCATCCCACCACTGCAACACCACTTGTAAGAGTATGCACTACGATCCAGACTTTAGCGTGGTCAAAAGGGGCAAAAACCAAGTCATAGATGATGACCACTGCATGCTGGAATGGTCGAGAACTCAGATTGACAGAGACTCTCTCCCACTAGCGGCCTCTTCGGTTGCGTTTGTCTCTTTTTGAGTGGCCAAGTCAAGAGTAGTAGCATCCCCAAATGACGAAGTTCAGTCTCCAACTCGGCCGACCCAAGCCCAGCGTTCGTGATTTCCCATAATTCTCCTGGGTTACACATTTACCAGTTACTAAGTCAACTCTATACCACCAGTTCTCAAGAGTTATACAAAAAATATAGCTCGAGTGAGAGGAATGTGTATTAACAAGACCAAAAATAGAAATCTTCCCATCTGATAGCCGTACAGAATAACCCTGAATCAGTTGACACGTTATTCAACAAACATATGGCCTTTATATCAAATTCCATATAACTTAGCTCCCTTGTCCCAGGTTCAGTCCAATGTGGCTCTCCATAATCGTCCCTCTGAGTTCACAGTTCACTGGTCTGATCCTCTGATATTCTTGACCTTGACTTCCACACTGTGACCTTGACTTCCACACTGTGACCTTGACTTCCACACTGTGACCTTGACTTCTACACTGTGACCTTGACCTTCACACTTGGACCTTGACCTCCACACTGAGACCCGGTAGAAATTAATATGTAAAATGAATAACTATTCTCCCTAATGCAAGTAATCCCCTCTGATGATCGAGCTAATCTTATAACACTCGAGATATCAATCAAAAACAGAATAACACATGGCACTGCAGACGCATAGGTCTCATCAAAATAATACATATTGTAGGGATAACATAGAAGAAAAATACTATAACAAATAAGCATGAATAACCCTACCCTAACCATGAAAAACATCGTTGAGTAGATATCACTGTGCCTCACAAAGTAACTACGTGAACATTAACTCACAACTAACACAGCCCTAATAAGTACTGAACTGCAAAGTCATCCCAGCACATATTAATAAACAATTCACAGTTCCAGGGCACCTGATATTTGGCCCACAAAAATTACACATTTATCTGAGGCCCAGACAGAACTCTGTTGCTAGCATTCCCATATTCTAATTACACACTAAATAATAATATAAAGCAGAGTACACGGATATGGAAAATACCTCACTATCCAGCTCACAGAATACAAGGGATCTGAGCGGGAACTCAGGACTCGCTCGTCAAATGAGGCCAATGGCGTCACACTCGCGTGATCAAACGTGAGACTTCCTGGGGGATGACAACACTTGAAACTAATACTAACCCGAGTCTATTGCTCTATTTTCGTCACTATATCACATGTGGGATATTACTTATTCGCACTTCAACATGTCAGACATCAATATTATCACATTACTTACAGAATTCTCTGAAGGGGGGAGAAGGAGGAGGGAGGGAGGAGCAACAGCACCAACCACCCAGCACATCTGACAGTCAGTGAGCGAGAGACCTGCTCATGGTACGCCAGCAACGCTTGGCGGAAAGGAGGGGGGAGGATGACGGCTTACACAATTCAAAATTTACATTACTATAGACTCGTGATAGACTCAGTGTGATGCCTTTCCCTTTACAATTGATTACCCTCCAAAATGACATTCCCTAGTTACAATAATTACTCTCCAACAATCTCAAAACCATTGCATTGAGAAAAATACTGAAAATCATCATGCCTCACACCCCTTTGCACATGTGTATATTATGTTGGATTACGTGACCAGAGGCACATACTCCTACCTACTCGAGATTTTAATATTATAAAGAGACTTAATACTAATAAATTACACACACACACAAAAAAAAAAAAGCCTTAAGCAACTAGGTGACTTAATCTACATCCTGATCACGTTCACATGGAAACAGCCATACCCCGGCCACACACTAAACCGAACTTTTGGTCATAAAATGAACAAGATACAACTCATTATCACTTCCAGGCACTACACTGAAGTCATAAGGTAGCTGTAAGATTATAATTAAAAATGGCGTCCTTGGGCTGAAGGCATTATGTCAGTCGTCGTACCATTTTTTTTTCTTTTTTTCCCACGAACGTTTCGATATATTTGCACCATCCGTCAATATTCATGTTCAGCTCCTAATGTTTTTTTTCTTTTTATGCAAGAAAGAAGGAACCAAAGGCCAGGGGCCCACAAACTGTTCCTTCCAAGAAAAAAACAAAAGCAATACAAAAGAGAGCCAAATTCAAGATCTGTTAATTTCGAGATGCCTGGACACACTGCATTTGAAAGACTGGAGATTATAGGAAGCAGGAAATACAGACAGAGGGAGACAGTTCCAGAGTTGACCTGTTGCATAAATGAAGGACTGGGAATAATGGTTAATTCTTGCATTAGAGAGTTGGACAGAAAGGGGATGAGGGTTTGTTGTTAGACGGGTGCTACGCACCCATCGTAGAGGTGGAGAGATGGAATGAGACAGTTCAGAGGAGCAGCAACCGTTGAAGTAGTTATAGAGAAGAGATAAGGATGCAACAGTGCAGCGAAGAGACAGAGGTTGAAGGGAACCAGTATGAGAAGGACAGTTGATGAGACGAAAAGCCTTTGACTTCACCCTATTGAGAAGAGCTGTATGTGGGGAGCCTCCCCACACATGAGAGTTGTAGTCTACACAGGGGCGAATAAAACCCTTGTATAAAGACAATAACTGTGCAGGGGTAAAGAAGGTACGGAGTCGGCTTAGCACACATAATCTCTTGGAAGCAGATTTTACAAGAGATGCAATATGATCTTTCCAAGATAAGTCCCGAGTGAATGAAACCCCAAGCATGTTCAAAGATGATGCAGGGTTAAGCTGGATATTATTAGACATTAGTGGGTACTCCCATGGAAGATTATGTCGGGTTGATAGGTGTAAAAACTGAGTCTTTGATGTATTAAAAACAACAAGATTATTTTTACCCCAGTCAGAAATACGAGCCAAGTCAGACATTAGGTGTGCCATAGCCACATCCCTTGTTTATTGAAGTAACTGCTGAGATGGACGTTGCGGGAACCGAATGGAAAGATGAAGGGTGGAATCATCAGCATACAAGTGGATAGGGATAGATGTACAGTTTAGAAGGTCATTGACGAATAAAAGGAAGAGAGTCGGTGATAGATCAGAGCCCTGAGGAACACCACTGTTGATAGATCTAGGAGAAGAATGATGGCCGTCTACAACAGCGGCTATAGAACAACCAGATAGGAAGCTATAGATGAAGGCATAGATAAAAGGATAGAAACCGTAAGAGGGCAATTTGGAAATTAAAGATTTATGCCAGACTCGATGGAAAGCCTTTGAGATGTCAAGTGCAATGGCAAAGCTTTCGCCAAAATCCCAAAATGAGGATGACCAGGAGTCTGAAAGGTAGCTGAGAAGATCATCAGTTGAGTGTCCCTGACGTAACCAATACTGACGATCAGAAAGAAGATTGTGATAGGAAAGATGCTTTAGAATTTTTCTGTTAAGAATTGACTCGAAAACTTTTCCGACACAGGATGTTAAAGCAATTGGACGATAGTTAGAGGGTTGGGAATGGTCACCCTTCTTGGGACTGGCTGAACGAGAGCAAACTTCCAGCAAGAAGGAAAGGTACAAGTTGACAGACAAAGGCGAAAGAGTTTGCCTAGGCAGGGTGTAAGCACAAAAGCACAGTTCTGGAGGACAACAGGAGGGACTCCATCAGGCCCATATGCCTTGTTAATATAAAGGCCAGTGATAGCAGAAAATACATCAGCTGAAGAAATTTTAATGTCAGCCATGAGGAAGTCAGAGGGGGGAAATGATGGAGGAACAGCACTGGAATCGTCTAAGGTGGAACTGGAGGAGAGAGTCTGAGCGAAGAGATCTGCTTTATCAGTAGAAGTAATAGCTACAGAGCCATTAGAGTAGAAAAGAGGAGGGAAGGATGATAAGATGAAGTTGTCAGAAAGGTTTTTGGCAAGGTGCCAGAAGGAGCAGGAAGAATTCAAGTTGGAGAGTTGAGAGCATTTAGTGCGGATGAAATTATTTTTAGCAGAGCGAAGAACAGACTTAGCAAGATTCCGCGCAGAAACATAAGCAAGATGTGATTCAGGGGTGGGTTGGTTCTGTTGCGGAGAATATTAGAACAAACGTGAAAAAACCAAGGCTTTCTTGCATTAGTCAGAGGATATGAGAAGGGAATGCATGCTTCCATGCCTGAGAGAATAACCTCCGTAATGCACAATGCACACTCAGATGGCTCCCGGCCATGGAAGCAATAATCATTCCAGGGAAAATCAAAGAAGTACTGCCTGACGGCCTCCCAGTCCGTGGTGACGTAATTCTATCTTTATTTTTATCATCACGAGACGCTGTTCAGAAAGAGTGTCTAGTAATGAAGGGGTTAATGATGATCATATTTAACTCTTTAGTTCGACAGGGCTCTCCCACACTGAATAAAACTTACTAGTGTTGGCGTCTGTATAACCGGTTGGATCAATTACCTGGTTATACAAACGTCCCTAACTATCCTGGCTATGCAAACGTCCTTAACTACCCTGGCTATACAAACGTCCTTAACTACCCTGACTATACAAACGTCTTTAACTACCCTGGCTATACAAACGTGGTTAACTACCCTGGCTGTACAAACGTCCTTAACTACCCTGGCTGTACAAACGTCCCTTAACTGCTTCCCTGTCGTCCGAAAGAAGCATGGTGAATTGGAAGAGAAATGCAGCTTCAGCCTGCAGTCCACTGGGTTCACGTTGCACATAAACCTAGGCCACAGCAACAATAGCAACCCGAGTCGCTTTTATATCTTCTTCAGATCCGTGAAAGTTAGAATTTCTTCATCATTTGACAAAATTTATGTAAATATGCATATATTTCTAAATTGCCACTGTACCAATTTTGCTTGACTTGAGGAAGGATCGGTAGTAGTGAATGGGCTAGCTAAGGATCTATCAAACACCTCAGTTTCAAAAACATTTTCTGAAAGAGAAGTAAGTTGTCTTGAAATAGCCTAACAAGAATGCAGTTAAAAACCGGAGTGAAAGGATTAATTTAAGTACAAGTGTTTGTGTGAAAAAGGTACGCCTTGTTAAGCGCAAGACCAGGATACGTATGAACCCCCTTATGTTTGGCTAGCGCCAAACGGTTTTAATCAGCTGATTGAGTCATGGGAGCCCGAGAGTGTTAATAAATAATCTTAGCCAGTGTCGGCGATAAACAAATCAGTTAATGATTAGCGGGAATCATGTTGTTTTAAATTCTGACATTTCAATATCCACTCCCGTTTGACTATGAGGTGCGTGGTAGGTGCTGAGTGATTACAAACATGTGCACTATTGCGGGGGGTTAATAAAATCGTTTGCTAGGGAGTTAATAAAATCGTCTGGTAGATGGATAACAAAATCGTCTGATAGGGTGTTAATAAAATCGTCTGCTAGGGGTAAACAAAATCCTGTGGTAGATAGTTAATATAATCGTGTGGTAGTTTGTTAATATAATTGTCTGTTAGGAGGGTAATTCAATCGTCTGCTAAGGGGTTAATAAAATCTTGTGGCAGCAGTACGGAGAATGAAGTAAGAATGACGTCCTGGTAATGAAGGGATTAATTTAGGTAGCAATGCCAGTGTTCATGCTGGAGCGACATTCTATCCAGCCGAAGAGGAGCATGTCACAGAAGGAGAGACGATCTATGACTTGAGAGGACCTCGGAGATGACCTAGGGCTTGAGAAAACCTAGGGAGATAAGCTAGGGTTCGAGAGAATCTAGGAGGTGATCTAGGGCTTAAGAGAACCTAGGAGATGAACTAGGGTTTGATAGAACCTAGGAGATGATCTAGGGCTTAAGAAAATCTAGGATGATCTAGGACTTGGGAGAACCTAGGTGGAGAGCTAGGGCTTGAGAAAACCTAGGTGATGATCTAGGGCTTGAGAAAAACCTAGGTGATGATCTTGGACTTGAGAGATCTTAGGCCTAGGAAGTGATCTAGGGTTTGAGACAACCTAGGAGATAATCTGTGACTTGAGAAAACCCAGGAGATGATCTAAGGTTTGATAAAGGACCAAAGAGAGATGATGAAGGGTTTGAGAGAATCTCAGAGATGAGCTAGGGCTTGAGAGAGGACCAAGGATAGATGATCTAGGGCCTGAGTGAACCTAGGAGATGATCTGCAGCTTGAATGTACGGGATGATCTGTGATTTGAGAGAACCTAGATGTTGTAGGATTTGAAAGAGGACCAACGGGAGATGATCTAGGACTTGAGAGATAACCTAAGAAATGATCTAGGGCTTAAAGGAGGACAGAGGGAAAGATTATCTACGACTCTACAGAACATAGGGGATGATCTGGAGCCTTAGAAGACGATCTAAGACTTGATGGATTACCTTGGAGAGATTATCTATGCCTTTAGGGCACCTAGGAGACGATCTATGACTCGAGAGGACTTAGATGATCTAAGGCTTGATAGATGTGCCAGGGCTTTAGAGATGATCCATGGGTTGAGATATGACCTAGGTTAGATTATCTAGGACTTGAGAGAGGATCTTTGAGAGATGATCTTAGGCTTGAGAGAGTACCTAGGTGAGATGATCTTAGGCTTGAGAGAGGATCTAGGATACGAGTAGATGATCTACGGTTTGAGAAATGATCTAGGATACGAGTAAATGATCTATGGCTTGAAGGATGACCTAGGAATGATAAACTATGGCTTGAGATCGAGTCTAAGTGTGATGATCTAATGCTTTCCTGACGACCTTGCCAGTCACCAAAAATGTCACAAAAACTGATATGTGATATTTCCTGAGAGATGATTTTTGACTTGAGTGAGGACCTAACCAAGCACCATGACGGTACAGAAGGAGAAAAAATTTTTGACTTGAGAGAGAGAGATGTGGCTCAATCGGTAGAGAGGTGGCCTGCTGTCCTACCGGACCCAAGATCAAATACCCACAGGGCCAGGGAACAGTTTAACCCGCCATGTGTCAGTGCTGTTTTAAAACGGTCTGACATAATTCCGGCTGCCAGTGCCATTTTAAAATGGTTAAAAAAAAAATCACTGTGACTGCATTTTTCAAGATTCGTGGGTAAAAATTTGCAGGCATGTATGGTAACTGGTCCTCTACCATCCCCCAGGCTGTCAAGGTCACACGCTCACTCGTTCCCCCCTCAAGCTTGCTCTGTCTCACTGCCTGTGTGCCTCACCCAGTGCTGTACATAGTGATGGCATTTTGTAAATATTTTCACATAAGTATAAGATGTAAATATTTTCTTATAAGTGTAAGGACTATATAGTGCAGTCAAGTTGTAAATACTTTCTTTTAAATGCCAGGACTTTACATAATGAAGTCAGGTTGTATCTATCTCCAAGTAAGTGTAAGATAACGCATTCACAGTGAGAAAAACATGCAAATTGTGATAGATGTTGAAGTAATGAGTAATCAGAAAAGTGTACTGAACATTGCTATACATTCCCAGAGCATACCTTACATAGAAAATGGCTTTTTCTCAGCTACGTGGTGAGTGTGAGAGAGCAGATATACCTGTATTTGAGTATGCAGGACTCAATAAAACCCATTTCTGAGCTTCGGTGAGCATTTTAATGGGGAAATTCGTTGTTTTAACATCAAAATCTACCATTTTAGCCAATAAAAAAAAGGTCAAAAAATGGCTGGCACAGAGGCAACCCATAGGGCTAAAAATAGCTGGCACGTGGCGGGTTAAGGGTTTGAATTTCATAAAATCAGACTTTACTGATCTACAACGAGACCCACCGACATGTAAAAATAACCCCATTAATACCAGTACACCAGTCCTGTGTGAGACAGCCCTAGCATGTATTCAATATGGAAGGTGGGTTTTAGCGCTAAAGTGGTGACATGTAGAGGTGTATGGTATGTAGGGGGACTACCGGGTAGTAAGAGCATGCTCTGAAGCCTTTGCCCAGATTCGAACACACACACACACACACACACACACACACACACACACACACACACACACACACACACACACACACACACACACACACACACACATACCAAGATATCATAGAGAGAGAATTTTTGACTTGAGTGAGGACCTAGCCAAGCACCAAGATGTCACAGTAATAGAAATGATTTTTGAGTTGAGTGAGGACCTAGGTAAGCATCAAGACGTCACAGTAATAGAGATGATTTTTGACGTAAGTGAGGACCTAGCCAAGCACAAAGATGTCACAGTAATAGAGATGATTTTTGAGTTGAGTGAGGACCTAGGCAAGCACCAAGACGTCAGAGAAGGATTGCACTGCTGGATTGTTTTGTTATTTGCAGGTAGCATCCTGTGACTGGGCGTGCTGGGGTTAGGGTGACAAAACCGTCTTGTACCACGATGGGGTAGGTGCCGATGGGAGGGTTGTAGTCAATGCAATTACTCAGGTTACTTCCATGCTAACAAACATCAAGAACTTATGTGGGAAGATGATGATGGAGGAGATGGTCCTTGAGGCACCCAGGTCTGCCCGCCATCAGGGGCTAGGGTGCCACCTACTGCTGTAACAGACCTCGCCACTAACAGTACAAAGAAACCACTGATTGCGTTCTGTACATCCCAGCCACGATGCTCATTGCTGGCTTGGGCGATTGTGATGAAAGGTATGAGGTCTCAGCCTGGAGGAGCCCGGCTTGGGTAGCACTTGTCGTAGGTGAGACCCGAGGGTGTCTTGTCTTCTGCCGACCTGACAGTCAACCTCACACTGAAAACACTGCCCATACTGCCTGCAACAACAGTAACAGGCTCCACACAGTCTACAACAACAGTAAAACAACAATAACAGGCTGCACACACTGCCTGCAACGACAGTAACAACAGTAACATGCTGCACACACTGCCTACAACAGCACTAACAGGCTGCACACACTGCCTGCAACAGCACTAACAGGCTGCATACTTTGCCTTCAACACCAGTAACAGGCTGCACATACTGCCTTCAAAAACAGTTCCCGGCTGCACACATTTCCTGCATAAAACAGTAACAGGCTGCACATACTTCCTGCATCAACAGTAACAGGTTGCACACACTGCCCGCAAAAACAGTAACAGGCTGAGTACACAGCCTACAACAACATTAGCAGGCTGGACACCCTGATTGCAAGAACAGTAACAGGCTGCACATACAGCCAGCAAAAACAGTAACAGGCAGCACACACTTCCTGCATCAACAGCAACCGGTTGCACACACTGCCTTCAAAAACAGTAACAGACTGTGCAGTGTGCACACAACCTACAACAACATTAACAGGCTGCACATACTGATTACAAGAACAGTAACAGGGTGCACATACAGCCAGCAACAACAGTAATAGGCTGCACATATATCCAGCAACAACAGTAACAGGCTGCGCACACTGGCTGAAACAAAAGTAACAAGCTGCACACACTGCCTGCAATGACACACAACCCTTAACTGTCTTTAGTACTAGTAGGAATATACCTGAGCATTAAAGTATTGTGACTTAATAGGAACATTTTGTGAGTGTGGGGTAAGGCGTGGTGTTTTTGTTTCACATTTTGTATCTTTGTGCTTGAGAATGTGAGTTCGGAGTGGTAGCCTTTCACACTCCTGATATAAGTGAGTTGGGGTACATTTTAGAGGTCACACTTTATGCCTTCTTCTTCTGTCCCTGGCTGAAAAATAGGTCATAGAATGGGTCATAGCGAAGGTGCCTTCAAACTCAGCGAAGACTTTGTAGGTAGTATGAAGCTTTCCAGATTGCACAGGTAAATTAAGTGTCATTTAGAAGTTTTTGTGTAGTTCAGCAAAGCTTTGAATTACCAGCTAACAATAAATAGGAGCTCTTTGCATAATGTACAAGTAAAACCTTTATAAAAGATTATTTATATTTCTTCCCATTCAGGGGCAGGATTAGAGGGAACGCTAGAATAGAATCAACTACCTTCTTTCCAGTCCCATACGTGCAAGTTTTGATTGAAATTCGGACCAGGCATTCGTGAAATATTTCCATAACTTTGATTTTTTTTTTTATACAGATGAACAAAGAAATAAAATCCATACACCAGGATAAGAAGAACCAGAAAGGATCACATTAACTTCTTCGCTAACAATATGACTGTATAGCTCTTGAATTCAGAATCATGGTAGGAAGTGATGTCATAAAGTCCAGTGATTTCCTGTGGATTCCGTGACATCACTTAACCCCCTTCATTACGATGACATCTTTCAGTGATATTTTCATCTCTATCTCCAGACGGTTTTATTCAATATAGGAGAGACTTTTCGAATTGGAAGGTTTAAATAAAGCAGTTCATTAACTCCCTTCACTACTGCAGAGCCTTCCCAAGTTAAACAAAAATTGTCTTGAGATGAAACAGATGAAAACAAAAAAAGCATTCTGGGTCCAAATGCTAATCGTTCGTGTCAAAATTAAGTTGTTGGTTAATACGGGTGGTTAACAATAATAAGGCAGTGAAGTGGCATTGGAGAGGGCGACAAGGGGGCGATTTGTCTGTGGCCACCCCTTAAGGGATTGAGGGGTCTGGCAATAGACAGATAAACAGAATGACCTGTATGTTATTTATGCAGAGTATGTGGTGATCCTGGAAGGATTTATAACAGAAGAGAACAGTAAGTGTTATCAAATAAATCATTTAGGAAAAGATGTTAGGGGGCTTCCTTAGCTGACATGTTTTACGGCTCTTAGGCCTGTATTCTCGTCGAGTTTGGAAGGACCCTAATACCTTTTCCTAGGAGATTCACTGCTATGATTATTGCAACTTACTGTCCTCTATTGCTTTTTTAAAAATCCTTTTTAACATTACCATATATTCTACATAAATAATGTACAGTCGCTCAAAAAAAGTATCCTCCTAAAGGTGCCGTGAGTCAATCTGACACAACGAACGAAGAAATATGGAAAATATTAAGTGAGCATGAGATCTGTTAGTAGCCCCGGTTTACATACCGCGTAAAGCGGTGTACGAGTTAGTGTCGCACGGAAACATTATGCCCTTGTGAAATACAATAAGCGGAATTATCTCGGATATAATGAAATGGGATTATTCATGTATTTCCGATGCGTAGCCTGTATGAGTAGAACAGAACAATATAG